>NC_083689.1:108234709-108544554 GCF_033118175.1 Dama dama
TTTCCCTTGGTTCGGTCTGGTGGGTGCCCTGAAAGATCGGACCTCTCTGAAGTCATAGCCACACAACCACATAGGGTTAGGAAAAGCCATATAAATGCAAGAGAATCAGGTCAAGTTGTCACAGTCCCGGGAACAGCCCTGACTTCGCGGAGCGCAAGCACGCGGGAAGCGAAGACGGAATGTACAGACGGCTCCCAGCCCTGGCGCGGGCCGCACGCAGCGAGTGGCGGCTGAAAGGCGCCTTCAGGGCCGCCTCGGCCCCTCCTCCCCAGGAGGTGAGGGCGGGGTGCGGCGGGCACGGGCAGCCCTCAGCCCCACCGGAAGCCTCCTCTGAGCAGGGCACTCTGGCCTACCGCTTCCTTTCAGTGCCAATGCTGTCAGGTTAAAGCACCTGTGATCTTCTGTTGTTATTTTAAGATAATATATTTGTGAAGCGGATTAAAGAAGCACTGGAAATAGCGTGCCTCTCATAAAGAGCTCAAGTGTAAGGCACGCAAGCAAAGCCTTTGATGAGTTTGTCTGGCTTTGTAAAACAAGTCTGAAAATGAATGAGATGGGTATCTAAGTGGGTAGCTGTCTTGTCTTTTACCGTTTTTAATTCGGATCTGTATTTAGCACTTATTTGTTAGTTTTACATTCAGAAGAAATACACTTTGGCTAACATTGAAGGATGTTTTTAAATTGTTTTCTACTTTTTAAAAACATAATGTCATCGTTTTTGTAAGCATAGATCATTTTTGAATAGCCCCCTTTTCCTTTCCAATAGACCAATTACCACTCATAGATCGGTGGGACTTTTTTTTTTAACTGTATTCTTATAATAAATGTAAAATATTTGTAGCAAACTGTGCCTTGTCTTGTTTAATCTTTCCATCGTGTTTATGTTTCTCTTCCTACTCCATATAAATATTCTCTAAGCAGAAGAACAGGGAGGAGAGATTTCCATGGTAACTGGCCTCCTAGGGATGAATAGCGCCTAAGAAATTATCAGCTTTCAGTTTCTCTGTAATGAAGCTTATGCCTTCCGATGACAATGGGCGTGTGTTGCTTCCAGTCCGATCACTGCTTCCTCTGTTTGGAAATCGAAACTGAATTGTAGTTCAAGTCCCATTTCTCTGTGCAGAGTGGCTGTTTGCCAGGGTTTCTGTGGCTGTTGCTCCATAGCAGGATTTGTTTAGACATAACAAGAGGATTCAGGGGAGAAAGGTGGCAGAGAGGGATGTTGGGAAGAGTATCTGCAAGCCGCTGCTGCATGGCCGTTACCGGCGTGCACCCGTGACGGCTCGCGTTCGGGGCTGAGTGGGTCACGGAGCCAAGATGCTGGGCTTCTGTTTACCCTTCAGTCGGCAAATCGATAACCTTTCTAAAACGCAGGCTGTGGTGTTTACACGGGTTCCCCTGCGTTACACCAGGGCCTGCCCCCTCCTCGGTCTTGCACTAGGAAGGGTGAGCACAGCCCTCTCAGAAACCATGTTTCCCGTCGTGGCGGCGGGGAGCCGCCCCAGCTTCTCAGGCCGACGGAGGCCACACGCCCCCGCTGAGCCTCCTGGCCTGCAGCACTCCGCGTGCTTGTGGCCCCTGCTGAAGCCTTTCCCTGCAGCTCCTGGCCTGTCTGCAGTGGCGTTCTCACCTCCGGGGGTTTGACTTCTGGCGCAACATCCGCCAACCCTGTGCCGTCACTGACTTCAGTTGAGTAGGACCGGCTGATCCATCACCAGGGGATGTCGGTTGTAGGACGGGGGTCCCACTCCCAGTTCAGATGGACAGCGTCTCTGAATTCCCTGCACTTCTTAACGCCCTACCCTTCACCATACCTCCCCCTCTGGATAACGGTTTCTTCGGATGGTGGTAATGTGTGAGAAAACATGGAGGGAAGAATTCGTTTCTGTTAATTAAAAGCATCAGTGGTGGTTCCTTCCCTGAGAAGCTGAGTAGTTTTTTTAATTCCCCAAATCGTCTACAATCAGACTGACCAACACACTCAGGCCCAACTCGCGAATACATCTCAGCCAGGCTGCTGCTGCTCCTGCAAAGGCATCTGGAGTCCAAGCAGACGGCAGGCGGGGGCTGGGAAGCCTTGTTCCCATCCCTGGTTGGATTCTCACTAGTCTGCGAACTTGAACAAACAGCCTCACTATGTAGACCACAGTCGTCTCACTTATAAAACATGTTGGACTAAATTATCACCTAGTATTAAACTTTTTTTAATTAGGCTTCTCTGAAGGCATCCGGATTCCCTCTTCAGTGTCTGGTGTGGCCCCACTGTGGAAGCCGCAGGGCTGATCCGTAATCTTTCTTTATTAACCCAGCTGGAGCCTTTCTCCCAGACTGAGTCTTGAAGGACAGGAGTAGCTGCTGCAGGGCACTGCTCCTGGGAAAACCTTGCTTCTAGCAAACTCTCTGAGGAGCTTCTAGGAAACTCCCCAGAGCGCCCTGGTTTCCTCCCATTCCCAAGCTCATTCTCTACCCTCCTGTTGACCTTGGGGCCTCCGGATGGCCTTCTAGCTCATTCCCTCTCGCTAAGCTCCCCAGAGGGCACCTCTGCGGCCTGCAGCCCCGGATCCTGGCTGGTAGAATGAATCTCTACGGTGAGGCCCTTCCGGCTTTGAGAGCCTGTGATCTCCCAGGTCTTCGCAGGGTCGCTATGGAGTCCCAGGCCGAGTCTGCTCTCTCACTTTTATAGAGAGGCTGTCGGAATTCAGGAGTGATGAGAGGAAGGGGGATTCCCTGAAGGTTCAGCCATCTAATGCGCTGATTATCCAAAATGAGCCTTTTAACGTCTCCCCAGCCCTGGACGTAGGTAATTCGAAATTATAAATGTTTCTTTTGCAGTCTCCCTGCGGTGACAGAGGCACCATAGGACAGTTAAGTGATAAGGTCAATGGACTAGAACGCTGTGAGAGGCTAACTGATCTATCACAGCAATGTAAATGCCCGGGATTAATAGAAAAATAAATGTCACCGGGAGCTGAGATACTGACGGCTTCAGAGGCTATTCTCCCGTGGCCTTGTCCCACCTTCCACTCGGGCTGGGTTTTGTTCGGTGTGCAGAGGGTTTTTCCCCCTCCTGAAAACACATCCAGCCGCCACACACTTCCTTGTAGACCTAGGTAGAAGTCAATGAGTAATTGAAGCCTGCTGGGTCTTTAATCCCAAGTTAACTTTCCAGGCAGCCCCCGAAAGCCTTCCCCCTGCCTGCAGGCCCCTCTCTTCCCGGCCAAACGTCAGGGAAAGGATGACGGGGAAACAGCGCAGCAGCACTCGGAGGAACACCCCGAGGGTGAGCGTGCCTCCACAGGGCCAGAGTCGGGGAAGGCGGAGGGTTTGCCCACGCGCCCCTCCCTGGAGCGCCTGGTGCAGCAGCCGCCTCCCAGAATCCGGACTCTCTCCCTCCCAGAGCCGCACGCGAGGAGTCTTGCAGGGAATGCCGGTCAGAGATGGGGGCATCTCACCTGCTGTGTCTGAATTGCTGCCTTTAATCTCGATCAAATCAGGGGACAGGCGGCCGTCTGCCCAGCCAGGTTCACTCCTAAATTTCTTTTTGTATCAAGTCCCAGTCTGTCTCCTGCATTGCCCTCATGGTTATGGAAGCTTAGAAATGCAAGACCAGCAAATTCACAAAAGCATCCACCCTCCCTTTGCTTCACTCACGTCTCTCCCAGACTCCCTGCTCTCCCCCCTCCTGCCCATCCTGTCGCTTGGTTTGAAATCAGTCCTGCATCAGATACCCTCACAGTTTACCCCAAAGCAGACGTTCCATGTCCTCTACAAGGTTACACATAAAGTAAGAGAGGAAAATTATAAATCTTAAAAGTCCAATTATAACGAGCAGAGAAAGAAAGGAAGGCAAATATCTAAATTCATTAACAGAAGAAACTGACAAGGACTTAATCTCCAAAATACACAAACAGCTCATGCAGCTCTCTTGTCAAACAAGCAACAACCCCAATCAAAAACTGGGCAGAGAATCTAACACAACACTGCAAATCAACTATACTCCAATAATTTTTTTAAATTGGCAGAAAATCTAGATAGACATTTATCCAAAAAAGACAGATGGCCAAAAAGCACATGAAAAGATGCTCAACATCACGCAAAGAAATGGAAATCAAAACTACAGTGAGGTATAGTCTGATGTCAGTACAGTCAACAAAACAATATGATACTAACACAGAAATAGAAATATCGATCAATGAAACGGGATAGAAAACCAGAAATAAATCCATGCACTTACGGCCAATTAATCTATGACAAAGGAGGCCAGAGTATACAGTCTTGGAAAGATAGTCTCTTCAACAAATGGTGCTGGGAAAACTGACAGCTACATGTAAAAAGAAAATGAAGTTAGATCATTTGTTAATACTGTACACAAAAATAAGCTCAAAATGGATTAAAGACCTAAATGTGAGACCGGACACTGTAAACCTTTCCCCTAGAGGAAAGCCTAGGCAGAGCACTCTGACTTAAATCTCAGCAATATTTTTTTCAATTTATGCATAGGTTCCTTAAAAAACTACACACACACACACATAAATACACACACACTGTATATACATAGTATATAGATTCCTTAAAAATCTACACATACACACAGACACACATAAATACACATACACTATATATATATAGTATATAGGTTCCTTAAAAAACTATACACACACATAAATACACACACACTACATATATATAGTATATAGGTTCCTTAAAAAACTAAAGATAGAGCTACCATATGACCCTACAATCCTACTCCTGGGCATATCTGGAGAAAAATATGATCCAAACGGGTACAAGCATCCCAGGGTTCATTGCAGTACTGTTTACAATAGCCAAGAAATGGAAGCAACCTAAACATCCATCTATAGAGGAATGGATAGAGAAGGTGTGGTGTGTGTGTGTATATATATATATATATATAATGGAATATTATGTATATATGTGTATATATATATAATGGAATATTACTCGGCCATTAAAAAGAATGAAATAACTCCATTTGCAGCAATGTGGATGGACCTGGAGATTGTCATACTCAGAGAAGGAGAGATATCTTATGACATCCCTCATATGTGGAGTCTACAAAAATATGATACAGATGAACTTACTTACAAAAACAGAGACTCACAGACTTAGAAAACGAACTTACAGCTGACGGAGGGAAGGGACAGTGGGGGAGTTTGGGATGGACATGTACACACTGCTATATTTTAAATGGACCACCAGCAAGGGCCTGCCAGATAACACAGGGAGCTCTGCTCTGTTAGGCGGCGGCCTGGATGGGAGGGGAACGTGGAGGAGAGCAGATGCGCGTGCATGTGTGGCTGAGTCCCTTCACTCTTCACCTGAAACTCTCATGACATTGTTAACCGACTGTACCCCAGCACAAAATAAAAAGTTCACAAAAACAAGAGACTTCCTCTCCTCATCAAACTCTTACGAATGTATTATTAAGGTTGACACTGGGGTGAGCTAAGACTACATTCCCACTCTCCCTTGTTGGCTGCGAACCCTTGCTAATAATTCATGGGCATATCATCAAGGAGATAGAATCAAAAGGTTATTTGGAGGAATTTCCAAGAAGTTTTTAAAATGAGGGGCAGATAGCTGAGGAAAGCCACTTTTTACGCTTTTTCTCAGTTTCCCTTCCAGCTGCCTGTGACGTGGATTAAAAAGGTACAGGCCAGGAGCCATCGTGAATTCAGTGGTGACGATGGCCGATGAGGAGGATGGAAGTGGAGGGAGATGGAGGGACGCCACCTCCCGCCTCCCCGTGCAGGCCTGCCACGCGACCTCGGGGCGGCTTCTCCGTCTTGCGGTGGCCAGTCTGCCTCCCTGTTTTGACGTTGGACGGTTCGCAGCTTTTAAGCCTCACCCCCTCCACTTCCCCATGTGTCCACAACGAGACAAGCTGATGAGACAACCTGGGTGCTCCCACCTTTGACCCTGGCTGGAGATTCAAACCACACCCGCCTGTGTCTGCAGGAGAGTCGTCCCTCTGGTTCCACCCTCCAACCATCACAGAGACTGAGGCCAGTCTACCCGTGGGAGTGCGTGCTCTCACGCCATTTCAGGCCTGCTGGAAACACCTCCCTTCCTCTCCCAGGGACCTCAGTTACATTAATAAGAAAACTTTCCATGCCCTCAAAAAACAACAACAAAAACTACAATGAGGTATCAACTCACAGCACTCAGAATGGCCATCATCAAAACGTCTACAAAGAAACGCCAGAGAGGATGAGGAGGAAAGGGAACCCTTCTACCCTGTTTCTGGATAAGTAAATTGATACAACCACCATGGAGAACAGTATGGAAGTTCCTTAAAAAAAACTTAAAAAGATAACTGCCACGTGATCCAGTGATTCCACTCTGGGAATATATCCAGACAAAACCATAATCAGAGAAGGCTCATGCACTCTAATTGTCCACGGCAACACTATTTACAACAGCAAGACATGGAAGCAACCCAAGTGTCCATCAGCAGAGAAATGGATGAAGATGTGGGACATATATATACACAATGGAAGACATACACAGTGAAATACACAGCCATAGGAAAGAATAAAATATGCTATTTATAGCAACAAGGATAGACTGAGAGATTAGCATATTAAGTGATGTCAGACAGAGAAAGAGAAATATCATATGACATCATTCATATGTGGAATCTAATTTTAAAAAATAATATGAATGAACCTACTTGCAGAGTTACTGATATCAAAAACAAACTTGTGGTCTTACCAAAACAGAAATGGGATGGGGAGGGATAAATCAGGAGCCTGAGATTAACAAACATACATCATTATATATAAGATAACCAACAAGGACCTATTGCATAGCACAAGAAACTCTACTCAATATTCTGTGATAACCTATATGAAAAACCAATCTGAAAAAGAATGAATATATGTATATATGTAACTGAATCCCTTTGCTGAACACCTGAAATTCATGTTAGGCAGGAAGTTAGCCATAAGCAAGAAGAGGCCGTCCCATCAGCTGAACGTCCAACAGCCACTCAAGCCCACCAAGGTGTTTGCCAATCCCGCCCCAAACAGGCCCCCAGTATTCCAGAACGGTCAGGGGACTGGACAAATCCCCTCCAGCTAAATGGAAGGCTTTTCCCCACTCTGGCACATGAGCCCACCTATCTACCATGTCCTTAGATAACCTTTGGCGGCCACTGGCTCATTAAATGTTTGTAAATACTCTATGAATACAGATATATAATTATAACCACTGAATTATGGGAAGGACATGCATAGTGGAGCCTCTTCCTATATAACCTGCCGCTGTCAATTAAGACTGTCAATCAAAGACCTCCTGGATGATGCAAAAAACTTTGCCTTAAAAATTCTACACCCCAGCCTTCCAGGACCTTGGTCCAGCCTTCCTTGGTCTGGCCCACCTCTCTCTTGAGGTCTTCTCTCTGTTCGCTTTTTCCTTGTCTTCGATAAACTCTCTTGCAACAGGTAAGCCCTCTTTGCATCCTTACCAGGAACCGAGGTCCACAGGAGGGGTCTCCAGACTCTACACTGCTAACATTCTGGTGCCGTGACTCAGGTCTTTGTAAGAAAGAGACATTCTTTCTCAGTTTGTGCCGTTGCAAAAGACTACTCATTTCTCAACTCCTCTTTTCTCTTTCAATCCTCTGTCAGTCAGAACCGACTCTTGTTCCCAAACTCCAACCCATCTGAGTTGGGTCCACACCTGAGCCCACCTCTCGGGACCGGTGTCAGAGACTGAAACAAGTGCCCGCTTTCCTACCAGGATGAGGAACAGCCCAGACCCGGACTGGCCACCAGGAGTCCCAGACAGTCTCAGTTGGATCCAAGCAGGAGACGTCCTCCCCAACTCCCAGGTAGTCCCAGCCCACAGGCCAGACTGCCAGTTATGATCCGGGGACACCAGGCTCTTTGACCGCTTCTCCAGATGGGAAACCAACCATCTGTCCATGAGGGGACACCCTTGAGATGCATCCTCCAAAGCTGGTCAGGATTCAACCCCACCAAGCCACCGAAGAGGAGACTCACTTTCTTTTGTAATGCAGTCTGGCTCTAGTATCGCCTTTTGGATGGGGACTGCTGTCTCCTAAATGGGACCATTAATTATAACACCATTCTCCAGTTAGACCTATTTTGCAAACCTCAGGGCAGATGGTCTGATACCTCATGTATAACTTTTCTTCCTCCTATGGGATAGCTGGGGCTTTCTCACAGCCTATAAACTTCCCACGGTTGCCACCCTGCTACCGAAGGAAAATCCCTGGATTTCACCAGCCACGTCACCGTCTAGCTCTGCCCCACCACCTTACATGGGACCTCCACTACCCCCATCGGCGCAAGCCTGTCCCTTGGTGGAAGCGCTAGGAGGTAAATTGGGGCCACAGTTAAGTCCATAAGCCCTTCACATTAGTAGAACTAAAACAGATCAAAGGTAGCTTTTCAGATAATCTCGTTAAATATACCAAGGGATTCCAGTACTTTTCTCAGTTCAGTTCAGTCGATTAGTCGTGTCTGACTCTTTGCGACACCATGAATCGCAGCACACCAGACCTCCCTGTCCATTACTAACTCCCGGAGTTCACCCAAACCCATGTCCATCGAGTCAGTGATGCCATCCAGCCATCTCATCCTCTGTCGTCCCCTTCTCCTCCTGCCCCCAACCCCTCCCAGCATCAGGGTCTTTTCCAATGAGTCAGCTCTTCTCATCAGGTGGCCAAAGGATTGGAGTTTCAGCTTCAGCATCAGTCCTTCCAATGAACACCCAGGACTGATCTCCTTTAGGAGGGACTGGTTGGATCTCCTTGCAGTCCAAGGGACTCTCAAGAGTCTTCTCCAACACCACAGTTCAAAAGCATCAATTCTTCAGTGCTCAGCTTTCTTCACAGTCCAACTTTCACATCCATACATGACTACTGGAAAAACCATAGCCTTGACCAGATGGACCTTTGTTGGCAAAGTAATGTCTCTGCTTTTTAATATGCTGTCTAGGTTGGTCATAACTTTCCTTCCAAGGAGTAAGCGTCTTTTAACTTCATGGCTGCATTCACCATCTGCAGTTATTTTGGAGCCCAGAAAAGTAAAGTCAGCCACGGTTTTCACTGTTTCCCCGTCTATTTGCCATGACGTGATGGGACCAGATGCCATGATCTTAGTTTTCTGAATGTTGAGCGTTAAGCCAACTTTTTCACTCTCCTCTTTCACTTCCATCAAGAGGCTCTTTAGTTCTTCTTCACTTTTCTATGGTTTATAAAATGACCCAGAGGGACATCACTAAAATTCGAAACCAGACCCTCTTCAATACTGACACAGAGAGAGTTAACAGTCAATAAAATAAATAAATAGAATTGCTGATGGACTCCACATTTCTGATACTAAATAACCCCACCAGGGAAACGGCATTCCCCAGTACCAATCCTAGGTGGGACTACAATCAGAAAGAACATCAACGGGAAAGAATTCATTTTTTCATCTGTATCAAAGGTGGCCTTAAGGCAGCCCAACATAAAGCAACAAACTACTCCCAAGTCACAGCAATCAGCTAGGAGGCTGGGGAATTCCAAGAGCTTTCCTTAACAGGCCGAGGGAAGCATTATTAGATACACCAATCTGGATCTGGATGCTTATGAGGGGCGAGTGATAAACTAAAGATACATTTTTAACTTAGTCAGCACCTGGCACAAATTAGGACCCAGTTAGGACACAAATTACAAAACTAACTCAAGAATCTAATGTCACCCTAGATGAAAAGCCTCCCGGGTCTTTTATCACCAAAGGCTGAGGCCAAGACCCCGGAGGAGGAAAGAAGGAAGGAATTCAGCCATGCCCAAATGACGGCTGCTGTCCAATGCCAAGTGCCCCCAAGAGTACCCTGAGTCACAGTCCAAAAAAGACAAATGTCACATCTATTGGGCACACAAGTGCCCCGATCAGGATAAACCTCCCAATACTGCTTGGGACAAAGGCCATCAATCAAGACACTGGGCAGTCCGTTGCCCCTCAATCCAAAGGGACTGAGGACCAGAGGCCGCTCTACAGATGACTGAAGCCTGAAGAGGCCCCATCCAGTCGGCTCTCAGGCAACAGACGGACATTACTGGACCGGAGCTGAGGGTCCAAATGGATGTGGTGGGTGAGTCGTCTGTCTTCTTACTGTGTGCTTCGGCTACCCATTCTATCTTGACTTCCTTCTCCGAATCCTTCTCCAAACAGACCTGTACCAGCATGGGAGCCTCAGACAAGCCATTCAGCAGGCCTGCATCATACCCGTCTCTTCTGTGTCTCAGAGGGATTTGCATTCTCCCCCAGTTTTTGGCATATGCCCACTCTTGGAGGGTGCTACTACAAAAATGGAATGCCATTCTTTCTCTCTCCCTTGGAGAGTCACATGGACCTCACCCAGGGGGCAACCTCTGGGAAACTTGAGGAGCTCCCCTAACTAATGAAGATATGAAAAATCTCTCAGGCCAGACTGCTTACAACAAGTCAACCCAGGGGTCTGGAACAAAGAGGTCCCAAGAAAAGCCAAAAATGCAATGCCAGTCACAATAGCTCTAAAGGACTCGCATAAATTTCCCTGAAAAATACATCCCTTTAGGCCTGAAGACCCCAGCCCATCATATCGAAACTCTTGTCCTACCAACTCCTTATTCCCACAAATTCACCTTGCAATGCCCCAGTACTAGCTAGCCAAGAAAAAGGATGACATTTACTGTCTCAACCAGGATTTACGAATCATTAATGAGGCAATAATTCCCCTACACCTGATGGTCCCCAATCCTTGCATACTTCTGTGAAAAGTACCCCCAGATAGCAGCTGGTTCTCAGTTCTAGATTTAAAAGATGCTTTCTTCTGCATCCCACTGGCCCCAGAATCACAATTCTTGTTCCCGTTTGAATGGGAATCTCCACTATAGGCCCTTTAACAAGAGACATGAACTTTTCTATCCTGGGGCTTTAGGGACACCTCCACCTTTTTGGATAGGTGCTAGCCCAAGATTTATAAGATTTAACACTTGAGGGGGGAACTTTCATATAGTATGCAGATGACCTCTTGATTTGCTCCCCCACTCAACACCAACATATTCAACATGCCACTCAGGTCATTAAATTTCCTGGCTAGCTGGGGTTACAGGGTGTCCAAATCTAAGACTCAGATAGTGTAACAACAAGTTTTCTAACTAGCAAAAATAAGGATCCCTGGCAGGAGTAGCCTTTCAGCAGACCATATAAGGACTGCATCCAACCTACAGACTCCCACCACCCACCCACGAAGCAGCTACATGCATTCCTGGGCGTAAAGTAACCCAGTACTGTAGGATTTAGATACCCAATTACAGTCTCATTTCACAGCTTCTGAACGAAGCCCTACAAGGCAAAGGTGATCAAATACTCCTTGAGTGGGGGCTAGTCCGACAGCAGGTCATGGAAACATTAAAAAATCTCCTTTGTGGAGCTCCCAGCATTAGAGCTAGCCATTCCAAATTTATACCCACAAAACAGAGGCTGTTGAGGTAAGGGTCCTCACCCAAAAGCTAGGAGAAATTCCACAGCTGGTAGCCTAACTTTCCAAACAGCTCAATCCCACTGCCAAGGGCTGGCTCCTGACTTAGGGCCCGGGCAGCACTATTCCTCCCAACTAAGAAGGGGCTTAAATTCACCCCGAGAGCACCCGCTCTGGTTAGAGTGGTGTGGGCAGTTAGAACTGCCCATCGTGGACCAGATTTACTCAGTGACCACACCTCAGCCTGGCTTTTAGACAATAGGACCCTCAGATATCAAATCCTTGGCTGTTTGCAAGACCCTAAATCCATCAACTTTATTGCCCATGCCAGAGGAGAAAAGTCCTAGCCATAGTTGTTCTGAGGTCTTGACAATTTCCTTAACTGCCAGCCCCAGAACTCTGGGATCAAACTCTGGCCAATGCCGACAAGGGTCAGTTTGCCAGTGGAAGCTGTTATCTAGCAGAGGGAAAACGCAAGGCTGGACACACCATCGTGTTCCCCACGAGATCACTGATGCCTGAGCTCAGCCTCGGGGCTCATCCAAACGACTTACCGAACTCACTGCACTGAGCACTGGAATTGGCTAAAGGAAAAAGGCTCACAGTTTACACTGGTTCTAAGTATGCTGCTTGACCCTAATTGCCCATGCAACCATCTGGAAAGAAAGAGGATATCCAGCCTCCAGAGAACAACCCCATTAAAGACAGCCCTCAGGTTGGCCACGTACTCTGGGCCATCCACCTGTGTGCAGAGGGAGCCATTGCTCACTGCAAAGGCCATCGGCGAGGCTCATCGGACATTACGGAGGGAGACCAGTTGGTGGACCGAGCTAAGCAGTCTGCCTCTAAAGAAGCCCCAAGACAGGGGCTCCATGCCTGCCCCACGTCACCTCCCCACCCACCTCTATGGAGGAAGAAAGCGCATGGCAGCCCGGAAGGGTTTCCCTCCACACTCATCCAGATGGTCCAGCTCTGAGGGGCTCTTCTTGTCCCCGAAGCCCCCAGTGGCAACTCACCAAGGCCCGCCATGAACTCACACATCTGGGAAGGGGTGCCCTCTCTGCCTCATATCTAGAGTCCTAAAAGACAAAGGACTTGAGTAATCCAGCAGGGATCCGGCTCTTGTCCGACTGTTCCTACAATAACCCCCAGGGAGAGAAATGTCCCTCCTTGGTCCAACCCATCCAATGACACGGGACTTACCCTGGGGAAGACTGGAAGATGGTCACCCCAGTGCCTCTTTCCCAGGACTACAAATATTTACTGTCTTTGTAGATACCTGCACAGGATGGCTAGAGGCCTACCCAACTAGGACAGAAAAAAAAGCCCTACAAGTTAACAATAAACTTCTATAAGAAGTCACTCCCTGGTTTGGCCTTCCCTTCTCCCATCAAGGTGATATTGGGTCCTCATTATTTCCACTATAACCCAACCCATTGCCAAAGCCCTCAACATAAGGCTGGCTTGCTTTGCATTGCTCCTGGAGACCCCACGCCTCAGAAAAGATAGAAAGCGCCAATCAATTCCTTAAAAACATCCTCAGAAAATTAACTCAGGAAACTTCTCTAAATTGAGCAACCCTCTGACCTATTGCCCTCCTCCACAGCAGAATAACTCCAAAGGATGCCCCTGGACTGAGTCCATATGAAGGCTTATACAGACGTCCTTCCCTAACACGGACCTCCTTCTGGAAGGGAAACACTAGGGATACAATCTCATGGAACCAAACTCTCCATGTTCCAACAGACCTGCAGGCAATTTGGCCTAAAACCTCACTCTCCTAGCCCTCAGTCACCCATACTATATCAACCTGGGGAAAAGTCCTTTGTAGAACCTGGATGGATGGGTCTCCAAGTTCCCAACTGGACCCTATTTGGAAGGGGCCTCTTTCAGACCTCCTTTCCTCACCTACAGCCATCAAGGTTCTAGGACTCTTTAACCGGATTCACCATTCCAGGGTGAAGCCTTGGAAACTGCCCTCTGAAGGCTCAGGCACTCGCGCATCCCACACCCGTGAGACACTTGCAGACCTCACTTCCTTTGCGAAACGACCAAAGATAAGAACCAGTGTTGTTGTGGCTGTTTTGTTCAGTCGCTAAGTTGTGTGTGACCCTGTGACCCCATGGACTGCAGCGTGCTAGGATCTTCTGTCCTCCACTATCTCCTGGAGTTTGCTCAAATTCACGTCCCTTGAGTCGGTGATGCCAACCAACCATCTCAGTAACAATGCTTTAAATGCATGGCCAACTCCCCATGTAATGGTCTTGCTCTCTTGATTGTCCTTCCTCTTCTGAACCTGCGTCCTCCTGTGGACGATCCTACTGCATGCTTATGGTACACAAACTTGGTTGTCCTCCTTTCCGAGGCCTACACCAGGATCAGTCTCGACTCCATGTCACCCAAACTACTCAAACCCTCATCTTACCCCTCCGCTGGTCCATCATACAACCTACACTCTCAACATCTCTTAGACCCAAAGGACTATTTAATGACTCCAGCTCCTGCCCACACCTCTCTCCTGATGGCTGTGCATCTCTGGCTCTAGCCTCCAGACAATGCTACCTTTGCCAATAGAAACTTAGCCCAATGTCTCAGCTTATGCAGATGCTCAACCCAGTCCCAGAGCCACAAGCTTTAGGTCAGATCATATAGACTGTATCTTTCTTCAAGTCCTGTGAGAACACCTAAATCTCATTCCTATCAACTTATCAACACCACAGCCCAGACATGTCCTAACACCTAACCAAGGCTCTCATGTGCCCCCCCTGCTTTCAAGGGGGCACCCACGGGCTCCGCGGTCAGTAACATGGCCACACAGTGAAACCACACTTTCACCCTGACGCTTCCTCGATCAGTGAGCAACACTGGGACACAAACAGGCTATCCAAGGAGCAGTTGAACAACAGATGAAAAATGCCCTTCCACATACCACAGCTCTTTGGTCTCTAAAATACAGGTGCCACAAAAATAAACTCAAAATGGATTAAAGACCTGACTGTAAGGCCAGAAACTATAAAGCTCTTAGAGGAAAACGTACACAGCACATTCTTAACATTCTTAGACGTAAGTCACGGCAAGACTCTCTATGCCCTACCTCCTGTGTGAAAGCCACTCAGCCGTGTCCGACTCTTTGTGACCCCATGGACTGTAGCCTGCCAGGCTCTTCTGTCCATGGGATTGTCCAGGCCAGAATTCTGGAATGGGTTCCCTCTCCCTTCTCCAGGGGGAATCTTCCCAACCCAGGGGTCAAACCCAGGTCTCCCGCATCGCGGGTGGATTCTTTACTGTCTTAGCCACCAGGGAAGCCCTACCTCCTACAGTAATGGAAATAAAAACAAAAACAAACAAGTGGAACCTAATTAAACTTAAAAGCTCTTGCACAGTAAAAGAATCTATAAACAAGATGAAAAGACAACCCTCAAAATGGGAGAAGATAATTGCAAATGAAGTAATTGACAAAGGATTAATCCCCAAAATATATAAGCAGCTGATACAGCTCAATATCAGAACAACAAACAACCCGATTAAAAACTGGGCAGAAGACCTTAATGACTTTTCTCCAAAAGAGACAGAGAGATGGCCAATCAACACATGAGACGGTGCTCAGCATTGGTCAGTATTGTTGCTCTTGTCGCTCAGTCACGAAGGCAAAGGGCTCAGTCTTAGTCACTAAGACTCTTTGTGACCCCACTGACTGCAGCATGCTAGTCCTCCCCTGCTCATTACTCGGGGGTGCAAACCAAAATTACAATCAGGTGTCACTTTATAACCGGTCAGAATGGCCATCATCAAAAATCTACAAACAATAAATGCTTGAGAGGATGTGGAGAAAAGGGAACCCTCCTGCACTGTTGGTGGGGATGTAAGTTTATAGAGCCACTATGGAGAACAGTGTGGAGAGTCCTTAAAAAAAAAAAACACAAAAAAACTAGAAATAAATCTACCACATAACCCAGCAATCCCACTACTGAGCATATACCCTGAGAAAAACACAGTTCTAAAAGACACACGTTATCCCAATGTTCATTGTAGCACTATTTACAATAGCCAGGACATGGAAGCAAACCTAGAAGTCCATCAACGGATGAATGGATAAAGAAGATATGGTACATATATACAATGGAATATTACTCAGCCATAGAAAGGAAGAGATTTGAGTCAGTGATAATGAGATCGATGAACTCAGAGTGAAGTCAGAAAGAGAAAAACAAATATTGTATATTAACATATATAAAGTGAAAGTCGCTCAGTCGTGTCCAACTCTTTGTGACCCCGTAGACTATACAGTCCACGGAAATCTCCAGGCCAGAATACTGGAGTGGGTAGCCTATCCCTTCTCCAGCAGATCTTCTGGACCCAGAAATCGAACTGGGGTCTCCTGCATTGCAGGCGGATTCTTTACCAACTGAGCTATCAGGGAAGCTCATATATATGGAATTCAGAAAAACGGTGCTGGTGAACCTATGTTCAGGGAAGGAATGGAGATGCAGATGTAGAGAAGAGACGTGTGGACACAGTGGGGGAAGAAGAGGGCGGGACACATTGAGAGGGGAGCATTGGCAGGCATACACCACTGCAGGTAAACCAGATGGCTAGCGGGAAGCTGCTGTGTGATGTAGGGGGCTCAGCCTAGCGCTCTGTTATGAGTTAGAGGCGGGGCAGGGAGGGGAGGGGGCGATAAATACATATTCAATTATGACCGATCCACATTGTTGTATGGCAGGAACCAACAAAAGATTATAAGGCAATTTTCCTCTGATTAAAAAGTAAATTTAAAAAAAAGATAAAATGCAGGTGCCAAATAAGCCCCTCTTTACCATAGACACGTTAGTACTTTCATCTCCATAGGATGGGCCTCACTAAACACCTCTGGTCACCCCTCACCTCACACACAACTACTGGTCTGGAGGCAACAAACCCACTTTTCAAAATTCTATCCCACTTCCAGCATCCACGGGGGCAAATTCCACCCGTCTGTTCCCTGCAGAGGTCAGCTGGGAGTCACACCAGCAGTAACATCGATCCCCCAACTACACTCTACTCCTACTCAGATGGAACCAACTTTTCCCGTCTCAAGGCCTCTTTCTCATCTGTGGGACCTCAGCCTACAGGCACCTGCCCCCGAGGCGGGAAGGAAAATGCTCCTTGGGTTACATCATGCCAAGTGCTACCTGGGTCAGCGACCCTCCCCAGTGCCTCACAGAGTAGTCCACCTCCAAACTAGGACACGGCGGACATCAGTGGAACCTAACTTCATTCCCCTCATCGCTATCCTAACAGGCATCACTGGAATGGCAACAGAGGGCATCAATTCCTGTGTGCGTGCTCAGTCATGTCTGACTTTTTGTGACCCCGCGGACTGTAGCCCTCCAGGGTCCTCTGTCCATGGGATTCTCCAGGCAACAATAGTGGAACAGGTTGCCATTTCCTCCTCTCCAGGGGATCTTCCTGAACCAGAAATCAAACCTGCATCTCTTGTATTGGCAGGTGGATTCTTTACCACTCAGCCATCTGGGAAGCCTACCTCATTTCATATTCACTGACTTAACCACAGCCATGTCCAAAATGTCTACCATGTTGGGAGAACTTCACACCCAAACAAACCCATTGGAGGGTGTGGCACTCTAAATCAGCAGGCACTTGACCTTTAAACCAAGGTCAAAGGTGGTTCCTGTTCCTTCTTAGAAAAAGAATGCTGCTTCTACATCGACAGACAGGGAAAAATCACCAGTAATCTATTCAAAACAAATAAAATCTTAAATAGGGTAACCACAGTGATGTGCTGGCTCCAATCAGTCAAAGAAACCTTTCAACAGTGGTTCTTGGCTCCTAATTACCCCACTTATATGTATTTTCTGAGCTTTTGAACTGTGGTATTAGAGAAGACTCTTGAGAGTCCCTTGGACTGCAAGGAGATCCAACCAGTCCATCCTAAAGGAGATCAGTCCTGAGTGTTCACTGGAAGGACTGATGCTGAAGGTGAAACTCCAGTACTTTGACCACCTATGTGAAGAGTTGACTCATTGGAAAAGACCCTGATGCTGGGAGGGATTGGGGGCAGGAGGAGAAGGGATGACAGAGGATGAGATGGTTGGATGGTATCACCGACTCAATGGACATGAGTTTGAGTAAACTCTGGGAGTTGGTGATGGACAGGGAGGCCTGGCATGCTGCGGTTCATGGAGTTGCAAAGAGTCGGACATGACTGAAGCAAATTAGCGCACAGTGACTTCGGCAGGGGAGCTGACCTGCAGAGCAAAACCAGTGGCTCTGCTGGGCCAGGAAACTGGAGAGTGGGTCAGCTTGAGTCAAAGCCACAGAGAGCCCTGCTGGACCTCGAGAGTCCTGTGCTTCAGGAAGGCACATGAGTTAATGCAGAGCCCAGCTCTCACTGCGTGCAGCTCTGCCCAGCCAGAAACCCTGACTGGGAACCCTGGAAGGTGCCGGGCCCACAGCACCCCAGCAGAGAGTATGGCAGACAGGGCTATGGTCACAGAGCGTAGCCCCTGGCACTGCTCAGCCGAGGAACTCGGGCCCGGCTCAGCGTGAGTCAAGGCTGCAAAGAGCCTTCCGTGCCTGGAGCTGGTCCTCCCGCTGCACCCTGGTAGGAAAACTCATTCATGGACCTGCCTACTGCTTCAACCCACTCAACCAGGGAACCTAACTGCCTCACACAGGAGCTGCAGAACCCGTCCAACGACCTGGCTTACAGAGGCATTTGAACAAAGAGGCTAGCCCACAGCTTTCCTCCTCTGCAGGGCAAGATCAGTGACTCCATCTGGGAAAGGAATTCAGGGCACAGTCTAGCCTGATCTGGGTCCCCAGCTATGCAGGCCCTGGGACTGGCTGTGCTGTCCTCGAAGGGCAGGGAAGCTTCCAGAGCCTCACTTACTGCTGAGCATGGTATGCAGTCCCAGGCATCTGGGAAGCTTGACCAGGGAACTGGGGTCTCTGTGGTGCCCATCCTCCAGACCTGTGAGGGCAGGGAACCAAGCCAGCAGTCCTATCCAGCTGTTCTCAGCCAGCAGCACCTATCCCTACTCAATCTCAGCACTCAACCAATGGCTTCTCCCTAAAAGAGACCCTAATAGCAAGCCCCACTGTCCAAGGACATTATTAGCAGACGGGGCCAGAAACCTAGACAGATGACCGGTGAAGAACATTTTCTGGCAGCATGAACCTGTAAAGTCTGGAAGAAGGCACTGCTTATTCAAATGTGCAGGTGCCAACATGCCAAAATAAGGAATAAAGAATCACAAAACATCAGGCATGCCTGATGCCACCAAGTGAAACCAATAAAGCTCCAACAACTGACCCCAAAGAAATGGAGATCTCTGAACTGTTAGACAAAGAACCCAGAATAATCCTCTTAGAGGTTTACTGAGCTACAAGAACACTCATATAGGCAACTAAACAAAATTGGGAAAATAAATTGTCAAAACAAGTTCAAAAAAAGATATAGAAACCATTTAAAAAAAAAAAAAAAAAGATGTCCTAGAACTCAAAAATATGACAGAACTAAAAAACCAAGGAAAAAAGTGAGAAAACCCAAATTGACACTGTTTTCAATGAAAAGGAAGACATTAGAACTAATTCCAGATATACAAAGGATCATAAGAGGTTACTATGAACAACTACCTACCTACAGCTGGAAAACCTAGAAGAAAAGGAAAAATTATATATAACCTACCAAGATTGCAGGAGGAAAGAAAATTTGAGCAGACCAATTACTAGTAATGAGATTGAATTAATAATAAAAAATTTCCCACTAGAGGAAAGCCTAGTACCAGATGGCCTCCCTGGTGAATTTTACTAAACATTTAAAAAGAATTAATACTAATCCTTTTCAAACTTTTCTTAAAAAAATCACAGAGGAGGGAACGCTCCCTAAATTTGTAAGGTCATCATTACCCTGGTGCCAAAGCCAGAAAAGGACACACCAGAAAAGAAAACTACAAGCCAATATTCCTGAGGAATATAAACGTAACAATTTTCAATAAAGTACCAGCAACCTGAATTCAGCAGCATATTAAAAGGGCCATTCATCACAATCAAAAGGGCCATTCATCACAATCTTAGGGAATTTATCCTTAAGATGCAAAGATGGTTCCATATTCACAAAATCAATGTGCTACATCACATTAATAGAATGAAAAAAAAATATGATCACCTCAATAGATGCTGAAAAACCATTTGACCAAATTCAACATTTATGATAAATCCTTAACAAAGTAGGCATAAAAGGAACATACCTCAACATAATAAAAGCCACATATGACAAGCCCACAGCTAACATCACATTTAATGGTGAGAGGTTAGAATCTTGCTCTAAGACTGGGAGCACACATGGGTCCCCTGTCTCACAACTGAAAAGATAAATAAAAAGTATCAGAATTGGAAAGGAAGACGCAAAATAGTCTCTACTTTCAGATGATACAGTTTTGTATATAAAAAACCCAAACACTCCACCAAAACTTTTAGATCTAATCAGCAAATGCAGTAAAGTTGCAGAATATAAAATTAGCATACAAAAAATCAGCACCATTTCTAGATATCAACAATGAACTATCTGAAAATAATGAAAACAGTCCCTTTTACAATTGCATCAAAAATCATAAAATACCTAGGAATCAACTTAACCTGGGAGATAAAAGATCTCTACATTGAAGACTACAAGACACTGAGGCAAGAAGGTGAAGAAGACACAAGTAAGTGGGAAGTCATCCTCTGTTCACGCACAAAAGGGATTGTTAAAATGTCCGTGCACCTAGTGGCATCACAGAATTAGATAAAACAGCCCTAAAGTACACATGGAGACACAGAAGACCCTGAATGACCAAAGCAAAACTGAAAAAGAGGAGCCGGGAGGCATTATGCTTCCTGATTTCAAGCTATATTATAAAGCTATAGTAACCAAAACAGTAAGATACTCACATAAAAACAAGCATGCAGACCAACGGAACAGAACTGAGGGCCCAGAAATAAACCAATGCATACAAGGCCAACTAATATTTGACAATGGGGCAAGAATACTCAATAGAGAAAAGAAAAAGTCTCTTCAATAAATGGTGCTAGGAAACCGAATATTCACATATGACAGAATGAAATTAGACACTGGTCTTACACCTCACAAAAATTAACTTGAGATGGATTAAAGACTGAAATGTAAGACTGGAAACCATAAAACTCCTAGAAGAAAACATGGGAAAAAGCTTTTTGACAGTTCTAGGAAATGATTTTTTTGGATATGAGACGCAACCCCTAAATCACAAGCCACAAAAAAAGAAAAAAAGAGTGAGTTGACTATGTCAAACTAAAAACTATACCAGAGAAGAAATGACCAACACAAAAGACAACCTATAGCATGCCAAAAAGAAAGCTGCAAATCATATATCTGATCATGAGGTAATATATAAAATATATAATCAACTCACACGACTCAATAGCAAAACCACAACCCAAATAATTCAAATATTTAAAAACAGAGACAGGACCAAACTCATACAAAAAGATTTCAGAATTGTGATCATTAGAACTGGGAATTGCAGGAAGGTGATAATAGATGAAGGTGATCAAAAAGTACAAACTTCCAGTTGTAAGATAAGTATGTACTAGGAATGTAAACGTATGACATGACAACCACAGTTAACAGGGACGGACATGAGACATGAAAACTGTTAAGAGAATAAAGGCTGAGAGGTTCTTATTATAAGGAAAAACACGCTTACTTCTTTATTTTTTATATCTATGAGATGACAGATTTTACCTAAACTCACTGTGGTAATCACTTTGCAGTAAGTTGTGAGTCAAATCATTATAATGCTCGCCTTAACCTGATACAGTGCTGTGTGTCAATTATATCTGAACAAAACTGGAAAAAAGACTTCATATTGTAAGGTTTCATTTCTTCGATACTCTGGAAAAGGAAAAAAAATCATAGTGACAGAAAGCAGACCTGGTCTCCAGGTGGAGGAAGCGATGATTAGGGATGTGAGGAAACTTCATGAAGTGACAGGAATACTATTTATCTTGACTGTGGGGGTTATTATGCAGCTGTAAACATTTACCACAACATTTCAACTGCACACTTTAACAAGTGAGTTTTACTGTATGTAAATTATACCTCAATGAACCTACCTTTTAAATATCTCTATGTATTTCTATGTATTTAAATGTATTATATGTCTTCTATGATTTGCTTCCACATTAAAAGGAAGCAAATCATAGAATACACATAGCATGACCCCATTTACATAAAGATAAAAAAATTATATAAAATTTACTCCAGTACTCGTGCCTGAAAAATCCCATGGACAGCGGAGCCTGGTAGACTACAGTTCACGGGGTCGCAGAGTCGGACACGACTGAACAGCTAAACTTCTTTTTCTTTCTACAACACTGAAGCATGCGGTTAACATTATAGCATAATAAAAACAAAATTCCACATAGTGGCTTTCTTTTGGGGAAAAAAAAAGGAATAGGATTAGGAGAGGTAGATAATGTCTTTAAAAGTCTTCTTCATCCTCAGCTTCTTAGGGTGGGTGATCGCTACATTGTATCTGTGTTACTATTCTATATTTCTTATACCCTATATATTTCTGTATGTACATAACATAATAAAATTTAATGGCTTAATATTTTTCCTATAGGAAAACAATGTTTATAGTACCTTGTTTGTCTAATAAAAGTGTCATATCTGCAGATAGCAGAGTTTTCTGCTGAAACAGGACAGCAGACCCATGGAATGACATGCTCTAGTTCCAAAAATGTCTGTCAGGAAATCATCAAGACTTCCATCCATGTTAAAGAAGATGATCTCTATCTGGCAGGCCTGGCGGACAGAGAGGACACTCGAAAATATTGTCATCTAATTTGGAATTAATTCCATCGTCTTGTTTTCTCTCCGGAATGACCTGCACTTTGCTTAAGCATCTAGATTCAGAGGGCTGAGCGTGACACTTTGTGCGATCAGTCCCAGCACCCAGGCCGTAATGTGTCTGCCTATCCCCGTCCAGTCACGTGAGAGTGGTCAGAGGAGCCCGTGAGCGGAGGCAGAGCCCTGGGGGCGCCAAGCAGATGGCCCGCCTGGACAGCCAGCGGAGCGCCTTCGGCATGGGGCTTTCCTTTCACTTCCAAGTCCCCTGCCCCCAAACCTGGACTTGTGTCTCCTGCCTGAATTCTCTAGAATCTGTCCATCTTTGGCTGATCTCCACTCTAGCACCTTCTGCCCCTGGAAGGGACTGGATGCTTCCCAAGAGTGGGCTGGGACAGCACAAGCAGGAGTGAGGGTCAGGAGCGTCTGCGGGGCCTCAGGGCTGGCCAGGCAAGAGCGCGGCCGCTGGACCTCTCGTGAGCGCTCTGTCCCCGCTGGGCTGACCCAGCCCACCTCCTCCTGCTAGAAAGTCTGTGCGATACTCAAGCTCACGACTAATAAGAGAAGTGAAAACAAAGAGACAACACTGAAATACCATTTCTTTCCCTTCAGACTAGCAAAATTCAAAGCTTAAAAAAATATTTTTTAAAAACCAAACAGGTAGATTATAAAATATATATGAAAGCTTAAAGGGCTAGAATATCAAAGCAATCTTATAAAACAAAGTAGGAGGACTTATACTAAGAAGGCAATGCTGGCACAAGGATCGACAAAGGATAAGTGGAACATAACGGAGCCCATAAACTGACCTCAAATTATTCACTCAATTTTATCAAAGTAATGCAATGGGAGAAAGAAAGTCTTCTCAAAAAATGACCCTGAAATAGTGGATGGGATATGGGGGGGAAGAAAGAACTTCAACCCCTGCCTCAGATGATACTCAAAAATTGAAATGAGTCATAGGCCCAAAATAATATTTAAAGTCATAAATATTTTAGAGTAAAGTGTAAGAGTCTGTGACTCAGTGAGGGGGTAGTCAAATGTTTCTAGGACAGTAAAAAAAAAAAAAACCTTAAAAACCTGCTAATTTCAAATGTTAAAACTTACACTCATCAAAAGGGACAATGAACCTTTTATGGTTTCCCACAAACCAAGGGAAAATAATCACAAAGCACGTATCTAAAAGAGAACTTCCACAACTCAATAATAAAAGATAAACAACTTGATTTTTTTAATGGACAAAAGATCTTTTTAAAATTAAAAAAAAAAAATCTAGTTTTTTTAAATGGGGGAGAGAAAGACCAACCATTCACAAAAGATGTGTGAAAGGTGAATAGGCACTGAAAAGGCACCCATTATCATTAGCTGTCAGGGAAATTCCAGCTAAAGTCATAATTAAATACCAGAACACATTCACCAGAATGGCTAAAAGTACAGGCTGACAATACCAAATGTTAACAAGGATGTGAAGTAACTGGAACTCTTGTACATCACTGGTGGGAGTAAAAATGGATCAACATACACCTCTCTACAACTTGCCAATTCCACTCCTAAGTATTTACCCAAGAGAAATGAAAATATGCATCATATGGTAACAAAAAATAGAATGTTTATAGACTGTTAGCAGCCAAAAAATTAGAAAAAGACTAGGTGTCTATCAATAGGAGAATGAATAAACTGTGATCTATGGGTAAGATATCCCAATAAAAAAGATCTTATTCAGCAATAAAAAAGAATGTATTACTGATCAATGCAACATAATGAATCTGAAAAGCATTATGCTACATGAAAAAAAGCCTTATATAAAGTTTATATAGTTTATACTCCTTATAAAGGAGTATAAACTATATGATTCCACTTATGTGAAGTTAAACACAACTGCTCTGTGGTGGAAAAAAAAATCAGAACAGTGGCTGCCTCTGGGGTGGGAATAGGACTGACTAAACATCACATGGGGACACTGCTGGGAAATCGTGTTGCTCTATATCACAGTAAGGAGTCGGCTTTCACAGGAACGTTCATTTGTCATAACTGGCAGATGTACACTTAAGATTTCTGCACAACACATACTGAACTCTAATATTTTCAAGCTGAACTTATAGGAGTGTGATGATGTCTGTGATTTATTTTGAAATACATTTTAAAAAAAGATGAATGAATTGAAGGCTAGAGTAATGAAAAAAATGAATAGGTATGTGAAAAGACAAGTATAGAAAGGTGTTAATTGTAAAATATAAATTTATAGGCATATGCTTGGTCTTCTGATGGCATCACTGACTCAACGGACATGAGTTTGAGTAAACTCCAGGAGTTGGTGATGGACAGGGAGGCCTGGCGTGCTGTGGTCCATGGGGTCGCCAAGAGTCGGACATGACTGAGCAACTGAACTGAACTGGTTGGTCTTCCAATTGTTAAAAATCTTCCAACTTTGCTGTTTGTTTGAAATCTGTCAAAATAAATGCTTTTCTTTTTAAAGATGCAGAACTTTAGATACAATATGAGGTCTTTTATTTCTGAAATACAAAGGAATAAGAATATATCTTCTCCATTTGCTTATATTTGTCTAGAGAAACTCTAGGAAGGAAGATAAACGAGAAGGTTGATGGGAGCATGTCAGTGCATACCTTAAATATTGTTTCAATATTTGAATCATGTAAATATGGAACCTATTCACAACCTATCTAAATTTTTAAAAAGGCACTTTGCCCATAGAAGGAATTAAGGCTTAGGGGACCTGGTCGACCAGCTCCTCATTTCTCCTGCCGTCCTATGTTTGCAATTCACTCATTCTGAGGTCTTTGAAAGAGGGGAGGCAGATAGCTGAGCTTCCTGGAAGTTCACCTTGAAACTGTAGGAGTGGGATTTCTGCCTTAGCTACAGCTGTGTCCTCTCTCCTGCCTTGCACACACACTCACGCACACTCATGCACACTCGCCCGCTCATATAGAAGTGTGGCTGAACAACCCCAGGGAGGCCTCTCCAGCGTCCCTGTAGCCCCCTCCCCACACAACCTCATTCCCCCCTCCCCACACAACCTCGTTCCCCCCTCCCCACTCGCCTCCTCTCCTCAGGGCAAAGTTTTACTGGTTTACAGATGGCAAAGGTGAGCAAGATACAAATTCAAGAAACAGCCACCCCCTAAACCACCTCATCCAGTTGCTCGGGCTAAGAGGTGCTGCTGTGAGATGCTCTGCTCAGAAACGGGACTGAGCTGACGTGGTCACACGACCCTGAGAAGAGAAGCCGCAGGTCCTACCAGCGCTTTCCTACGGCTCAGGGCCCTAAAACCGAGGCACCGTTCAGCTGAATCCTGCCACACATTCCCCACCCCTACATGTGAGCGCCTTGTCCAGCTGGTTCCAAAGAGACAGAGAAGGCAGATCACCCACCAGCAGGGAAGCAGCTCAGGGGCACCCTCCCTGGGCAGGCAGCCGCACACCCGGAGCCCTGCTCTACCAGATGCCTGCAGCCGAGCGAGCCAGGGCGGGAAGGAACTTAGGGGAGGGTAGAGTGTGTGGAGAGATGAGACAGGAGGCATTTTCCTCAGGTAGGTAGCATGCATGTGAAGACTGATTACTCTGAGGAAAGGCCAGGGAAGGGCAAATACATTGACCCCCATAGCTAAAAATTAGAGCTGTGAACAGCAGCCTAGAAAACCCAACTGATTACACTGCCGCGAAAGGAGACACATCAAAGAAGAGATTAAATTAGAGCAGCGAATGTTAAATCATGGATGGGCTGTCTGTCTTTATCAGCTCCCATCGCTAATGAAATCCGCGTCCCCGTGGAAAGCTGGGAGGATAACACAGAAATAGAAGCGACGCCAAGAGGAGGCTGGCTACAGAACCGAGTGTCCTGGGGAGAGGCGAGATGCTTAAAATTAATCAGTGGGCCTGCGGGAACCACCCTGGTCTTCTGTTTCCCCTTCCTGGAGCTGAGCCTGAACCCTGAGGGGCAAGCCTGGGGAAGAGAAATCACTAGTGGGAAAGAAAGGAATAAAGAAGGCAGACAAAGGAAGTAGTCCTTTTACACACACAGAGGGTGGCCTCAGGCCCTGGGGACAAGCTGCCCAGAGCCGCACCAGGCTGCACGTGGCCGCCGCACCCTGCAGAGCCCCCCATTTGGGTCCACAGTCCTGTGCCGGGTGGGGCTGGCAAGGTCCTGGCTCTCAAGAGGCACAGACGGGTCTCGTCGGAGCCCTCCTCCCCCTGCATTAGGGGAGCAGGAATGAGCCCACATGCTCAGAAGAGAAGACACGTCCATCCTTGCCTCTTCCGGTGAGACGCTGCTCCTCGGCGCTCAGCGGTGGCACAGCCCCAGAGGGAGATTCCTTATCCGGCTCTGGGCAAGGGCACAGCTGTGGGCTGTCCTTGGAAGTGGCCACAGGGCCTTCGTGACGTAGCCAGAACATCACACAAAGGAACGGAAAAAGCCAGAAGAACCCTCCTTGCCTTGCTCGGGGAAGCCTCCTCTCCCACCTCCCCAGCAGGCCAGCTCCGGGAAGGATGATCATGGGGAAGACTAGGGCGGCAGGGCGCTCGGTCTTTAGCTCCCCTGAACCCTTCCCCTGGGCTCTAGAAGCCCGGCACTCTGACCCCTTCTTCATCTTCACAGCCTCTTTACTAAGGGAAGTTCTGCTCTCGATTATTTTCACCTCAATGTGAATGAGACAGTGGGGTCTATTAAAAGTGCGTGAGCTTTGGCATCAGTCTATCTGAGTTCAATCCCCGATGCCAGCACACACCGTGACGCCCTAAACAAATACTGTGACACAGTCTCTTTGAGCCCTGGGTCATCCACCTGCAAAATCAAGACAATGCCCACCCCATCGGTGCCCACTTGAATTAGGACCAATATGTGTAAAGACGCCTGAAGTAGCCCTTGCTACCAAGAAGTGCTCCATAAAGTGTTCTCTTCACCTTTCCTCAGCTCTCTCCAGAGACCTCCACTTCGCAATGCTCATAAACACAATGATAACTTGCACGCAACAATCCACTGCTTTGCAACTAGATTTTAAAATGTCTTCAGTTAGGATGAGTTTTGGTGGACTCTGTGCTCCTTAAGTCCCCTAGAGCTCATTTTCTTAAGCTTCTTTATCTAACTACTCTGACCCGAGGGCACCTCACGATGCGGTCTCAGAACATTCTCGGCCTCTCATTTCTTCATCTTAAATCTTGCTCTGAAATGAGATAGCCAGGGTGCCTTGGCCTTTGTGGAAGGCTGAGAATTGTCCTTCAACATATGTTATGGGCTGAATTCCAGCCCCCAAATTCATACATCAAATTTCCAACCCCCAGGTCCTCCAAATATGACTATATTTGGAGAAAGTGTTTTTAAAGAGGCAATTAAACTAAAATGAGATTATTCGGGTGACCCCTAATCCAATTGAACTGGTGTCCTTATAGAAAGAGGAAAACTTGGACGCAGCTATGCTTGGAGGGAGAAAGCTGTGTGAACGTGGACAGAACTCAGAAGAAGCCCAGGCTGTCAACACTTCGATCCTGGGCTTCTAGCTCCCAGAACTGTGAGAAAATACACTTCCATTGCATTTCTGTTGCTTAAGCCACTCAATCTGTGATGCTTTGTCCTGACAGCCCTAGCAGACTAATACAATATCTATTCTCCCCTTCTTCATTTTAAAAATAGAGTTTCTTAGTTTCTTTAGTTTTAGCTAAACGTGTAGCTGCCCAGCTGGAGACCATGCGTCCCAGCCTTGCGTGCAGCAAGGCTGAGCCGTGTGACTAAGACTCAGCTAATGGGGTGTGAGGAGAAGTGATGGGCCAACTTCCTGGTCCTGACTTTTGAGTGAAAGCTGCTTGCCCTCCACTTTTCTTTTCTTCCTGCTGATGGGGAGATGGCCACAAGCAGAGCAGCTTCCTTGGAAGGCACTAGCTAAGCTCTCCTCCAACACTTGACCATCCTCCTCTATACCCAGGACTTGATGGAGAAAAATGTTGCTACCTTATCTAAGCCTCTTTTGGGTATCCTGGGCTTCTTGATTACGGCAGCTCAGCCTGCCTTTGGGCTAACTGGTTGTTCTCCCTCCACCCCCCAGATGCTCTAGTTCCCAGGTTCCCTAGAAATACGTGGCTGTGGGAAGAGCAGAGACTGCTAGAGCTGAGCTCAGAGTAGGGACTGTCAGTGATCCGGTGGACGGAGGCCCGGCTTTGAGAGGGACCTCAGAGACAGCCTGGCTTCCCTTCCCATGGGGGGCAGGTACAGAAATCTCATCTGTGTGGCCGCAAGTTCTTATCCAGCTTCTATCGGTATGACCCAACACAGATCTCCCAGCCCAGGAGGTCACCTTTAACGCAGGTGTGGTCTGCGTGTGTGTAGACCACACCTGTGGTCAGATAGTCTATCCTTGTGAGATCTGAAATTAGCCTCCTATAACTATGCCCCCTGCTTCACCTCTAGGTGAAATAAAACTAAAGTTTCAAGCATCTAGAAGACTGCATTGTTGAATAGAAGGCTTCCCAAAGGTCTCCGTTCTGTGTCCTCAGGGGCACAGAAACTTTAGTCATAACATGTATGCCGAAAGACATCCTAGAAGTTCCATTAAATAAGGAGTTACTCCCAAACGGCTTAATGAGCATACCCTAACAGCTTAAAATAACTCACATATATTGAAAGAAAAAATATTTTGACTTTGTTCTTAAATAATCACTATTACTTTTTAATAGGATGTGCATCTGTTGGGCATTGCACAGCTTCTCAGACCTTAGAATCAGATTGGACTGAGCCACCCCTCGTTTCCTGTTCCAAAACTGACTTTTTTTTGGCACTTGCTTTTTATTGCAGCAACCGCTGAAAATCCACTGGATCCCACGGGACAGGGAAGCCTGGCGTGCTGCAGTTCACTGGGTCTCAAAGGCATGGGGTCGGGCACGACTCAGCAACTAAATAACAGCAACTGAAAGTCCAGCTTCACAAAGATACCATACCATCAAATAGACTAATCTGACCTAATGTTGAAAATGCAAGCTACACGGAGCTAGTAATTTACATGAGGGTAAACAGATGTTCCTTCAAATTTTTAAAATATCCTGTGGGATGCCTGTGAATTTCTATGGTAACTTGCAGTGCTTCTGTGCACAGTGGGGGAACCATGGCTGGGAACTAGTTATTGAAAGTCTACCTGGGTTCAAATCTTGTCAGTTTCCACATCTATAAAATTTGTAAAATTATGGTGCCTACTTCCTATGGGTCTTGTGAAAATTAAATGAGACGATAGGGGACTTCCTTGGCGGTTCAGTGGTTAAGAATTCGCCTTGCAACGCAGGGGACGCAGGTTCGATCTCCAGTCTGGGAACTAAGATCCCACAGGCTGCAGACTAAGTAAGTCTGCACGCCCCGACAACCGAGCCCAAGTGTCACAACTCGAGAGTCCAGGCACCTCGACAGAAGGTGCCATGTGACACCAGGAAGATCCCGCCTGCTGCAGCTAAGACCCAATGCAGTAAAATGAATAAACAAGGTGATACATCTTAAAATGTCCAGCACAGGATCTGACAAAGAGAAGTCTTTTGTGTTTGGTTTCTATTCCTACATAACAAACGACTACATAAACTTAGAGGCTTCAAACAACACACATTCATCATCTCACAGTTTCCACCAGGGGACGTGGCTTAGCTCAGTTCTCCGTGCCCGGGAATTACCGGGCTGCAGTCAGCTCTTGGCCAGGGCACAGGATCACCAGAGACTCGGATGGGAAGAGTCCCTTCCGAGCCCCCTCAGGTTGGTGGCAGAATTCCCGTCCTCAGAACCGCAGGACCGAGTCTCTGATGTATCACTGGCCGTTGGTCAGGGACCGCTTTCAGCTTTTTACGTCCATCCTCAGCTTCCTGTCCTGTAACCCCCTTCACAGGCAGTCTGCGTGGCAGGGGCTCGCTTGTTCCAGGCGAGTGGGAGCGTTTCTCTTTCCCGTCCTCAGAGACACTCTCACATAACGAAAGCTAACCTTGGGAGCGGCGTTTGCCGTCTGAAAGGACCTCACTGGGAGACGGGCCCGCCCTCACCTTCTCATCTCACGCTCTGCTCCGCAGAAGAAAGCCCAGGCGGCGGCACCCAGGCTCCCAAGGGTCACTGCAAAACGGCAGGACTCACCGGGCCACCCTAGCTTACGTCTGCCACGGGCGTGGAAGCAGCGGCGAGCCCTCCTCTCTTCTCCGGGCTAAATACGTGCCGGGGCGCCAGCAGTGACCCTGAGCCTCTACCCCCCATGCTGACAGCAGAAGACATCTGCCTTGGGAGGAGACGGGGGCCGGGGGTGCAGTGAGGCTTTGCTGGGTGGGGGCCGGGGGTGCAGCGTGGCTTTGCTGTGTGGGGGCTGGGTCCCATGAGGACCGGAAGATGTGACACGTGGGGGCACGTCCGTTCCCACTCAGCTTATCCACCTTCCACTCGCTGACTCAGCCTTGTCAGGGGAACCATGTCTGTGATGGAGGCCCTGCTCTGGCCCCGAGTGTGAACGAGGATTAAGGGAGATCCTCACGGTCCCCTCCACCACGGGCCCCCCACCCACCCTGGACACAGACCACACCGCTTACGTCCATTCAGACTCGACCTGGAGCGCCCTTCCCAGCCTGTAGCCCCTCTGGGTCAGGGAGCTGCCGCTCCTCGCCCAGAGCTGTGGTCATTCGTTTGACACAGACGCTGTCAGAGGCCATCGGCCCTGGGGGGGAACAGAGAAAATTGGCAGAGAGGAGAGACGCAGAGGGGGAGACCACGGCCAGCTCGCGGTCTGGACTCCAGGGCTCTCTAGGAGCTTGTTGTGGGAGACCCCCAGAGCTCAGTTCCTTCACAGAGGACGGGGTGATCTGAGCCAGTGGCTGTTGAACTTCCTACACTGAAAACCCATTCTCATCATCCTCCCCGCACAGACATTTTGAAAAGCTGTGTCTACCCAAACCAGCTACACAAATTAAAACATAGTCAACTGATTTTCCCATGAAATCAGCAGTGTTGTACTTGAATCGCTATCATTCCAAACACTGAGAAGCGACTGCTCTGGCCCACCCCAGTAGCCAGCGGGCGTGCAACTGAGTGCAAGGCGTTAGAAAGTGAAGGATGCTCACGGCCCCCAGGACTGCCGCTGGGGCCTCTGTGCGTGCAGGGGCCCAGCCTTCCCGATACTTCCTCAAGAGGTATGTGAGCCACTGTCTAACCCTGCGGATGACTTAGGTGGTACTTCATATTTATAGGTACCTATTGATTTTAATATGCAATGATAAAACTTCAAACTAGTTCATCAAACCAGTGAGATAATATCCATTTTAAATCAGCTGGGAAAACTGTCCAGTGTAAATAAGGACCAGTCTCAATGGAACATGGCTCAGAAACACCGGGGGTCACATGCAGATGACTGGCATCTGGGAAACCGTGGCTTCCCGCACTCCAGGGATGCCTCCCCTCTCCCCTGCGAGGCTGTGTGACTGCGCTTCCTTCCTCCAGCCCTGGACAGACCACCCCAGGTGCTCTTGGCTTCTACAAGAACCGGGTCTTTAGCCACACTGGGAAAGTGGGGCTCAGAATAGCCAGACCAGCTAACCACCTCTTCGATGTCTGTGTTTTGAATTGCTGATCAGCTTTCTTACGAGAGTCCTAGGTTCTTCATCCCTATAATTTTCTGTCAAATATCAGACTGCAAAAGCAAAACACAACAATGGTCAGGGATGTTTTTGTCCTGAGACTTTAAAAGATAATGATGCAGTTCTCACCAAAGATCAAACGCAAGGCTGTTGCACTCAGAAGCACATCAAGAACAGGGTTGCCTTGATGCTTCCCCCGACCTCCCCTGCAAGACACATTAGGATGCTGGCTTTGAAAGTCTTTTGCTTTCTTCTTTCTACTCCCCAGCATTTTTCCTGGCAAGAAGCTGACAGTGAAAAAGTGCCAACTAAGCCTGGAGCCCCGACACTGGAGATTACCAGGAGGCTAAATGAGATCTCTGGCAGTCTGTCTTGGGGACGCCCACAGGCCACCCGCGTCAGCTCAGCACCATGGACAGAGCCAGGCTCACACTCTTGATTTATCTGTGCTCACTGTGTTCTTCAGAAGCACATTTTTTAAAGGGAGGAAATTGGCGTTTTTATATCTCTCGTGGGATACCTCCTCCCTATCTATAATGGTTTGGAAATGCTTTTAAGAAACCCAGATGATGAGGTAAGAAGGAAATCTTTCTTCTGGCCTCGGGGTTCCCGAGAGAAGAAGAATGAAGCGGGCTGACAGCAAGGGCCGCAGAGCAGCACCCTTCCCCGAGCCGAGAAGGACCTGAGCCCACGGCCGGCCCGCCCTGGTCCGGGGCTGCAGTGGGCAGAGGGCTCAGCCCGCGGGGAGTGAGCGCGACGGAGGCCTGCCTTGCTCGGAGGCCAGCGCTGAGAAAGGCGTAGGGATGGTTGGACTCAACAGCCGTGCCCTCGGTACAGAGCAACACAGGCTTCTGGTTTGAGGGAAGCAGGGTGGGCACCAGGAGAGCTGGTTCAGCCCTCTGAGAGAGTTTAAAGGCTCTGGCCTCTTCCGGTGGAGGGCGCCACGCGGGCAGTGCCCTGTCCTCTTCTGCCCTTGCCTCGGCCCTTCCAAGCTCTGCGGCCCCAGCCCTGGGCTCCCTGCAGCCCTGGATTCCCTTGCCTGCCTCCTACTGTGACTCAGCCCTGGGCTCTCTGTATCTCTCGGGGTGCCCAGAAGCCCAGCAAAGTGAGAGAGCACCACAGTTCACAGAAGGACTGTTCTACAAGGGCTGAGGGGGGTGGACGAGGAAGCCTTAACACCCACCCCCCGGCACCCTGCCCCGAGCCTGTTAATTTATATTACTGTTGGAATTTGGGGGAATATAGTCACCTTATGAGGGCTTCCCTGATAGCTCAGTTGGTAAAGAATCCGCCTGCAATGCAGGAGACCCCTGCAATGCAGGCTCAATTCCTGGGTCGGGAAGATCCCCTGGAGAAGGGATAGGCTACCCACTCCAGTATTCTGGCCTGGAGAATTCCATGGACTGTATAGTCCACGGGGTCTCAAAGAGTCGGACACGACTGAGCGACTCTCACTCACTCACTCATTCACCTTGTGAAAGCTCTTTTATGTCAGCGATGACAGTAACAGCCACTGGAATCTCTCACACGAGTAAAACTCGAGTTCAGTTTCAAGGACCTTATCCTACCATTGCCTCATTCATCCTCAAAGCAGTTCTAGTTCAGGACACGCTCAAGGACTTCCCATGTTTGACCATCTACCAGGATGGGTGTTGATGGAGAGAATTCACAGGAATCCCCGACCTTCAGGCCCACACAGTGAAGCAATGCTTTCAGATCACCGGCCCACAGATGCCAAAGGGGGGGTTGGAAGGATCAAAGGCTGGGAGCCATGAAAGTTTGAGACTCTCTTGATGGTGAAAGGGGATTCTCTTAACAACTGGGACCACAGGACAATCCTAGGCAAGCTGGGAAGTGCAGTCCCCGAATCTAAGATGAAGGGACCTGGCCAGCGCTGCCTCCTTGCCTGGCACGTTCTGGGCCCCCTTTTTGGCAACATATTAACTCTGTGATGTTGAACTTGTACGAACTGAGATTTAGGATGCATGGAGATGAAGAGGGGTAGACTTCCAGAAAACACATCTAAAAGGGAATACAGGGAAAAGGAAAATCATTGCTCATTGGAACTGAACCCTGTGGAAAGGTATCAGGAATATAATTCTGGGCCAGAAATTTGACTCTGCTCAAATACAGAACCACTTGGCTATAAACTGCTTCCCTTTCGTTCTCTCAGCAGCCCAGAGTCAGCCATCCTGGGCTACTGTGCCCGGCTGATCACAAAGGCCGTGGCCTCTCACAGGGCCCCGAGGAGCCGGGCGGTGGGCTCTGCGGGGAGTAAAGCAGCTGAAGGCTGACCTGGCACATGAGAAAGCACAGCGTGCCCAGCTGTGGGCCAGGAGTAAGTGAGGTGGGCGTGCGTGCTCAAAACCGCCCTCCAAATTCTAGTCACCTAGTCTGCATGTGGCAGGGGGCACGGCTCCAGTCTAAAACACATGTAGGATGCAGACACTGGTTCCAGTTGGAACCATGTCCCTGGAGGTCTCAGGCCCCTGTTACCTGGGCATGATCAGAGGCCTGCAACCCTCTAGGGCCTATGGCTAGGCAGATGATCAAGGAGTCATGACCAGCATGGGAGACTGGAGAGATTTCAGACACACAGAAGTCTGTCCGTCACATGATGCCCAATGGATAAAATCCATTCAGAGAGGACAATTTATATGCCTTTGTCTCTTTTTAAGACGGCCACTCAGAGGGGTGGGATAGGGTGGGATGGGGTGAGAGGGAGGGAATGTATGTATGCTTACAGCTGATTCAAATGGTTGTATGGCAGAAGCCAACACAATACGTAAAGAAATTACCCTCCAATTGGAAAAAAATAACAAACAAACAAACATCTATATAACCTAGCTCTTCTTCTCGCCTCCTCGGAGCAGTCCTCTCAAGGTTACTTGAGATGCTGTCTCACAGGCTTGAAGTCATAAAACTTACCCACCAAATAAAACATAACTCTCAAAAACACACAAGAAAGAATGCCAACCCCAAGGCCAGCATTACTTTGATACCGAAACCAGACAAGGATACCACAAGAAAAAATTATAGGCCAACACTGCTGATGAAAATAGATGCAAAAATCCTCAGTAAAATATTAGCAAACCATATTCAGCAGGATTGTTGAAAAAGACACTTTTAAAAGAACCATACGTCATAATCAGGTGGAATTTATTCCCAGGGTAAAAAGATAGTTTGACATTTACAAACCAATCAGTGTGATTCATCATGTTAACAAAATGAAGGATAAAAACCATATGATGATTTCAATAGATGCAGAAAAAGCATTTGACCAAATTCAACGATTTATGATAAAAACTCTCAACAAAGTGGGTACAGAGGAAATGTACTTCAACATAATAAAGGCCAGATATGACAAATCCACAGCTAACTACATACTCAATGACTGTAAGCTGGAAACTTTTCCTCTAAGATCAGAAATGAGACAATGCCCACTCTTACCATATATTAGAAGTCTTGCCAGACCAATTAGACAAGAAAAACAAACAAGACATTCAAATCAGAGACAAAGAAGTAAAACTGTCAGCATTTGCAGATGACATGACATTTTACACAGAAAACCCTAAAGACTCCAAAAAAAAAAAAAAAAAAAAAAGAATTAATCAAAGAATTCAGTAAAGTTGCAGGATACAAAATTAACACACAAAAATCTGTTGCACTTCTATATACCAATAACAAACTAACCAAAGGAGAACTGAAGAAAACAATACTATTTACAATTGCATCAAAAAGGATATCTAGGAATAAATTTAACCAAGGAGGTCAAAGACTTGTACATTAAAACTATTAAACACTGATGGAAGAATTGAAGCAGACACAAATAAATGGAAAAATAACCATGCTCGTGGATTTTAAGAATCAATAATATTAAAATGTCCCTATTACCCAAAGAAATCTAGGAATTCAACACAATCCTTATCAAAATTCTAAGAGCATTTTTCACAGAACCACAAGCAAGCCTAGAATGTGTATGGAGCCACAAAAAATCCCAAGAATCCGGAGCAATCTTGAGAAAGAACAAAGCTAGAGTCATCATGCTCTCAGATTTCAAACTCATTGCAAAGCTATAGTAATCAAAAGGATATGGTATTGGCATAAAAACAGACACAGAGATCACTGGGACAGAATAGATGGCCCAGAAATAAACCCACACATAAATGCCAAATTAATTTATGACAACAGAGCCAAGAATATATTCTTGGTACAATGAGGAAAGAACAGTCTCCTCAGTAAATGCTGGTGGGATAACTGGACAGTCACATGCACATGCAAAAATAAACTCAAAATGGGTTAATGACTTACATGAAGACATGAAACCATAAAACTCCTAGGGAACAACACAGGCGGTCAGCTCCTTGATACAAGTCATGGTGATGCTTTTTTGGACTTGACACCAAAGCAAAGTAACAGAAGCATGGGTTATATCAAACTAAAAAGCTTCTACAAAGCAAAAGAAACCATCAAGAAAATGAAAAGGCAACATACTAAATGGTAGAAAATATTTGCAAATCATGTACTTGATAAGGGGATACTATTCAAAATATAGAGAGAACTCATGCAACTCAATAGCAAATAATAATGGCAGAGAATCTGAATAGACATTTTTCCAAAGATGACATAGACAGGGCGAACATGTATGCGAAAAAGGGCTCAGCATTGCTAATCATCAGGGAAATGCAAATGAAGACCACAGTGAACTATCACTTCGCATCTGTCAGAAGGGCTGTTATCAGAAAGAAATAACAAATGCTGGAAGGATGTGGGGAATAGAAAACACTTGTGGACTGCTGGTGGCAATGTAAATCGCTTCAGCTGCTATGGGGAAAAAAAGCATGGAGTTTCCTCGACAAGTTAAAAATAGAACTACCAGCAATTCCACGTCTGTGTACTTATCCAAAGAATACAAAAAACCCTAACTAAAAAGATGTATGCACCCCCAAGTTCATTGCAGCATTGTTTACAATAGACAAGACATGGAAGTAATCTAAGTATCCAATCTATAGATGAGTGGATAAAGAAAATGTGGTATTCAAAAACAGTGGAAATTAGTCAGCCATAAAAAAGAGTGAAGTCTTGTCATGTGTGACAACATGCATGGAATCTGAAGACAGTATTCTCAGTAAAATAAGTCAGATAAGTGAGTGTGATCTCACTTATATGTAGAAAGGAATGAAGGAAGGAACCAAATGAATGAACTTACAAAAACCAGCTTGGTGGTTGCCAGAGGCTGAGTTGGGCTTGGGAGGGGTTCTTGGTGAAATAGGTGATGGGGGTCAAAGGCAACAAACTTCCACTTAAGTCCTAGGGGTATAATTTACAGCAATGGGGACTCTGGCTGGTTACACTGTTGCATATTTGAAAGCTGCTGAGAGTAAATCTTAAAAGTTCTCCCAAGAAAAAAATACCTGTAACTATGTGTGCTATCAGATGTTCACTAGACTTCTGGTGATCATTTTGCAATACGTACAAGTATCAACTCATTATGTTGTATACCTGAAACTAATATAATGTGATATGTCAATTACAGCTCAGTTAAAATACAAAACCAAAAAAAAAAAAAAAAAACCTGTTTGCCGCTCACAGCAATAGTAGTAGGCAGAGCAATAACTTGCCTGCTCTCAAATCCTGATTCCCACAGAGCAACGTGGGTAGACCAAGGGCTGCCCCAACACAAGCGAAGGGCATCATCCAATCTTGTCTAAGTGCTTCTGGAAAACCTGCCCACCCCCTTTCCAGAGAGGGGGACCACCCTGGAATGTAAGCAAGTCTGCTCTGAGGAGAGGTGGGGGATGTCTCCACCGTTATTAACCTATAATGCAAGAGACCGGCTTCCCTTGTGGCTCAGCTGGTAAAGAATCTGCCTGCAATGTGGGAGACCTGTGTTCCATCCCTGGGTTGGGAAGATCCCCTGGAGAAGGGAACCCACTCCAGTATTCTGGCCTGGAGAATTCCATGGACTGTATAATCCATGGGGTCACAAAGAGTTGGGCACGACTGAGCTACTTTCACTTTCACCATCATGCCTAAGAAAGGCATAGTGTTTAATTAAAAAATACTTTATTGTTCAAAAGTGCTCTCATTTGAGGCTTCAATAAGTCCTAGTAGGCTAATTTCACGGAAACCTCTCTCCGTTCACACGGGGTGCACGCTGAGATAAGCCCCGGGCTCCTCTCGCCCCGTCCACAAGGACCCTGCTGACCCAGTGACGCCCCGTGCTAGGCTGGTGAACCCCGCAGCCTGCTGTCCCGCACACCTCGCTGGTCCGCTCAGCCACACGAGGCCACCACCGCTGCTGAGGGCGAGGGGCCCCGAGGCCCCAAACGCCTCTGCCCCCGCGGGTCTCGTGAGGAGTGGACACACGGCGGGGCTCCCGCCAGGATCTGCCCACCAATCACCCTGCTTTGGACTCCGCGTCTCCATGCGGCTGAGTCCAGGAGGAGGGCTCTAGAGCCTCACACATGTTGTAGATTTCCTGATTACCTGCAGGGTCTCCACGCGGCTCAGAGTCCAGGAGGAGGGCTCTAGAGCCTCACACATGTTGTAGATTTCCTGATTACCTGCAGGGTCTCCACGCGGCCCAGAGTCCAGGAGGAGGGCTCCAGAGTCTCACACGTGTTGTAGATTTCCTGATTACCTGCAGGGTCTCCACGCGGCCCAGAGTCCAGGAGGAGGGCTCCAGAGTCTCACACGTGTTGTAGATTTCCTGATTACCTGCAGGGTCTCCACGCGGCCCAGAGTCCAGGAGGAGGGCTCCAGAGTCTCACACGTGTTGTAGATTTCCTGATTACCTGCAGGGTCTCCACGCGGCCCAGAGTCCAGGAGGAGGGCTCCAGAGTCTCACACGTGTTGTAGATTTCCTGATTACCTGCAGGGTCTCCACGCGGCCCAGAGTCCAGGAGGAGGGCTCCAGAGTCTCACACATGTTGTAGATTTCCTGATTACCTGCAGGGTCTCCACGCGGCCCAGAGTCCAGGAGGAGGGCTCTAGAGTCTCACACATGTTGTAGATTTCCTGATTACCTGCAGGGTCTCCACGCAGCCCAGAGTCCAGGAGGAGGGCTCTAGAGTCTCACACATGTTGTAGATTTCCTGATTACCTGCAGGGTCTCCACGCAGCCCAGAGTCCAGGAGGAGGGCTCTAGAGTCTCACACATGTTGTAGATTTCCTGATTACCTGCAGGGTCTCCACGCGGCTCAGAGTCCAGGAGGAGGGCTCTAGAGTCTCACACATGTTGTAGATTTCCTGATTACCTGCAGGGACCAGGTCTTTGATATGAAGAACTTTCTCCTTCTGCGCTTCTGCAGTTAAAACCCCTTCTCTGAGGAAAAGACCACAAAGTGGTCCAGCGGCCATCTGGACAGGGACAGGGGGAATACAGGAGATACAGGAGAGGGGGAGCACCGGGCAATACTCCACTCTATGACTTCGTCTGCACCCCCACGACATCCAGCGCCCGGGGCACGATGCCGCGGAGACTCTGGAGCCCCGCGCCCCCGCCCCGCGCCGTGACTGAGGTTCTCTGCTGCCCCACGGCTGGGCGTCTCCCGCCTCCTTGCCGCCTCGCCCTTCCTGGAGTCCCGGGGGTCTGCACAGGGGCTTACAGACACACGGAGCAGCCGGGAAACGCGTCTCCCCACGGCCCACCGCCGCCGCCGGTGTTTCTGGCTTGGCCATCATCTTGTATAATTATCACTCAGTTCGGGGCTCGAGTCCTTCTGTGGCTCCCCTGAATATATCTGAACAACGCCCCGAGGGGAAATACTGATCTCAAGATGAATCAAACACGGCCGCTTTTGCTGCCTGTGTCAGCCTCCTGACGTCATTTGACTTCCTAACGAATAAAGGATCCCGGCCACAATTCAATCGGGAGCTGGAGGGCAGGCGGGTCCTGCCCTGTGAGAAGCCACAGGCCGCTCCGTCTAGAGCGTCACTTCTCCAGCACTTCATTCGTGAGTCCAATACTTGCTCTTTAGTTAGTTAGCTTCAAGTGTACAGAGAAGTTATTCAGTTATAGGTTATTATGAGATATTGAATATAATTCCCTGTACTATACAGTATGTTCTTGTTTTTTATCTATTTTATATATAATGATGTGTGTATGTTCATCCCAAACTCCTAGCTATAGATCTATATGCTGCTGCTAAGTCGCTTCAGTCGTGTCCGCCTCTGTGCGACCCCATAGACGGCAGCCCACCAGGCTCCCCCGTCCCTGGGATTCTCCAGGCAAGAGCACTGGAGTGGGTTGCCATTTCCTTCTCCAACGCATGAAAGTGAAGAGTGAAAGTGAAGTCGCTCAGTCGTGTCCCACTCTTAGCGACCCCGTGGACTGCAGCCCACCAGGCTCCTCCATCCATGGGATTTTCCAGATAAGAGTACTGGAGTGGGCTGCCATTGCCTTCTCTGTAGATCTATATATAACTGAATAAATATTCTTCTTTGGATTCTGAAATGCTGAGACTTGAGGTTGGTATACGGCACAGGTTCAAAATTTGGAGTCTAATCTATTTGGAGATTATTATTCAAGGATTGCTCTATATTCAGCTCATCATTCAAGTTGGCCTTTAAGCCCGAGGTTTACACATGGCTTTGTAGTTTCTGAAGGGCTCGCCCATATGCCACGGCACTGGTTTTGTGGGTTTAGTCTCCGGCATTAGTTCAGAGCTCTGGTGTTGAAGAAAGAGGCTGAGCTGGGGCCAAAGTTCTGCTACCAGTGGAGCCACTACCCAGAGCCGGGAGACGGGCTCCTGACCCTGACCCCAGCGACGGTGATGACCCGTCCCCCTGCAAGGCTGCGAGAGGGTGAGCTAATGGGAGCTGGGTCAGCCCCGGACTGCCCCCGCCACTGTGGCCTTGAACTTTGAGAAGACACCTTTCAGGTCCTCTGTATTCTGCAGATGAGACGAGTCAGCCAGCAGTCTAGGCTTTGTCCTGTGGCTCAGCTGGCAAAGAATCCGCCTGCAATGCGGGAGACCTGGGTTTGATCCCTGGGTTGGGAAGATCCCCTGGAGAAGGGAAAGGCTCCCCCTCCAGTACTCTGGCCTGGAGAATTCCATGGACTGTGTAGGTCATGGGGTCAAAAAGAGTTGGACAGGACTCAGCGACTTGCACATTTCACTTCACTCCACTTGTCCAAAGCCCAAGTGTGGGGTGGGAGGGAGACTTAAGTGGGAGGGGATAAATGTACCCTAAGGACTGATCATTGCTGTTGTAGGACAGAAACCAACATTGTAAAGCAATTATCCTCCAATTAAAAAAAAAACCAACCCAAAGCCCAAGCGCGAGGACAGGATCCCGTGCAGAGTGGGCCTTCCTGCCCAACTGCCCCGGCCCGCGCGGGCCATCCGTCTCCGCTCACCCCAGGCGCCCGTGAGTGAGAAGACGAGGGGCTGGGCAGCAAGCAGGGTCCTCCTCAACGCCGGCAGGGGGTTCACCAGCGGGGTAGCCGCCAGTGGCAAGCGCAACCGGCTCGGAACTGGCTCGGGAAGGCGCCCGGGAGCAGGGGGCCCGCGCAGGCGCTCGCCAAGGGAGTCATGGACACGCAGCCGGTCAGGCTGGCCCCGTAACAGGCGCCCTCGTCCTGCAGCGGCCGCCTTCTCCCGAGCAGCTTTCAGGAACGCTGGCTGGAGCCCGGGGCCCTGAAACAGAGGTGTACACTGACCCGGGTCTGCCAGATGCGGGGCCCACCCACACCCTGCCCATGAGCAAACAGCTCTGGGAGGAGCGCTTGGGGGCCCAGCTGTCCGGAGGCCCAGCCGCACGCCTGACCCAGGAGCCCCCCGCCCGCGGGCCGTGCCTTGCAGAACTCGCAGGCGTCAGGACTCCGGAGGCTGCGTTATCCGGTGTCAGCCACCCCCGGGACAGGGGTCTCGGTTCAGCTCAGCTCAGCCTGGCCGCTTTCCTTCTGCGTTTTGAAACCCTTTTGCCGGCTCTCAGAAGTCTCCGGGGATGCATAAAACAAGTGCTGACCGCAGCGGCTCTGCCTTCCTCCCCTTGCTCAGTTTATTGGCTTTGAGTCTGCTGCTGCCACCTCCTCTTAGACACTAACCTTTTAAAAGACGGTTTGATTTCTCTCGGTGGATCAGATTGCTCTAGGATGCTGAAGCTGAAGCTCCAATACTTTCGCCACCTGATTGGAAGAACTGACTCATTAGAAAAGACCCTGATGCTCAGAAAGATTGAGGGCAGGAGGGGAAGGGGACGATAGAGGATGAGATGGTTGGATGGCATCACCCACTCAATGGACATGAGTCTGAGTAAACTCTGGGAGTTGGTGATGGACAGGGAGGCCTGGCGTGCTGCAGTCCATGGGGTCGCAGAGTCGGACACGACTGAGTGACTGAACTGAAGTAGCTGAAGGTGCTCCACCGACCTTAGATGAATGCATGCACAGCCAGCTCTCTGGATAGGATTTCTCCTCTGACAGCGCCAAATCAGGCCAGGATTTGAGGGTCTCACGCTTACCCTGCCTTCAAACATACTCTGGCCTACACCGACAGTTTGCGCTGGATCACTGCTGTCTAGGCCTCTTCTGGAATTGCTGAGCTACCTTAACCCAGGCGGTCTTGCCCAAGGCGATCTCAACAGCACTCCTGGGAGGCTGTTCTCCTTGTCCTTTGGGAAATGGTAGTATAATCTCAGCCCAGAAAGGTGTCAGGGGACTCGCATGGCTGTGGAATGGCACCTCACCCAAGCGGCCAGCAACATGTAGGCCTTCTTTTCCAAAGTCAAGTTGCTCTGCCAGGAAAGGGAGAGTCAGTTGTATCCCTGCACAGGGGTGTGGGCAACCCAAGAACTGGCAGGGAGGAGAGGAGCTGGAAATATGCCTGAGGTTTCAGGGGGGATGGAAGCGAGAGGTGCCCGAAGACCCTGCGGCCTCATCCGTCACACAGGTGGAGGCTGAGGATTCTTTCCCCAGCCGCCGGGGTACCTGGCCCGAGACGGTGAACTCAGGACCAGCAGGGAAGGAATAAGCTGCAGATGGGAAGAGGGTTTCAATTTCTAAGAGCCACATGTGGTTCGGGAAAGGCACAAATTATCCAAGCCTCCCATGTAAGCCAGTGATTTCAGGCGTTTCTCCTGCTTCGCGTTTTACAAATACTAAAGAACAAGGGAGGACAGGGGCCATGAAGGATACTCAGTTCAGTCAGTGTCCGACTCTCTGTGACCCCATGGACTGCAGCACGCCAGGCCTCCCTGTCCATCACCAACTCCCAAAGTTTACTCAAACTCATGTCCATTGAGTGGATGATGCCATCCAACCATCTCATCCTCTGGCGTCCGCTTCTCCTCCTGCCTTCAGTCTTTCCCAGCATCAGGGTCTTTTCCAATGAGCTGACTAGCTCTTCGCATCAGATGGCCAAAGTACTGGAGTTTCAGTGTCAGCATCAGTCCTTCCAAGGACTGAGGATACTAGGTCTTGGGAATTAATTGAGGGGAGACCAGGCCCCAGGGAACTGGTTCTCAAAACGCTCAGGAAAGGTTCTGACCGGCTGAGCGATGAGATGGCAGGTGAACCTTCAGGGAGCGAAGGCCTGCCTTTTCCGAAGGCCTGCCAACCCTGAAGCTCGGGAGACTCCACCCGTTCAGTTCTGGCCCCAAAGTCGCCTCCGACAGTCGGGTGAAGGAGATTCTCCCCAGTCTGCCGTGAGGTTTCTGGGAGCCGTGGCGGCCGGCCAGGCCTCCCGCGTTCTGCCGGGGTGAAGGGTCCCGCTCATGGCTTTGTCCCTTGTGCCTCCTTTTCTCCCCTCCGCCGCCCTCTCCCTTGCGGTGCTCCTGTTGACGGGTTAGTGCTCAGCGGGCAGGGTCGGGGGCAGAGAGCCCTCAGAAGATCTGCTCCTACACACAGCCTCTGGCCTGCCCCCCAGGGGCTGATCCAGCGGCTCGAGGACGGCGTCACAGCCACGGACCACGTGTCAGCCAGGGGCCGGGCGATCCTGAGAGGACGCCGGATCCTCCCACTCAAATAAAAATTACTGATGGGACTGAGCTTAACCTACTTAAGTCTTGCTAATCACTTAATAAGTACTGCAGTATCGCTCCAGACTTCCTGGTTTCCTTTAATCCTCCCAGACGCACCTAGAAGCTTCCAGAAGGGGCTAGAACCTTCTTTGTAGATTCCTCCTCTTCCCCAGCAGCCCCTTCCCTTCCATCAGCTTTGAAGACCCAGCCACCTCGCACCAGGCAGACTTGTCAGGGAAAGTAAGGGCCTTGGGGCCGAGTGCTGCCACACTGGACTCAACAACGTTCTTCGGTTTCCATGAAGTGTCTGCACTTTCCATAGACTGACTTAGCCTCTTCTAGGCACTGGGATTTGTTCTCTCAACGCTTGTCATCTCTTCTTCCAGGCTCGGGAGGACTTAAGATATCAGAAAACAAATGAATGCCACCACTTGGCGCTTTTTATCTGGTGACTAGATGTTACAATCGTTACTGAGTCTGGCACTGTTTTTTTCCTTCATTGTGAGCAAGCTCTGATCACCTCGATTTTATTAGTAGGAGAACTTAGGGAGCCTTTATAATCAGTAGCTTTATTTTGTAAAGGTGGTATTTGCTAAGGAAAGTCGTTTACCTAATCCGACTCACTGAGTGCCTGTGATAATCCGAGGCTTCATGAAGGCAGACACGGCCTACACCCAGACTTGGGACTGAGACTTACAGGAACGATGTGGTTTTGCATCAGGTCCCCCTGCACGTGAAATGCACGCTGACTCCAAATGCATGTGAGTCCCCCAAGTGCCAACTTCACGGCAGGCTCTGCACCACCCCCCCATACACACATTCTCAGGTTTCCATAAACCTAAGGGCCCTGCCAGGGACACAGGCTGGCCAGACATGCCGGGGCCTCAGTACTGTTTCTCCTCTCTGTGGCTGTGAGATTCTGTGTGACTATTCAGTTTTTGATTTTGTGGGGCCTTTGCTTTTTTTTTTTTTAAGCAACTTCCCGATTTTGTTGGTAAAGGGTACCTGACATTGGGCAGACCATGACCACCCCAAAGCATTACTGTCTCATGCTGTCATCTCCTTTATTATGATTAAGATATAGTTTCCAAAGCCCCCAGTGCAGCAGTTTCAACAAGACAGAAGTTCATTTCTCTTCCGCAAGCGCGTCCAGAACTAGGGGGACAGCGTGGCGCTCCTGTCCCCAGGCCGCCTCCTGTGGCTAAGGTGGCTGCCCCAGCTCCAGCTGTCACGTTCACCCTCCAGTCAGAGAGAAGGAAGGAACGTGAGGACGAGGGCAGGCTCTCTTCCTGTAAAGATGCCTCTCGGAAGTGCCACATACCATTGCTGCTGCCATCTCATCCACTAGAGCTGGCACATTCTCACACCACCTTCACAGTCCTTCCTAGTTTGTTTCTGGAAACCCCATGCCTCGCTACAAAATGGGGCTTCTATTATCATAGAAGAAAGGAATGGATACTTTGAGAGCAGCCAGCAGGGTCTGCCACCCAGCCTCTCTTCCGTCCCCCTCCACACACGTGTTTTTACCTTACCACATTCAATTGCTTTTCATCTTACTGTGTGCGCTCAGCTGCGTCTGACTCTTTGCGGCCCCGTGGACTGTAGCCGGCCAGGCTCCTCTCTCCATGGGATTTCTCATCAAGAATACTGGAGTGGAGTGGGTTGCCATTCCCTTCTCCCGGGGATCTTCCGACCCGGGGAGCATACTCATGTCTCCTGCATCTCCCGCCTTGCAGGCAGATTCTTTACCACTGAGCCACCGGGAAAACCCATCTTTGGTCTTACTCTGCACTCAAATCCACCCCAGAGGTTGCCAACAGGCTCCGAAACTTCAGACTAATTTGGATCAAAATCTCTTGAAACTTCCTCCAGTGGCTACTTTGCATTTCCTACTGAAAACCCGCATGCCTTCCTTAATCGTGCAATCGTACTAGCATCCTTAACTTCTTGATTCCCACCTCAGAAACACACACACACACACTGAGGATCCCAAATTCTTATTTTTCTATTCATCCAGGAAGAAATTATAACCACAGATGTTGCGTGTTGATAGAACTCCTGTGGCTTTCTTCTGCAACCAAATGGTGGTGATTTTCTAACCTCTTGCTTAAGAAGAGACAGAGGGTCTCCCTTCAAACAGGAGTCACCAGATCCGTGGCCTTGATATCTTAGACCATCTAACAGCACTTTCATGCTGTTTCAGGGGGAACTGCTCTTAACCATAACAGTAGCATTATAGATGGAACGCGGGGAAACGGGTGAAAGAAAAACTGTGTATCATCTATAACCTTATTAGTCTCACACAGGCTCTGCTGTCCCAGGGCAATTTCCTTCCAGCCTTTTTTCAAATGGGCAGAATTTTATAAAATACACACATACATCTTTATCTGACATTATTCCCTAACATTTTTCATATCTCTACCTTAGTTTCCAATAAGCCCATTATTTCAAATAACTACATAATGGAATAGATAGATAGATAGATAGATAGATATGACTTATGTAGCCGCTCCCTGTCGTGGGCATGTAGGTTGCACCCAACCCTCTTTCTTTCCCTGAGCTAACAGTAAGAACTCTTACAAAGATTCATATTCAGAGTCATGGGGATTCAGAATCTTACTTTTTAATAGATATTTAAAGCTAGTGTGGTTTTATTACACAAAGAATACAAATTCACATTAAAAAAAAAAAAAAAACCAACCAGAGAGCTGGGCATTAAGCATCTCTCCCCTTGCCGGGCACTCGCCCACCCCCCAGGGCTATGTTTCTGTTGTTATTCTTCTGGTGACCTTCCAACGCAACTTTAAACAGTATTTATGTGGCTTTAAATATTTATACCTAGGAGCTGGTGACTCCTGAATTTTTATTGCCCTCTTGAGCGAGGCTTCTGTGTGCATCAAGTTCTAATGGATCCGTTTTTATTTACTTGCTCCGGCTTTCTTCACATCCTCGGCTCAACGCACTGTCTCTTGTTTATGATGCCACTAACCTTCTGGACTCCTGACTTGTGTTTTTCTGGAATCCGACCTCAAATTACTTTTTCAAATGAATGTATGGGGGAGAGCAGGCAAACTTTATGAGTGCTTTCAGGTTAAAAAATGCACTCCAACCTACACACACACACACACACACACACACACACACACACACACACCCATGATTGACAGTTTAGCTGAAAACGAGCTCTAGGACTAAATTCCTTTTAGATTCCTTTCCCCTCCGAAGATAGTCTGAAGGACAGATCTCACACTGGTGCTGAAATCTCGGATGACACTCAGACTCTTTTCCCTTTGGTCCTGGGCACTCACTTTATAGCCGGGTTTCTCAGCCTCAGCACTGCTGACATCTTGGGTCCAATAGTGCTAAGTGGTGGGGTGAGCCCTAAACATTGTGGGACATTTGACAGCGTCCCTGCCCCCGACCCAGGGTGTGCAACTGTGGCTGATTAAGTGTGATGGGAGAATGAGTCTCGGGTGTTGGAGCACAGAGGAGGGCTGCATCCGCGGTGCAGCCGGAGGTCAGGGAGCTGAAGGAAGACGGGGGTGAGCCAGGCCGAGGCTGGGAGACCCTGCTCCTGGCAGGGTGAACAGTGAAAGAAAGAAAGTGACGTCGCTCAGTCATGTCCGACTCTGAGACCCCACGGACTGTAGCCCACCAGGCCCCTCTGTCCATGGGATTCTCCAGGCATGAATACTGCAGTGGGTTGCCATTCCCTTCTCCAGGGGATCTTCCCGACCCAGGGATGGAACCCGGGTCTCCCTCATTGCAGGCTGACGCCTTACCCTCTGAGCCACCAGGGAAGCCCAGTATTAGCTTTACATAATTTCCGCAGCGCAAACACGTGGAGGCCTGAAATCAAGCCCTGCACCCGGGAAACACTGAAGCAGAGCCGTGGGCTCAGAGGAGAGCAGAGAGAGAGAAGTGGAGGCGGGGTGGAGGGGGCCGGCTCCTCGGGACGCTGCGTCCCAGGATGAGGCTGAGCGCTCAGGATCCCGGGCTGCAGACGGCAGACGCCCGTCCCCCTCCTTGGCCCCCCGTCCCGCCTTCTTTCCTACCCCCCACCCACCTGGGGCTTAGATTCCCTTGCCCGCAGTCACTCTCAGGCAGGCAGTCCTCAGGGGATCGGTCTCTGGGGTGTAGTGAGTGTAGAAAGAAGTGGATGCCACTGTTTTCCAGCTCCAGCGGAGTCCCCAGCGCGGGAGAAGGGGAAGGAGGCTGGACCAGCCCCGCTGAGGGTGGCAGGCGCCCAGGACGCGGTCGGCGGGGAGGGTCTCCTGGGTGGCCCCGGGCCCTGTGCCCGCCGCCTAGGCTGGACCTAGGCGATGCGGAGAGGCGAAGGGCGTCTCTCCTCCACGGGGCAGTCCTGCCGGGATTTCAGATGCTGACTGCGGGCCCAGCAGAGAGGGGCGGCCAGAGAGAGGGGCCGGGAAGCCGGGTCACATCCAGGGCGGGCCGAGGATGCCTGTGGGCCGGAGGAGAGGTCACGGCACAGACGTTTAGGAAGCAGAGGGAGGTGAGCGCCGCGAAGTGTGCGCGCGATGAGGGCGCGTGGAGGCCGACGGGCTGGCGTCTGACTTGGGAACCGGCACCCCTTAGCGAAGTCGCGGCGGACGGACCACTCCTTGCTCCCTGGGCTATTTTGGAGCTGAAAAACGTCAGGGGCCTGAGAGAAGAACACATCTGATGAAACAAAGAGGAAAGGACCTCCAAAGTGCTGGGGGCGGTTTTGTTCCCTTTCTCACACGCCCCGCCTTTCTAAGAGAAATATAAATTCTTCTCGCAAGAAAAAGGGGAGCGGGGAGTTGGCGAATTGAATCGCTGTGTATCAATTATGCATTAGTGAAGATTATTCCACAATGCATTGCGGTCCCCACAATCCATCTTCTAGCAGAAGGCAAGTGTAGAATATAATCTTTCATGATAATAATAATATTAAAGAAGAGTCTTCAGCACCGGTCTTGCTAGGAATATAATCGGGCGTGAAGTACTAGACGCACCGTCGGCCGGGAGCTGACAAACAGGCGGCCTCTGTGGCCGAACCGCGTGGCGATGCTCCAGGGCGGGCCAGGGGCGCTGAGTGTTTGGGGATGCGGTCACAAAGCGCCACACATCGGGGCCTCGACGAAATGGACTTCCTCTTTGTTCCGGGGCCTTGTGAGGGGAGAGAGCGCCAGCGGCCCTTCCTCTTATGAAGACAGCAGTTCCATTGGATTAGAGCCCCACGCTTCCCCTTTATTAACTCCTACAGCCCCATCTCCAAGTCCATTAAGTTCCATACCTACCAACGAGTTCTGTACCAAGAACACAGTCATAAGTTCAGTTTGTCTATGAGTCCGGCCAAATTTGGGATTCCCTGGTAGCTCAGCTGGTGAAGAATCAACCTCTGATGCGGTAGACCCCAGTTGGATTCCTGGGCTGGGAGGATCCACTGGAGAAGGGAATGGCTACACACGCAAGTGTCTTGGCTTCTCTCAGCTGGTAAAGAATCCGCCTGCAATGTGGGAGACCTGGGCTCGATCCCTGAGTTGGAAGGATCCCCTGGAGGGGGAAATGGCCAACCAACTTCAGTACAGGACACGTAAGAGACTCAAGTTTAATCCCTGGGTTGGGAAGATCCCCCGGAGGAGGAAATGGCAACCCATTCCAGTATTCTTGCCTGGAGAATCCCTTGGACAGGGGAGCCTGGCGGCCTGCAGTCTATAGGGTTGAAAAGAGTCGGACACGACTGAGGCGACAGCCTGCCAACCAAGTTAGCCTCGGTATCCAACTAACGCAATCAGCTGTGTAGTACTGTACTGTAATAGGTCTATAATACTTTTCAAATAAATAATACAAAAACAAGCACAAAAAATGTTTAATCTTGCAGTATAGTAAGACCGAAATGTCCAGTCAGTGCAGCACAACAGCTGGTGCAGAAGGGCTGGCCTCCAGCAAAGAGGCAAGAAGACTTACTGCTTGGATTAGAGCAGGTGGGAGACGGAAGTGCTGCAGGATCGTCAGCGCCGGGAGACAGGGCAAGCACAATCTCACCCACTCCTGACGCTGATGGATCACACGCTCACACCTTTGAGCGTCTGCAACTTGAAGGTGCGTACGTAGGGGACTTACTTTTGTGCAGTTACATTGGGGTTAATGCTCCAGATTATGAATTTTGTTGGGAACATGATTCTGTCTATAGCAGGAAGCCTGCCCCATGCAAGCAGTTTTCTCTGGAGGCTTCCTCATTCTCAGAGTTTCTGAGATTGCTTGAGCTGAAGCAGAAGGCGAGAGCCCACCTGCTGGGGTTAACAAGGTCCCCAGGCGTCCCATCTGGTTTCAAGGCCCCCTTGCTAGTCTGTGTCCAGACACAGAGAGCACAGGTGGCCAGCACGTCGCTGAAGCCCCCACCACGTCTAAAACCCAGATCCAGATGCTTGAACGTTTATAATATGGGGGAGCGGGAAAGGGGGCCACAGTTGGCCAGACCACAACCCAGGGTAGCAAAGGCCTGGAACTGAGAGCCGAAGATCTTTCTCGGAACACGTTCTTCAATGTCTCTGCCGCTCACCTCTCACCTGGAAGACGATCTAAAGAGGCCAGTCTCACGGGCGGTCAGCACACTAGGTGAGATGATGCATGTGAGCAGCTGGCCTTTGAGGATTCCTGCTCCTGGTTTTCTGTTTTGGTAAAATGGGGACTGTTTTAAGCGCTCCTATGCTCTGGCTCCACAGGACAGAGAGCCGACAGGGAGATGCTGCCAGTTGCTAATTTCATCTTTTCTAATCACACCCCCAAGGACCTTGGAAGTACAATGGAGACATCAAATACATTGTGAGGTGGACATGGGCCGAAATGTGAACTTGCACCAAAACACCACTTCAGCTGACCTCACATTCTGACTGGTAGACCATACGGGAAAGGCCAGCTTTCGTTCCAAACCCAAAGAAGGGCAATGCCAAAGAATGTTCAAACTACTGCACAATTGCACTCATTTCACATGCTAGCGAGGTCATGCTCAAAATCCTCCAAGTCAGGCTTCAGGAGTATGTGAACCGTGGACTTGCAGATGTTCAAGCTGGATTTAGAAAAGGCAGAGGAACCAGAGATCAAATTGCCAACATCCATTGAATCATAGGGCTTCCCTCATAGCTCACTTGATAAAGAATCTGCCTCAATGCAGGAGACCCGGGTTCAATACCTGGGTTGGAAAGATCCTCTCAAGAAGGAAATGACAACCCACTCCAGTATTCTTGCCTGGAGAATCCCATGGACAGAGGAGCCTGGTGGGCTACAGTCCATGGGCTCGCAAGAGTTGGACACGACGGAGCGACTAAACTACTACTATTACTGGATCATAGAAAAAGCAAGAGAGTTCTGAAAAACATCTGCTTCATTAACTAACTAACGCCTTTGTGTGGATCACAGCAAACTGGAAAACTCTCCACGCCAGGCTTCAGCAATGTGTGAACCGTGAACTTCCAGATGTTCAAGCTGGCTTTAGAAACGGCAGAGGAACCAGAGATCAAATTGCCAACATTCCCTGGATCATTGAAAAAACCTAGAGAGTTCCAGAAAAACATGTACTTCTTTGACTATGCCAAAGCCTTCGACTGTGTGGATCACAATAAACTGTGGAAAATTCTGAAGGAGATGGGAATACCAGACCACCTGACCTGCCTCTTGAGAAACCTGTATGCAGGTCAGGAAGCAACAGTTAGAACTGGACATGGAACAACAGACTGGTTCCAAATAGGAAAAAGAGTACATCAAGGCTGTATATTGTCACCCTGCTTATTTAACTTATATGCAGAGTACATCATGAGAAACGCTGGGCTGGAAGAAGCACAAGCTGGAATCAAGATTGCCAGGAGAAATATCAATAACCTCAGATATGCAGATAACACCACCCTTACGGCAGAAAGTGAAGAGGAACTAAAGAGCCTCTTGATGAAAGTGAAAGATGAGAGTGAAAAAGTTGGCTTAAAGCTCAACATTCAGAAAACTAAGATCATGGCATCTGGTCCCTTCACCTCATGGGAAATAGATGGGGAGACAGTGGAAACAGTGTCAGACTTTATTATTTTGGGCTCCAAAATCACTGCAGATGTTGATTGCAGCCATGAAATTAAAAGATGCTTACTCTTTGGAAGAAAAGCTATGACCAACCTAGACAGCTTATTAAAAAGCAGAGACATTACTTTGCCAACAAAGGTCCATCTAGTCAAAACTATGGTTTTTCCAGTGGTCATGTATGGATGTGAGAGTTGGAATATAAAGAAAGCTGAGTGCCAAAGAATTGATGCTTTTGAACTGTGGTGTTGGAGAAGACTCTTGAGAGTCCCTTGGACTGCAAGGAGATCAGTCCTAGGTGTTCATTGGAAGGACTGATGCTGAAGCTGAAACTCCAGTACTTTGGCCACCTGATGTGAAGAGCTGACTTATTGGAAAAGACCCTGGTGCTGGGAGGGATTGGGGGCAGGAGGAGAAGGGGACGAGAGAGGATGAGATGGCTGGATGGCATCACTGACTCGATGGGCATGAGTTTGAGTGAAATCTGGGAGTTGGTGATGGACAGGCAGGCCTGGCGTGCTGCAGTTCATGGGGTCACAAAGAGTCAGACACGACTGAGTGACTGAACTGAACTGAACTGACCGACTTTAAACTGAGTTGTTTGTTATGTAATGATCAGTTCTGGGCTTAAAGAAAAAAACTTTTTATGTGACTATGACTAAGGAATGTAGAGGGAAAAAAGATGTTTGTCCTTTCCTCCTCCTTGAGAATTAGATCCCTACCTCCACTTTGAGAACCACAGACCCCCTTCTCCTCTTCAGGGACCCCAGACTCCCTCTCAAGCTGCCTAGGAATTGACTCTCAGCCTTGTCTGGGCAGATGCCCCACAGTGCGTCCCCCTGGCCCCTATCGCTGCCTCCCTTCGTCTCCATCCTCTCGCAGACTGAGTTCCAGTTCTCCGATGGCCAGACGAGCTTCCCGAGGACTCTGTGGGAAGCTCCTTTGGCTCTGGGTCCTGAGTGATGTCAGGCCCTCCCTACCCCAGCCCCGGGTCCAGTGGACCGCGTTGGTCCTCCAGGAGGTCGTGGCCTCCCTTCAACGGTGTGCCTGCCTGACTGTGCTCATCGCCGGCAGCCCAGCGAGCTGGCTTCTGCCCCTGGCTCCTCTCTGCTGCTCCCAGCCGTCCGTTTCCTCTCACGCCTGTCTGCTGAGTGACAGAGCTCATCCATCTCCAGGAGCCTGTGGTGGAGGCACTCACGCAGCTGCCTGCCTCCTGACAACAGCTGGAGGAGATACACGGGGTCTCGTCACAGGGTGGAGGGATGCTCACACCAGGAGAGGAGAGGATGTGGTGTTGGGAGCTGGAGTGGAAACACCGATCCGTCCTTACCACAGGCATCTCCCTGTGTTTCATACACATTCTTCCCGCAAAATTTTGTCTCACACTCCGAGAATCCTGAATGTGCCGAAAGCAAAACAGCAGCAGCCCAAACAAGAGACAGAAAGGCGCTGCTCACACCCCGTGCTGGGACACTCGCATCCGATGTGCTCGTTGTCGGGGGCTGGGGAGGCTGACCCCATAGAAGGCAGAGGCTCCTTCACGGGCACCGGAAACGCTTGGCAAGGCTCAGGGCTCACGGCCAGGCCCCTCAGCGTCAGCGGAGATGCCTCGGGGCTCCTGCTTTTTGCTGCAGGTTGGGAGGTGACCGCTCGGCTCTCCTGCGTCTCACTCCTCCATGCAGCTGTGGGGGTGGGGGGTGGCCGCGGTTGGCAGAGGTGGGGGCGTGGGTGCTGTGTCCTGGCCTCAGAGAGAAACGTGTCCACAGGCCATGCTGGGCAAAGCTGCAAACGCGGCCGGTGCCCGAGGACAACCCCCCGAGCTCAGGCGAGGTCCCTGTGTGTCTGGGGTCAGTGAAGATGGGACACGTGGTGCTGGGGGGAGGGGGGACGGTGACTGCGGACTCAGAACTCAAGAAGACACAGAACTTTCCGGTCCAGGAATTTTCAAGCCTGTCTTCCAGCTACATTCAAATAAGCAGGTCCTTTGTGGAACCAAGGGCTCTGCGTGCAATACATTTGGTTGTGGCTGGAGTGAAACCCATAGAGAAACAACCTAGTAATGTTGCCCCAGACTTCAGTTCAGTTCAGTCGCTCAGTTGTGTCCGACTCTTTGCCACCCCATGAATCACAGCACGCCAGGCCTCCCTGTCCATCACCAATTCCCAGAGTTTACTCAAACTCATGCCCATCGATTTGGTGATGCCATCCAACCATCTCATCCTCTGTTGTCCTCTTCTCCTCCTGCCCCCAATCCCTCCCAGCATCAGGGTCTTTTCCGATGAGTCAGCTCTTCGCATCAGGTGGCCAAAGTATTGGAGTTTCAGCTTCAGCATCAGTCCTTCCAATGAACACCCAGGACTGATCTCCTTCAGGATGGACTGGTTGGATCTCCTTGCAGTCCAAGGGACTCTCAAGAGTCTTCTCCAACACCACAGTTCAAAAGCATCAATTCTTCAGCGCTCAGCTTTCTTCACAGTCCAACTCTCACATCCATACATGGCCACTGGAAAAACCATAGCCTTGACTAGACGGACCTTTCTTGACAAAGTAATGTCTCTGTTCTTTAATAAGTTGTCTAGGTTGGTCATAGCTATTGTTCCAAGGAGCAAACATCTTTTAATTTCATGGCTGCAATCACCATCTGCAGTGATTTTCGAGCCCAGATTTACCTGTTCATTTTTTGCCATACCCACCCTAATTCTTCTGTTAAAATGGTATTGTTTTCTGTCTTATCAACCTGGGACCTGCCTCTGTTCTCTGGACCAGACTCAGCTGATCCTGATCTTCCCAAGATGAGCTGGAAGTCACAGGACACGGACGGGTGCGGTCAGGGTGCTCTCCGCCTTCACTCTGCCAGGTGAGTGCCTGCAGGGCCCCCGGCGTCCTGCCCTCACCGTCAGGCCCCCAGGACGGGGGCTGCGGCAGCGGGTGGGCCATGGAGGGACAGAGCGGGGCTGCCCGCTGAGGCCGGTTCACCGCCGGGGCTCTGCGCAGGCGGCGGGCGGGGGGCCAGCATTCCCTGGCGCCCTCTGGTCTCAGCCGTGGACCCCCGTGCACACGCAGGCTCGGCTCTGACACCCTCTGGGAAGCTGAGGGCGGCTCACGTGCCCTGTTCTTTCACGGGGACATAAACGAGTGGTGTGGTGACGATGTCTGCCCCAGAGGTGCCAGGAGGGCCTTCCCAGACGCTGCCTCTGTCCACCCAGCTTGTGGTGAGGCGCCCTGTCCCCAGGGCAGAGGTGCGCAGGCCTGGGTTTCCTTTGCCTCCAGAAGGAGGAGACAATTCCCAGGGCATCAATCCTGGCAGCAGAAGAGGCGCCTCGGGTCCCCGAGGGGGGACTGCGGGACGTGGCGTGCTGCAGCGAGAGGTTTCTCCAAACAAGGACGCTGTCTCCTTCCTGAGTGAGCTGCCTCCAGCAGGACTCGCTTCAGAGCTGAGCACGCAGCCGCAGCTCCGACGCGTGGAATTCTGCCATACTGAGTCAGAGGGCAGAGGCTCCCTTTGCCCGGAGCAGAAATTCCGCCGCTTTCAGGTTCCCGGGTTTCCCCAAGTGACAGCAGAAGCTCCGGATTTACAAACACTGTCTCTTCTCTGCAGCCCCTCCCTGAACTGTTTCTGGCCACTTGCTGAGGACCAGAAGCAAAATTACATTGTAGAACCAACCATGAGCTTATGGATGCTGAGAAGACTTGTTAATCAAGTCAGGCTTTTTCCTTTCTTGGTCAATACAGATGTGGCTCATCCTGAGAACGGACAGTTACCCAGTCACCCGCCTCCAGTCACAGCCTCCACATCCTGTAACGATCCAGCTTGTCTCATTGACCAGGTAGCAGCTATCACGGCGTGTGGGCTCCTGCAGAACAGATGTAATCCGGCCTGCACGTGATTCAAAGCCCTCAGCAAAGCCGGGGCCAGCAGTGCCTCTGTCACTTCCGGGCCCTCAGGACCACGCGGCCGGCAGGTGGCAAGGCCCTGCGGGGGGAGTGGACGCCTCAAGTCCTCTCTCCAGTCCTCGGAGACTCCCACGTGCACGACGGGACACGTGTGTCCCAGAAACACCAAATTCCCGGGCCTCACCTCCTTGAGAAACATTTCTAGAAGCGCACTTCTCAGGTGAAAGGGGTAGTTCCTTACACGTCGGATGATTTGTCGATTGCAGAACAACAACAAAAATCAGAATATAAATATCACCAAAAAATAACAATGGGAAAATACTGAGTTCCCTTTGTAAATTGATTTCCTAAATGGTAAATTTCTTAGGAATCATGATGTGATTCCATAGTAATTTTATAGGAACCTTTAAAACAATTCCTATGTCTTCAAGCATTTGTGTTCCTAAAATTTACTTAATGAATCTCTCATATTGTAAAAAAAATTGTTTAATTAAAATGGAACTGTAGACTGCAATTCATTCATAGAGAGTAATCATTTTTCCTGTCCTTGGGGATTAAATGATGACGCTAAAGGCTTTCTAATTACCAAGGGAAAAAAAAAAAAACTGTTATCTCTGTCATTAGTTTCCACCTCAACCTTGCAAAAGGAGAAAATGCAATTAATTCATTTGCAATAAGAATCCTGAAATTCTAAGTAGAAAGCCAAAAATATATCCAATATTTTATAGTGTGTAAGTGTGTACAATGTAAATATAAATTATTTATAAGTGGACTGCACTGTATTTGCAGTGAAGAACACTGAACTCCTTGTCCAGGACCACGAAAATAAGGAAGGGGGGAACTGGAGCGTAAGACGTCTTAGAAGCCAAGGGGGAAGGTTGGTGTCAGGATTTCTGCCTTGACTCCACATAAACTACCTAGGAAGCTGTGCAAAGGGAGCTCAGACCCAAAATACATGCTCAAAAATGGTGAAATACAAAATATTAAAACATATAAAAATACTTTTTAAAATCTGCTGTCTCACTCCAGAGAAGAGAAACAGTGGAATCACGCTTTAAGTCTTGTTTAAGCAATATTTGAGTTGGAGTCAGATGAAATGCCTACACTTCCTTATCGGAAACTAGAAATAATAACACACCATGAATATTTATAAAATTACAATGTTACAATATTGTTTACCCCCAAATTGAGTAACAGTTACAATTTTCTTTCTGTAAGTCAGTGCTATGCAACAACATAGAGGCAAATATTTATATTTGTGCTTAGTCACTGAGTCACGTCCGACTCGTTGAGATTCTGTGGGCTGCAGCCGCCAGGCTCCGCTGTCCGTGGGGTTCTCCAGGCAAGAACACTGGAGTGGGTTGCCATGCCCCCCTCCAGGGGATGTTCCTAACCCAGGGATTGAACCCAGGTCTCCTGCATCGCAGGTGGGTTCTTTACTGACTGAGCCACCAGGGAAGCCAGTAAAGGCAGTGGATGGAAAGAATACCTGAGAAATTAAATCGTGGAATTCCTAGACTCTACCTTCTGAGTCAGTCACACTGCTCTGAGATAAACTACCCTAAAACAATAGACGTCGGAACCCGGGGCATCACAGAACAGGAACTGACACACTCGTGCAGCTACTTTTCAAGTATCAGAAATCCACCCTGTCCTGCTTGGACGGGGTGTGAAGAACATTCTCGGATGGCACCGTCTTTAATAGACGGTCTCCAGGGTCTGGACACCCTGCTTTTCCTTCCTTCCTGGCCCTTCACGACTGCCTTAGCCCTGGTTTCAGCTTTCCTTCTGACAAGGGCATTTGCTTGAAGACGTAGATCTCTAGGGCCAAGCCCCTCAGCTTTTCTCAGGGGACACATCGCTTTCTGAAGGAGCAGCATCGCCTTGTCCTTCCGCGTCTCTGAGATGAGGTCCCAGGAGGTTCTGTTTCAAGGTTGAAAGCACCGCCAAGCCGGGAGGGGAGGGGACATTTGAGTGCTTGCCTGAACTGCCCCAAGTCCCCCAGGCTGGCATTTAACTCAGGGCCCTCAGATGGAAACAGCCCTTTTTGTGGAGATGACGCTAAGGAAGAGTAAGGTGATTGTTGAAGAGTTCCCTGGTAAGGAGGAATTGGGGCCCGCTTCCCCTGCGTTTGTCACGTCACGGAGCGGGTGCCCAGGCCTGGCTCTAGCAGGTGCTCGAAGAGTGTGGCCTGGGTGAGTCTACTGGGCAGAAGAGCTGGCTTTTACTGCCACGTCTGACAAGGGTCTCAGGGCCAGACCAGACGCCTGGGCACCGGGGCCCTGTGACCCTGAGGGGACCGAGAACCACATGGGCAGTCCTTGCCTCAGCCCTGCGCACCCAGGACAGGGCCACCCGCCCCCGGGAGGCGCGGCGGCGGGGAGCTGCAGCGCAACCCCCGGGTGAGGTCTGCTGCCGACCGTGGACGGGAAGAGGGAGACGGCCCGAGGGGACGTGAGGGGGAGGTCTCAGGGGGAACATCTGTGGAGCAGAGCCGGGCAGCCTTGGAGGCAAGGCCACAGGCTGAGTCACCGGCAGAGGGTGGAGCATGCCCACAGTCCTTTCTGTCAACGCCAGGCGGCAGCCGAGCAGCAGGGCCCCAGAAGGGTCTGCAAGTGCTTGTGGACCCCAGCCTGGGGTGGGATTGAGTGCTGCTGCACCGACAAATAGAGGGCCAGCCCGAGGCCTTCTGCACCACACGCCAGCTGGCAGAGCCGAGAGAGAGGACTCTAACAGTGCCATGCTCCCGGGCCCGGGGCGGCCAGGGTTCCTGTGATGCAAGTGGCTGTGCCACCCCCACGCTCGACCCCACCGGGCAGAGCTGCCAGGGGCCCGAGAAAACCCTCAGAGACGGCATCCTGTGCCCGCGGCCACCAGCTCCCCTGCGTAGCTGGTGCTGCCCAGGCCCCATGATCCACACAGCGGTGCCACCTCCACACCCGCCCCCCACCACCTGGGGCAGACCCAAGGCCTCCAGGGCAGCCTCTCCACTGTGGAAAACAGTGCAGAGAGTCCTTAAAAACTACCATGTGTGTGCTGAGTCACTCAGTCGTGTCCGACTCTTTGCAACCCCACGGACTGTAGCCCACCAGGCTCCTCTGTCCATGGGATCCTCCAGGCAGGAATACTGGACTGGGTTGCCATGCCCCCCTCCAGGGGATCTTCCCAACCCACGGGTCCAACCTGCATCTCACATCTCCTGCATTGGCAGGCAGATTCTTTATCACTAGAGTCACTTGGGAAGCCAAAAACTACCGTATGACCCAACAATCCCAATATGGGACGTATACCCTGAGAAAAGCACAATTCAGAAAGACACGTGTACCCCAATATTCATCACAGCACTACTTACAATAGCTCAGACATGGAAGCAACCTAGATGTCCATCGACAGACGAATGGATGAAGAAGTTGTGGTACATATACACAATGGAATATCACTCAGCCATAAAAAGGAATGCATTTGAGTCAGTGCTAATGAGGTGGGTGAACCTGGGGCTTATTGTACGTAGCAAAGTAAGTCAGAAAAAGAAACACAAATATTGCATATTAACGCATATATATATAGAATCTAGAAGGACGGTATTGATGACCCTGTCTTCAGGGCAGCCGTGGGGATGCAGAGAACAGACTCGTGGACACGGGAGGCGTAGGAAGGAGAAGGTGGCTGAATGGAGACAGTACTCGGAAACTCGCACACTGCCACATGTAAAACAGGCAGACAGTGGGGGTCTGCCGTGTGATTCAGGGAGCTCACACCAGCGCTCTGTGACAGCCCAGGGGTGGGGTGGGGCGGGAGGCAGGAGGGAGGCCTCAGAGGGAGGGGCACGTGTACACCCACGGCCGATTCGTGCTGATATCGGCAGAAACCAGCACAGCACTGTAAAACAATTATCCTCCAATTAAAAAAATATTTGTATATTTTTTTTTTAAAAGAGAGAAACCTTTGTGATTTTCTATTCCAGGGATTTCATTTTGCCATGAGGAAATCAAGGCTCAGACAATCACACGATTTCCCCAAAGCCACAGAGCTGGTGAGTAATGTGTGTGATAGTCAGTACTTGACTCCCGTGCGCCAGACCCTGTTACCTGACTCACAGCCGTCACTTCAGCTTTACAACGATCTGCGATGCAGGGCCCGGGCTCTGTCAACTCGACTAGGGTACAGTCAAGCATCAGACAGTCAAACGCTTATCCAGGTGCTGCTATGAAGACATGTGGAGATTTAATTAAATTCTGTAATCAGCTGACTTTGGTAAAGGAGACGGTCTTGGAAAAGCTGCTGCTGCTGCTAAGCCGCTTCAGTTGTGTCCGCCTCTGTGCGACCCCATAGACGGCAGCCCACCAGGCTCCCCCGTCCCTGGGATTCTCCAGGCAAGAACACTGGAGTGGGTTGACATTTCCTTCTCCAATGCAGGAAAGTGAAAAGTCAAAGTGAAGTCGCTCAGTCGTGTCCGACTCTCTGCTACCCCATGGACTGCAGCCTACCAGGCTCCTTCGCCCGTGGGATTTTCCAGGCAAGAGTACTGGAGTGGGTTGCCGTTGCCTTCTCCCTTGGAAAAGCTGGATGGGTTAAAAGCAAAGTCTTCTGTGGCTGCGCATGTGAAGCATTTTGTTGGAGGTAAGATTTGAAGGAAGCTTCTGAGCCCCGATTCAGCCGTAGCTGCCCAGGCTCAACTGAAAGCAAGGGTGCCGGGCTTTCATCAGAGAGGGCAAGACTTTCCCCTGCAGCTTGGGGGCTGGAGGGAGTTGCAGTGGACTGGTACTCAACTCTGCCTGTTCCATTTAAAGGGCAAAATAGACTTCTCCGCGGGGGTAAGGAGCAGGAAGGGGCAGCTGCAAAGGAAAGGTGTAACCCCATGCTGCCTCCCCCCCGACCTCCCAGGGGTCAGCTGTGATCAGTGGGCAGAGGCCCCTTCAGCGCCGCCCGAGAGGGCCACCTGGAGGAGAAGGACGAGATGGCTGGATGGCATCACTAACTCAATGGACATGAGTTTGACGAAACTCTGGGAGATGGTGATGGACAGGGAGGCCTGGCGTGCTGCAGTCCGTGGGGTCGCAGAGAATCGGACACGACTGAGCGACTGAACTGAACTGACTGACCTGAACTGGACTGGAGGGGCAGAGCTCCCTCAGGATAAAGAACTATAGAACCACCGACGTTCAAGACACATCACGAGAGTAAGTCACCCACCTTCCGGGGACCGTGAGGGACGGCTCCAGACGCAGGCGTCTGGGAGGGAGGGTCTCTAGCCCCTGAAAGAGTCAGCAGTAATACGCGCTGGGCCTCGTGTGAGACGGTGACCCTCACCACAGAGCCACAGGGCAGACCTCTCCTTCCTGAGAAGGGGGGACGCACAGAAGAGCTCTTTCAGGGAGGAGGGGCCCGTCACGACCCGTCTGCTCTCTGCTCGGAGCGTCCTGTTGGGGGGCCGCCTCGATTTTAAACCAAGGTCGTAGTTTTGATTGTTCAGGGCCTAGGCTCATAGTCTCTACATAACTCCTGTGCAGAAATGTAGACTGCGGGGGGACTTGTCTGACATAAGCATGTCCAGGAAAGTCATGTGATGTCCTGCTCCAGGGAAGGAGCTGGCCCTACCGAATAAACCTAAATGGAAACAAAAATAAAGTGTGCTTGTGTTTTTAATACAACGAGACACTCGTCTGAGACAAGTCTGCCCCATGGAGTCTTTGCATATGTCGCAGCATTTCCATAAAGTCTGACACCCTCGATGCCTCAGAATCGGCTGCCTTCTTCTCCAGAGAATACAGCGCTGTTTCATCTTCTTTGAGGGTTCTTTGGTGTCTTTGGTGATTCAGCTGCAAACTCAGATATCTGCTTCTTTCTTTGAAGTGACTCATTATCTTGGGAGTGACTCTGTTGACTGTCATTATGAAGGGAGAAAAAATGCAAGCAAACAACCGAGGCTTATTTATCCTCCTCCTTCTGAGAAGGCATTAATTAGTCTCCCCCAATTCCTCAGCTGTCAGACTTCTCAACCACTGCAACACCCTCAGCCTCTTAATTCCCAGGACTATTTCTGGCCCCCAATCCTGAAGGCGGTGCCTCTCTACTCAGCAGGAACCGGCCCCACAGTCGGTCTTAACATAGACTGTGTTCACTCTGTTCCACGAGGAGTAAGAGTGGGAGATTTTTTGCTTTTTAATGAACACATATGCAGAGGGAGATTTTGGTGTAATTATACTCAGGCACCGGAGAAGGGAATGGCAGCCCACCCCAGTGTTCCTGCTGCAGAAGGGGGCTGCCGAGTCAGAGACGACGGAGCCCCACGCTCCAGCACAGGCGACTAGGGGCAGGAAGGCTGCTCCCGAAGCTGCGACCCAAACAAACTGTACCTGCGGGCACACCTCAGATGCTCGGGCCTCAGCTCCCTTGAGGTTTGTTCTGCCTTCTCCTTCCTCTTCTCTCTCCTCCTTCTCCCCGTCCTTGTAGAGCAAGCCTCTGTCGTACTGTGGGAGGTCTTTCCTCTCCTGCCCGTCCCCGGTGACGACGCACCCCTCTGCCGACCACGTTTCACGGGCACTGGCTGAGACGGATGAGCCCCGCTTCGCATCCACAGAGGGGGACAGTTGCAGACGTGTGAACACAGCACAGCGGGCAGAGCGGCGGCCAGGCGGGGGTCTGGATCTCCAGCGAGCACCGCTTTAGACACCTGCTCTCCCTGACCTTCCGAAGGCCTGGAGGAAAGGAAGGTAAAGCAAAGCAAACCCAAATCCGACAGGAAGCCGAGTGGTTTTCTGTTCACTCAAGCGGCAAAAGAAAGCGATTGTACAGGGTTACATATTTGGAAAAGCCTCGGGGCATTTCAAAATCGTGCCCCCTACACATATAACCAGCAAAGCTGACTTTGGTTACATGGATAAGAAGCAGCATCTGACTGAAGGGTTGCAGTGTGTGAGGAGCGCGTACTCACGGGGAGGTCACAGCCGTGTTCTCTGCTCTTCGTGAGGCCACAACACGGAGGCGCAGGCAGGAGACGCGATGCCCAGAGCCGCACGCAGGCTCCCGTCCAGTCATCCTTTGGGGATTCCACCAAGTTCTCCCCCGTTGCCTCCTTTCTAAGAAAACTGCGTTGCTGTTCACACGCTCCTTTCTCTCCCCGACGCTTCCCGTTGGCAATCACTGTCACAGAACATCATTTTCCTCCCCCAACTCAAGTCCAGGTCAGAGGAAGGCTGGAGACAAGGGACACAGCCACTGAAGACAGAAATTTCTGGCTGAGCTTCCTGGCTCACAGCAACCTGAGACGACCCGTGAGCCTAAAAAATGACCTGCACTCTTGACCAGAGACCTCCCTTTCCATCCATCTTGTTTCCCCAGCGTTTTCAGTCTGGGCCGTGAATGACCTTGAGTGGACGTCACCGCAAAGAACCTGAAACAAGCCGGTTTCCGCGTTGTTCACAGCCGACCCGGAATCACCCTGACAGCCGTCATCTATTACTGAACGAGCGTGTCTCCACGAGGACGCAGGCTCCGGGGTGAGGGGGGACAGGACCAGCAGTTGGGAGGGCGGAGCTGGCGCTGGGCCCCGGTGGGCAGGCCGGCTCTGCTGCCCGTCGGAGGCTTTGTGGACACACGGCCTCAGGAGTCTCACGAGCAGAGGGCGCTCCTGTCCTGGCTCTGTAAGGCGGGGACTGTCCAGAGAGACAGAGGAGAGAGGACCCCACACCCACTCTAGAAAAGGGGCCCCTTTCCGTCTCTCTGACTCCCCCGAGGCGGGACCCGATCTGGTGACTCTCCTGCCACCGTCTGGCGCCTCACCCGCCCTGAAGTCCTCGTGTGTGTTAGGGCGAGGTTACCGAGGTCTCATCTGCCCACAGGAACATTCAGGCCACGTCCACCCCCAGCACCTGCAACGTTCTGATCTGTCTTGGGCTCCCATGGTTTTGCCTTTCTCAGAACGCCACTTTGTATCTGGGTCCCTTCACTGGACAGAGAGCTGGGAAGACTCATCCCTGCTGGCGCACTTGTCGGTATTCCGTGCCTTCTGACTGTGGAGACGTGTTTCACTGAATGGACATTCCACGGTTTCTTAGTTTGTAGTTGATGAACAGTTTGGTTCTTCCCAGCGTGGGGACACTGTGACTAACGCTGCCTTGCAGGTCTTTTGTGGGGACATGCGTGTTTAGTTCTTTCTCTTGGGTAATAACTCAGGGGTAGAGTTCCTGGGTCATGTTAATTTTGCAAGAACTTGCTCATTGGCTTCCCAAGTGGCCGGACCAGTACGCGTTCCCATCGCAACATAAGGGCCCTGGTCACTTCACATAGCTGCCAGAGCAAAGTATGTTTATTGGATCAGGTTCAGACATGTTAGTGCGTGTCCCGGGGCACAGAGAAGTGAGGAGGGCAAACACCATCTCCTTAGCTTCCTCCAGCTGAGGCAGCTTCCTCGGCGTCTCTGTGCTGCGGTCTGCACGTTTGAGTTCTCCCACAGTCTACGTACTGAAATCTTAATGCCCAGTTTGATGGTATTAGGAGGTGGTGTTGAGAGGTAGAGCCCCCAGGAATGGACACAGTGTCGTATAAACAAGACCCCACACAGCCCTGCAGGCCCTCTGCCCTGGAGACCCAGTGAGAAGCTGGCCGTCTGCAGCCTGCAAGCGGAACCTCACCAGGCTCTCGGGTATCGGTGCCACGATCTCGGACCCCCGACCTCCAAAACTGCAAGACATAAATGCTTGGTGTTTATAAGCCACCCGGTTCATGCCCAACGCTTTGCGAGCCCATGGACAGTAGCCTGCCAGGCTCCTCTGTCCACGGGATTCTCCAGGCAAGAATCCTGGAGTGGGCTGCCATGCCCTTCTCCAGGGGATCTTCCCGGCCCAGAACCCAGGTCTCCCGCATGGTAGGCGGATTCTTTACCATCTGAGCCCCCAGGGAGGCCCCATAAGCCACCCAGAGTACGGTGATTTTGTCACAGCAGCCTGGATGGAGTGAAACAGGCTCTTTTCTCTCCACCTGGGGACCTGGTTCCCACCGCTCCGGGGGCCCAAGATGCAGACACACTCTGCCCACACCGCTGGCATCTCCCCTGCTGTCCTGCTGCCCCGGCCTCTGTCAGCCCGAGCACTTCCTCTCCTTGCCACTGGTACCCGAGCAGCAGGAAGCAGCCTGCAGCCAGGGACAGACGGAGAGCCGGTGGACCGCAGCACGGCGTCCTCACTGTCCTCCGCGGAGGCGGATGCCTGACGGGTGTGCCACGCTGTCCCCAGGATCCCGGCAGGGCTGAGACTTGGCTCCCCGCTGCTAACGGGCATGCGGCACACCCTTCAGACTTCTTTCTCCTTTCTTCCCACACCCCCACTTCCTGCTGCCTCCTGTTCCAGCCGTCAGATAGCCTCCTTGCATTTATTTATTTTTAAAATTAATTATCTTAATTGGAGACTAATTCCTTTACAATATTGTAGTGGTTTTGCCATACATTGACATGACTCCGCCATGGGTGTACACGTGTCCCCCATCCTGGATCCCCCTCCCACCTCCCTCCCCATCCCATCCCATCCTTCAGGGTCGTCCCAGTGCACCAGCCCTGAGCGCCCTGTCTCAAGCATCAAACCTGGACTGCATTTGGGTCAGCTACAGGAGGAACCCAAATGAAGACAGCTTTTCTGTTTGCATTCTTCGGGACAGCCTTGCCCATATGTCTACAGCGCAAGCCAAGTCCTTCTCAGAGGAGGCCCTGGCCAACACCATGAGCAAAAGATAGACTCTGGCGGCTTGGAACTAGGCTACTCTGAGCCATCCGTGCCGAGCCCTCTGGACTGCCTCCATCCACCACGCCTCTAGGAGACTCCAGGTCTGCTCATTTCTAAAATTCACAGCTAAATATAATTGTGCTTAAGAGCATTTGCTGGGTCTGGTATGATGTGTTCACACCAAGCCAGGTAGCTTCTCGGTCTCCAACCTGAGTGGCTACGGACGGACCACATTTAGATCAAGCCATCAATGACCTTCACCACAGCGCAAACCAAAGCAACAGTTTACGTAAGCGGGATTCACCCAAGTACTTTCCTAAACCCGATAGCTGGGAATACTTTGCCTAACGGACTGGAGGAATGCTTTAAGAAAATTAGAAGTCTCGCAGTGAGATTCAGTCTAATATCAGATCAAACTTACTCTGAAGGATCCTCTTTAGGAGCCCAGGGCACTTTTAACACAGCAAAACTGCCCTCTCACAAGCTGGGATCAAGATTGCCAGGAGAAATATCAATAATCTCAGGTATGCAGATGACACCACCCTTATGGCAGAAAGTGAAGAAGACCTAAAGAGCGTCTTGATGAAAGTGAAAGAGGAGAGTGAAAAAGTTGGCTTAAAGCTCAACATTCAGAAAACTAAGATCATGGCATCTGGTCCCATCACTTCATGGGAAATAGATGGGGAAACAGTGGCTGACTTTATTTTTCTGGGCTCCAAAATCACTGCCGATGGTGATTGCAGCCATGAAATTAAAAGACGCTTACTCCTTGGAAGGAAAGTTATGACCAACCTAGATAGCATATTAAAAAGCAGAGACATTACTTTGCCAACAAAGGTCCGTAGTCAAGGCTATGGTTTTTCCAGTGGTCATGTATGGATGTGAGAGTTGGACTGTGAAGAAAGCTGAGCGCTGAAGAATTGATGCTTTTGAACTGTCGTGTTAGAGAAGACTCTTGGGAGTCCCTTGGACTGCAAGGAGATCCAACCAGTCCATCCTAAAGGAGATCAGTCCTGAATATTCATTGGAAGAACTGATGATGAAGCTGAAACTCCAGTACTTTGGCCACCTGATGGGAAGAGCTGACTCATTTGAAAAGACCCTGATGCTGGGAGGGATTGGGGGGCAGGAGGAAAAGGGGATGACAGAGGATGAAATGGTTGGATTGCCTCACAGACTCAATGGACGTGAGTTTGAGTAAACTCCGGGAGCTGGTGATGGACAGGGAGGCCTGGTGAGCTGCGGTTCATGGGGTTGCAAAGAGTCAGACATGACTGAGGGACTGAACTGAAATGTCCTCTCTACTGGCCTATATCATGTTTGAATCCAAAAAGCAACAGGACCCAGCTCTGACATTATTTGTAGGTATAAAAACATGGTGTTCTTAAAAGAATTAGGAAAGCTTCGCTGAGCTTTAGGAGGAAAGTCTTCTCTTGAAAAATGGAAATCAATGTCTGATGGAACACATAACACTCTGAGAAATAAGGCAGATTATATACAAGTGACAGAAGCTTCCCGGAAACAAGAAGCTTGACTGCACGCAATCCAAGCCTGTTGCTCCACACGACAGCTGAAGCCAGTCCCTAACAGGACAGCTGGGAAGGCTGCACCCACAGCGCGGTGAGAACCACACTGACACTCAGGGCTCTGAGTCTGAGGCCCCGGGCAGCTGTCCAGGCTGCATGGAGGGAGGGCTATTTATCGCGTGTGCTTACTTTTAGGGGGGAGGTGAGACGCATCCAAGGGCTTCCCAGGTAGTGCTGGTGGTAAAGAACCTGCCTGCCAATGCAGGAGATGCAAGACATGCAGGTTCCACCCCTGGGTCAGGAAGATCCCCTGGAGGGGGGCATGACAACCCACTCCAGTATGCTTGCCTGGAACATCCCATGGACAGAGGCGCCTGGCGGGCTACAGTTCATGGGGTCGCAAAGATTTAGACACGACTGAAGCGACTTAGCATGTGTGTATGCAAGGAGCATCCAAAGCTCACAAGACCTAAACAACATGCGGGAATATGAATCCCAGGACTAATTAGAGCCCCAATTTAGATGGTTCCAGGAGATCCTGTCCCACCTGCATTTTCTGCAGTTCTCTTTGAAAATTAAACTGTGAACCCTGACGTAACTAAACAGCAATGCTGACCCGTATATCGCTCTAGCTCAGGCCTTCGCTGGTTAGCACTGAGGTCTCCTGAAATCACAGAGCTCTGAGTTTGGGTCAGACTAGTTTATGTTTCTGTAAATGTCTTGCTTGGAGATGGTTTGTTTTTAAAACAATTAAAGGTAGAGCAGGTGCAATAGATCTTTAGAAGAAAAAAAAAATGTACCCAGGATAATGAAAATCAATTGGATAATGCTAATGTGGAAATGGCTTTCAGAAATGGTTAGAGTGGTTTATCATAATATTACTCATGGAAACTCTGAGAACATTAAGAAAATGTTACTCATGTGTTAGAGCAGAGGAAATCTTTTCTCAGTCATGTGACGTTAGATGATGGGCCATTTCTCCCAGATTTGTTTAATGGCTCCAGCATTCAAGATTCTACTTAAAGGTGATGCTTGAGCTTCTTGAATGAGATGGAGCAGACAGTAAACTTTCCTTGCACTTGTTTGCTGGACCTCAGCGACAGGCCAGAACCACTTACCATCTGGTCTTAAAACCCCAGCAGGGCTCAGGGCCTGTGCTATGGACTGTTCCCTTCTTCTCCTGCACCATCAACTGTTCCTTGCGACTGGCTCCTTTCTATTAACATCGAACATTTAAACATGTTCCCTGTGTCCTTGTCTTAAAATTTAAATGCCCCCTCTTAGCCCTTTCTTTGCACAATCGGATTTCTTATACCCACCGGCTTCGATCCTTACCGCTCACTCACCCTGCAACCCACACGCAGCTGCACGTGGCTTCCACGAACACTGCTGTTGCCAGATCAGGAATGGCCTCCTCGTCACTGAGGCCAGCGGACACCTTTCAGTCCACGTCTCCCTTGACCCCCGTCAACTTCTCCTGCGGGTGCCCTCCTGGGAATTCCACCAGGATGGAGCAGAGTCTGACACACGGAGGAGGCAGCGCCCTGCGATGCCAAGTGGGGTCGCAGGAGGCGGGCGGGCGAGGGAAGTGGGAATGAGGAGCGTCTCAGGGTTCAGAGTCACGGGACACGCATCGCCCCCTTCACAGGTCTGCCCACACTGATGCTAGAAACGACCCAGCACCCAGTGCTGTCTGCTGCAGGGCGGAAGAAGCAAGACTGGCTTTGCAGCACTTTTCCTCCTTAAAATTCACCCATTCGAGTAAGGATGACAGTTTCCCAGCAACATGCAAAAATCAGGGCCTCAGCCTTCTCATTGAGTTTCTGGTTAGTTTATCAAGCGTAATATGCTAAAGTGTGATCAAACACTGTTTCTTTTTAACGGATGGAACTGGGCAGGTTAGAGGCCATCTGCGTTCGCCCCTCCTTTTACCGTTAGTCACACGGCCTTCCTCTACTCACCCCACTGTCAGCTTCATGAATTTCTACAAACAGTCATACTTTCTAGATTTACAAACCACACCGTCACCCTTGCCAATATATTCTCTGTACATGATTCTGTGGCCATGACTTCTATGCAAGGAGCTTTCTGCAGTGCCTGGAATGACACCCATGAATTTGTTTTCTTTACAATTTGCTTTTTTTTTTTTTTATGTCCTATACAGCGCTTGGGCACATGAGGCCATAAACGCCAGTCTTCATGACCTTTGCGTCCCCTCCTAAGCCACTTTGTGAGTGTGCCTTTTTTTGTGCAATGTCTCTTGTTGAACAGCTCTCTCCGCTAGAAAGCCCCTGTTTGCACATCGTGGTGCTCAAGAAATGTTTTGCTAGAGCTGCAAAGGCTCTCTCTGCCTCCAGGAGCCCTTGCTCTTTTTTCCTGTGTCTGGTTTCTGGGCTTCCTGAGAACATCTGCATACTGGGCTAGAACACAGAGTGTTTACAGAGCTGACTGTTCCCCTTGATAGTTGTTAAAGTGAGTGAAGGTAGATGCCCTGTCTTCAGTGAGGGCAGGCACCTCAAAGCACCCCATCTTTTCTCTTAGGGTGAAGGAAAATGGCTTTTACTCTGATAAAAATAAAATCTGAAGTCTTTACAACAGTGCTGTCGTCATGCAGACCTCCAGCTCTCCGCCCTGCTCTTGGCCTCCCTGCTGCTCCGCAGACACTTGCGGACGCTCCCCGCCCCCACCCAGCGACCCTGATCTCCATTCCCCCTGCTTGTGCTGCTGCCCGCTTCCCCCGGGGCCCCCGGTCACCTCCCCCAATCTGCTCAGACACGACCCGAGCCCTCACTACTCACACACTGTGTTGCAGGGTTCTCGATGCCCTGGATTCTTGCTCCAGCCTTTGGTCCATCACAAATAACGTGATTTACTTATTTACTAAGTCCACTGCTCATTGTCCACCAACCCCCAAGCCTCACCGCGAGGGCAGGGGTACTTGCCTCTTCATGTCTCTGCCAACTACTGAGAAAATGCCAAGCACATTGTTGTTCAGTCGCTCAGTCGTGTCCAACTCTGCAACCCCATGGGCTGCAGCACGCCAGGCCTTCCTGTCCATCACCAACTCCTGGAGTTTACTCAAACTCATGCCCATCGAGTCGGTGATGCCATCCAGCCATCTCATCCTCTGTCATCCCCTTGTCCTCCTGCCCCCAATCCCTCCCAGCATCAGGGTCTTTTCCGATGAGTCAGCTCTTCACATGAGGTGTCCAAAGTATTGGAGTTTCAGCTTCAGCATCAGTCCTTCCAGTGAACACCCAGGACTGACTTCCTTTAGGATGGACTGGTTGGATCTCCTTGCAGTCCAAGGGACTCTCAAGAGTCTTCTCCAACACCACGGTTCAAAAGCATCAATTCTTTGGTGCTCAGCTTTCTTTATAGTCCAACTCTCACATCCACACATGACCACTGGAAAAACCGTAGCTTTGACTATGAATTTCATGAATAAATTAATGAAAGTGAGATGATTATAAAGAAGTAAAAATGCATTAATTATCAGCAAGTTTCAGCTGCTTGTCTTTGCTTTTTCAGAGAAAATGTCTACAGTTCTATTTACCATCTTCACGCTTTCCGTATCTCAGTGGGGAATCTGCCCTTAGGAAACAGATTTAAGAGGGCGATACCCAGCAGCCATAAGCTGACGGACGACCCGGTGGCGGGGTGGGCCTGGGAAGGAGGGGTTGGAGGGTCGGGGGTCAGGAGACGGCGCAGCGGGCAGGCCCAGCCTCACACACCGGGCCACACAGGAGGTGACCCACTCAAAGGGACCCTAGTTTCCTGCTAGAAAGGCCCCCTCCGGGACGTCCCCTGGGGCTGCGGCCTTTGCCTTGAGCTGCGGTGGGCTTCACTCCCGCTCGCCGGGTGGGCAGGAAGGCCAGGAGACCTTGCAGACGCCCTCCGTCCGGAGGACGGCCAGTCCCGGGGAGGGCGCGCCCGCCGGAAGCGAGCCTGCGCTACGGTCTCGACCAGCGCGCATGCAAGGCCTGCCCCCGGCCCTCGGTGCTCTGGGCTGCAGCCCCGGCCTCCGCTGCCCGGCGCTGAGCGCCGCAGCCGCGCTGGGCAGGGGCGCGGGCCAGCCTTCCCGCGGCGGCGCGGCCGCGCCAGGCCCGTGGCGGGTCGTGGGAAACACGAGACAGTTGCCTCCGGGCGCTTCTCCCTGGGGGAGGGGGCAGGCGTGCCCAGACGACCAGCGGAGCCCGCCACAGGCGCTAGCAGGCTCGGGCTGGGAGAACCAGGGGCGCTTTCGCGGAGGAGGCCAGGCCGCGCTGGAACAGGAGAGGAGGCAGGATCTTAGGGTCCCCGGGGAGTCCCTTCCCGCAGAGGAGACACTGGGAAGGGAAACTAAGGCAGACCTTCCATACAGTAAGATACGCGGCATCCTCAGGAGCCAAACAGGGGAAGAAGGACAGGGAGGAGAGCCACGTCTAAACTGGGGAAGATCCGCAGTCCAGGCTCAGGGCTGAGCTTTGTTCTGGCAGCTCTGACGAGTCACGGGCTGTTTCTCAGCAGGGGCTTAAGTGGACAGAGGCCGTCCTCCCTTAGATCCCGAGGAGGAAGAAGGAAAGGAACCCGCTGGGAAGGAGGCTGCGCCATTCTGGACTGTTCCCGGCTCCAGCTACCACGACAGACGTCAGAGATCAGAAGGCAAGAGCGAACATCACAGAAGCCCAGGAGACCGCCGCCTGCCCCAGGGTCACAAAGCCCCGGGCCTTCCTCCCGCCCTCCTGCCCCAGGGTCACAAAGCCCCAGGCCTTCCTCCGCCCTCCCTAGGCAGGCGGCCACAGGTCACAGGGATGCAGAAAGTACCTCTAGGCCCTGCAGAAGTGGCCCTCATGGATCTGAAATTTATCTTCCCTAAATAGATTTTCTACCTCCAATTGTTTCTGCCAGACCCCTTTTTTTTTCTGGCTTTACATTAAGTCAAATTGTTGCTTCTTTTTTTTTAAATACAATCTTTAAAAGGAAACATAATAGACACACAGAGTGAAAAATAACCAGAAGGGAGCTGTAAATCATATTTCTAAAAGTAGTGAGATGGAACAGTCACACCCATTTCAGAGTCCTGGTCACAAAGGCATCATCGAACGTCTGATTAGACTGTCCTCTTTGAGAAATAAATCTAGATGATGACGGTATTGTGACTCTCCGTGTATGCCATCGTGGGCCTGACTTCTTGAGGGGTTACAGGGCACGGGTAGAAAAATGGCTTTAAAAATAACTCGCTGTCATTTTTCAATTTCCAAATAAAACTGGCTACTTGGCTCAGAAAGTACTGCACAGGAGATAAATCATTTCTAAGGAACATTGAGCTACTATTACATTTTTTTCTTTATGTGGTAGACATTCTTAAAGATAAATATATACTTTACAAATTAAAGTATAGCAGAAGCATTTGTTCTCCCGATGTTGACAAGAAAACACACCGAGAGGAGCGTGCCTTCTGGCTCCCTGCCGTGTGTCGGTATGCCCATCCCTTCGTACGCACCTCCACGCCTTGATGTACCTCACGTATTAGTCACAGACACTGCGACAGATGCTCCCGTTTCTGCTGCTTTTGGAAAAATTTAACAGATTGGATTTAGCTGTTCCATGATCATCCTGTCTCCTGCTCTCCGAGGAGCTGGAGCTAAGCGCCAGCCGTGACTTTCTGCACGGCCCGAGGGCAGCGGCCGTGCGGCTGGGTGTGAAGCCAGGATGTCAGTTCAGCGCTGTAACAGAACAACACAAGTCAGCGGCGTGTAAACAGGAGGAATGTCCTTCTCACCATTCCCGGAGGCTGGAGAGCCTGAGGTCAGGGCTCTGGCAGGTTTGAGACAGGAGGGAGCCCATTTCCTGGCCCATAAGCAGCCTCCTATCGCCGTGTCCTCATGGAGTGGAAGCGGGGAAGGGAGCTTGGTGGGATTTCTTTTATAAGGGCACCGACTCCACTTGCAAGGGCCCCACCTCCTCGCCTCCGCACCTCCCAAAGCCCCCATCTCCAAGTGCCAACATGAGGATGAGGTTTCAACATGGGAGTCTGGGGGAGATACAACCAGTTAGCCTATAGAGAAGGCACAGTAGCTTTGCTTGGCCTCCTTAACTCTTTTGTTCCCTCTTCTCTGAAAACCAATCTGACCTTAAAAGACATCTTTATTTTTAAAATTTCTATAGATTTTGATTAACAAACATGTGCAGAAATGCTTCATTCTTAATGATACACAAACACACACGAGGATGCTAAGATTGCCTTTTCCTTTAAGATATTCAGCTACAGTTCCCAGAACCATCCCAGGGCGTGAGGTGAAATCCAGTTTCAGCACGCCTTCAGTCAGTCTTCACATTTGTTTCAGTAACTCCACTCAATTCCACTCACACACATCTTTGTCTTTTCACAGTACGTCTGTGGAGTATTTTCAATTAGTTGAAAAGCAAAGCTAAAAAGCTGTGTTGTTTTAATACAATCACCAGGCAGAAGCACAGGATACATCTACTGTTGAAAATGTATAGACCTGGTTTGACAACTTGGCCTCTCCACAATGTGGAGGAAATATTTTACAATGTGTTATGGGATTCAGGCTCATCATGTAGCATTAAAGCATTTATTAGCTTACACTGGGGGTTCTCTGTTTACACGCAATCATAGTTTTATTTTCCTTTTAGCATAAACACCGCTGATGAGGTGTAATGTACCCTGCAGTTAAGGGTGACACTTCCCTGCTTCTCCTCCACCTTGCCTGACCTTTCATGCATTTGCTGAATCCCTTTGTGCTGTGGGTCTTGAACAGCCATTCCTGCGGCATGATGAATCCAATCAATGGTGTGTCCTGGCGGAGAAGGAGGCAGGCGCTGAGGTTCCAGGAGAGGAGAAGGAACGAAGGTGCTCAGGCCATCCAAGGTGTGCGTGTCACCGGGAATATCACGGAAGAAACTTGCAGCCCCAACAAGCGTGGCCTCCAGGGGACCATGTTCCAAACAGTCTCACCACTCCAGGCAGTGTCCGAAGAGCCTAGAAACTCCGACACGTGAAGAATAAAGTAGGTACTGAGGGGCCTTCTCTACTCTCCGCCCCCATCACAATAGCCAATGGGAAACGAGGAGAAACTGGTCTCGAGCTATTCCTGGGAACAGAGTCAGGATCAGCACGGGAGAGGCAGGCAGGGCTGATGCTTGCCTTCCAACGTTAGGATCTAACCTGGACCCGGATCTGTCCTCTGGAGGGAACTCTGCAGCACTGACATTTCCATGGGGAAGCCCAGACGTTCTTCTCTGCTGGAGGCTGAAGTTGGCCCAGACCAGTGGTTCTTGGTGCTGACCTACTTTAGAATAATTTAAAGACATTGTTTCAAACTAAAGATTCCTTGGCCCTAAACCAGACTTACTAATCAGAATTCCCAAGGGCCAGGCCCTAAATATTTATCCTTTCACAAACTCCCCAGGTAGTTCAGATGTGTAGCTAACATTGGGAGCTACTTGTAACAACACTAAGATGCCATTCCAAACCAAACTTCTACTCAGATATCCACAACACTGAGATAGCAGTGACAATAATAACAGCTTTGTCATCAGATACCTGCTTCTCCTTCCCTGCCTACATTTTGCTTTCCTTGGTTGTGGATCAGTCAGGATCTGTTCAAGGGGTAGCAGACTGACAATGTGCACATACCCCCTTCCAAGTAATACTTCAGTTCAATTCAGTCGCTCAGTCCTGTCCAACTCTTTGAGATCCCATGAACCGCAGCTCGCCAGGCCTCCCTGTCCATCACCAACTCCCAGAGTTTACTCAGACTCATGCCCATTGAGTTGGTGATGCCATCCAACCATCTCATCCTGTCGTCCCCTTCTCCCGCCTTCCATCTTTCCCAGTGTCAGGGTAGGAGGGGCAAAATTGCGTTTAGAATCAAACCCTATACCTGCCAGAAATGCTCAGAAGTAATATTTGTTTGCCAAAAAATCTTGTACTTTCCATAACGTGAATAAAGGCATGAAATGAAGCAGGAAGATATTTTTAGGGAATTGTGCACTGTTAACCTACTGTCATCTGAAAATTTATTTTCTTAATGAAGGTAAACAGCTGGCCTCAGTTCCTCCTGGGAACAGTGCAAGACGACCAAGTTTGCCTTAGACACGAAGGCAAGCACCTTTTTCACTGAAGGTCCTCACACCTGGAATATGTTTCTGAGAGTTCATGCATACCTTGTAGGAATTTCTGGAAACCATGTGGGTTCCTATGTGCCCAAGAGGACTGCGTTTTGTCTACAATCAGACGCTCTTGCAGCCCTAAACCATGAATTAACTTTAAGCCCCCAGATGCACCTGCAGCTTTGGTTGCATTCTCAGGTATAACTTCAGAGTCTTTCTGGGAGAAGTGAGTCTGCATCTGAGGGGGGCTGTAACCAGCGGCGGGGCCCAGGGCCTGGCTTTACTTTCACTGTTTCTCTTTGAAACCAGGGCACAAGAAGGTGATTGGACTTCTGTAATTGCTGTGTTTATTCATTTATTATCTTAATGCTCTTTTTCATGATGAGAGAATTAAATTTGATTGGTTCAAGCATCTTATCATCGATGCCTAGAACCTTGGCTGAATGAACAAATCAGCAAAATAATTCATTTGAAAGTTGGGAGATCAGTGGCCAACTTACAGGCGCTTCTTACTTTTCTCACAGAGACTCTGATTGCACCAGGTCCGCCTGGCCAAGCACAAGGCCCCCTCCCCTCCAGGGAGTGACCCCCTGGAACCCTGACCCTCCCAGAGTGAGGAGCGCCCTAGAGCTGGGGTCTGTGAGCTGTACTTGCTTGGGGAGCGGTCACTTGGTGGAGGTCATTAGCCAAAGGACACTGAATACCATCCTGCAGGAAGCCGGGAAGGTGGCAGGGAAACGTGAGTGGTGTGCAAAGTGAGGAAGGCCTGTTCACTGTGCAAAATATCTGGGTTCTCCATGGGAGTGTCCGAGAAGCTCCATGCTGGAAATCAGGCAAGTGTTGACTGAGCTAGGGTCAGTGGAAAACAATTTCCCAGGTCAACCAATAAGACGTCTTTTCATCTCCTCATTTTGCTTTTTCTTTTATCTTTATCGGTAACATTCTCCTCTTTGGACACATCGATGAAAAATATTTTCCTGCTCCTTCCTATAGGAGTTCTGATTTATTAAGCCTACCTTGGCCATTTCTAGGACTGTATTTGATAGAGAAAACCCTGTCTTCTTTAGAATTAGTGCAAAGTGGTTCCTGAAAGCCAGGAGGGGATGGTTTGGACAGGCATTTCCACAGGTAACCTGTCCCCCTGGGGAGCTGCCAACTGGCCTTGACAGCACCAGCTCATAGTATCTGGATCTGACCATCTGCAGTTCACACTTAAGCAAGAAACAATGGAGTGGATGTCTTATAATTTTTTAACCTAGAATTTCTTTTGCCACCCACCACCTAAACATGACAGACCAAATCTTCTCAAGAGTTTTCAACACCCACAGCCTGGCAACTCAGAATAGGAAAAAAATCATGTACAATATACACTTTTTTTTTTCTTCCGTGAAGTGACATTTTATCTTACTCTTCTTAAAAACATTTAACTGTCAGCGATGGCTCATGTCTGCTAAATTCTGCAATTTCTCTAAACAACCTGCTTAGTTCTTCAAGACAATGGACAGCTTTATCATAACTTGCTTGTCCAAGTTACAGCAGGCGCAGAGCCGTTTGGTGTGATTGTGAAACAGTGGAGGTTTACCAAGAGAAGTGGTAGGATCTGCTCTCCCAAAACCAAAAAGAGCCCAAGTCCTGCTCTAGAATAGCACATGTTCAGATCTATCTGACGTGGTATCAGTGTCCTTGGGGAAGAAATGGCAGACATAGAGCTGATAATTTGAGCATTTTTTTTTTTTGAGGGACTGCTCCCAGTGGTGTGGGCAGGGTGATGGGAGCCGGTAGAGACATTTGCAGGACCAGCAACTGCAGGGAGGCACTCCTAGGCCTTAGACGGATGGAGCAGCCATAGGGACCCAGGAGGAGCAGCTATGCAAAAAGAACTTCCTAGCCCAGACCTCACTGCTTTCCTCCAGCGGCGCCCACCAGCTAAACTCGTCAGAAGCCAGATGACAAGGACCCTGTTGGTTTAGCCTCCTGGGTCTCAGAGCAGGATGGAGAAAGACGGACAAGAGATTCCTAGGGCAAAGGAAAGAAATGCAGGAAATGGGGATGAGAGAGGCAGAGGTGACCAACCAAATGCTCTGGTTTATCTCTTGGTTCATTCTTTCATTCATCAGGCATGCATTGCTAAGCACACTCTGTAGATTCCCAAGCATCTTGGCAACACTGGTGAAGAGTGATAAATACTTCCTTCTCTCAGGAGCTCAGCTCCAAACAGTAGCACTGAAAAGAGTTAGAGGAGGGATGGTCAGCAGAGGCCCTGAGGGAAGGGCGTAGGTGGGAGGATGAAGTGAAGTCGCTCAGTCGTGTCTGACTCTTTGCAACCCCGTGGACTGTAGGCCACCAGGCTCCTCTGTCCATGGGATTTCCCAGGCAAGAGTACTGGAGTGGGTTGCCATTTCCTTCTCCAAGGTGGGAGGATAAGAGGGTTTTAATAGGCCTTCTCCAGTAGTCACGTACAGATGTAGGAGTTGGGCCAAAAAGAAGGCTGAGTGCTGAAGAATTGATGCTTTTGAGCTGTGGTGTTGGAGAAGACTCTTGAGAGTCCCTTGGACTGCAAGGAGATCCAACCAGTCCATCCTAAAGGAGATCAGTCCTGGGTGTTCACTGGAAGGACTGATGCTGAAGCTGAAGCTCCAATTCTTTGGCCATCTGATACAAGGAGCCAACTCATGGGAAAAGACCCAGATGCTGGAAAAGATTGAGAGCAGGAGGAGAAGGGGACGACAAAGGATGAGATGGCTGGATGGCATCACCGACTGGATGGAGATGAGTTTGAGCAAGCTCCAGGAGATAGTGAAGGACAGGGAGCCTGGCGGGCTGCAGTCCATGGGGCCGCGGAGCTGGGCATGATTGAGCGACTGAACACCGCCAGGACTTGGGCTGGGCGGGGAGGGGGTTGTCCCGAAGCCCTCAGTCCCCACTTCAGCACCTCTGGAGTAACAAGCTGACCTAGCAACATCTCAGTGAATCCCAGGACTATGTAAAACCAAGTCCATATACTGTTTATTGAGTACTTGTACTGTGTTAGGCGTTTTACATACAATATCTCACTGAAGCCTTATGATGGCATTGCTGAGATGGATGTTATTTTCCACATTTGATGGATGATGATAAATGAAGCTCCAAGAGGTAGGTGTCCTAAGATAACACATCTAATGCTAGAGAAGATGGGATTCAAAGCCAAGTGTTTCTGACACCAAACTCTAAGCTGCTACCCTTAAAGACTAATGACAGAAAAGGATTTAGCAATCGTGTCTGACCTGGGTTTAAACATTTCTCTTGATAACAGCCCCGGGTGTTCTCAGATGACTAGCAGCCAGTGCCGCTGCCCTATTTGAAGAAGCCGCTTGACTTGTAAACCAGTGTGAGCTGCCTGCATTTCGTTGTGCCCTGGCGCACAGAGGCGTGATCTGGGCATCACCTGTTTAAAGCCTCTGATGACACTGCTCTGTGCCTGGAACTAACTCCACAAGCTGTGTGAACAACGGTCCAGCCTCTCCCGCGTCTGACTGGATCTCTGACTAACCACCCTCTTCTCACCCCGCTCCAGCCACCGTGGCTTTCCTTCTGGTCTTTGGGTCAGTCATGCAATTCCCACCACGGTTGCTGTTCTAAACCTTCCCTCTGTCTAGAATCTTTGCCCCACAAGTCCTCACCAACAAGTTTCTTTTCTTACTCAGTCTCAACAGAAATGTCCAAGAGTCCTTTCTGACCATGTCCCATAAACGGCCCCCAATCAACCTCTGAAACATCACCCTTCTCCTAGAGTAATGGAAATAAAAACAAAAATAAACAGATGAGACCCAATAAACGCAAAAGCTTTTGCACAGGAAAGAAACCATAAACAAAATGAAAAGACAACCCCTAGAATGGGAGGAAATATTTGCAAATAATGCCAGCAACAAAGGATGAATCTCCAAAGTATACAAACAGCTCATGTGACTCAATATCGAATAAACAATCCAATCAAAAAATGGGCAGAAGACTTAAATAGACATTTCTCCAAAGAGGACACAGATGGCCAGGAGGCACTTGAAAAGCTACTCAGCATCACTAATTATTTAGAGAAATGAAAAGAAAATGAAATGAAATCAAAACCACAAAGAGAGATCACCTCACACCAGTCAGAATGGCCATGATCAGAAAGTTTACAAACAATAGGTGCTGGAGATGGTGGGGAGAAGAGGGAACCAGGTAACCCTCTTACACTGTTTGCAGGAGTGGAAACTGGTGTAGCCACTATGGAGTACAGTACAGGAGTTCTTTAAAACACTAAAAACAGGGCTGCCGTATGATCCAGCAACACCCCTCCCTGGCATGTATCTGGAGAAAACCACGACTCAAAAGGATACATGCAACCCCGTGTTCACCGCAGTGCTGGTTACAATAGCTAAGACAAGGACGCGTCCTGAACGTCCGCTGATGGCAGAATGGACACAGCAGACGTGGCACGTATACACTAGAATATTACTCAGCCATTAAAGAATGAAGCGATGCCATTTGCAAAAACATGGATGAATCCAGAGATGATCCTATTAAGTAAGTCAGATAGAGACAAATATTCGACATCACTAATTTGCAGACTCTTTAAAAAAATACAAATGAACTTATATACAAAGCAGAAACAGACTCACAGACTTAGAAAACAAATGTATGTTTACCAAATGGGAAAGGTTGGGAGGGGCATAAATTAGGAGTTTGAGATTAACGTACATACACGACTATATTTAAAATAGATAACGACCTACTCTATAGCACAGGGAACTTACTCAATACTCTGTAATAACCTAAATCATCTGCATCTGAGAACGTATCTGGAAAAGTGTCTGTGAAAGAACAGGCATGTGTATATGCATAACTGAATCACTTCACTGCCCATCCGAGACGAACACAACCCTGCTAATCCACCGTGCTCAGGCACGCATGCTCAGTGGCTCAGTCGTGTCCAGCTCTTTGTGACTCCATGGATTGCAGCCCACCAGGCTCCTCCGTCCACAGGATTCTCCAGGCAGGAACACTGGCGTGGGTGGCCACGCCCGGCTCCAGGGCATTTCCCGACCCAGGGATCGAACCCATGTCTCCTGCACTGTAGGCGGACTCTTTACCACTGAGCCACCAGGGATATAAAACAGAATTTAAAAAAGAAACCTCTGCAATATTTTTTAAAATTTTTTAAAATAAATAAAACATCACCTTGTCTTACATAAGCCTGATCACTACACATCATCTCCTGTCTATTTACTCTCCACCCTCATGAGGGCTACAAGCTTTCAGCATCTTATGCAATGCTGTTAATAAGTCACCCCCACCATGGATATTACTGGGCTCCTTAAATGTCTGCCAAATAAATCAATGAATGAATTCATGGTGATGAACCGCGACTCAGAAAGAAAGGCAATCAGCCTGGTGCATTGATTTATTTATTCTTTAACAGTCACCTATCTTTCAGGTATAGTTTCTCCTTAAATTTCGAGATGAGAAGAGTAGGCTTTAGGGATGCCCAAGACTTGCCAGCCACACAGCAGGACCACACACAGATCTTCTGACTCCAAGCCCACTGACCTTTCAAACCGCCACTGCTGTTTGTCCGAGTCACGGCTCTGGGTGTGAGGCCCCCAAGGGCAGTGGCTTAAGAAAAACCGGGTTTTCTCCACGTTCTTGTGGAGCTCAGTGTCTCTGCCAGGTGGAAGGTGCAGCTTCCATCCGTGGGTCCAGGCTGCCTCTTCCAGTCGTTGCCATCTGAGCCGGTGGGGAGGGGAGCGGAGTGGAGGGAAGGCCGGCGGGAAGCACGCCCCGGAGGGCGGAGGTGCGCGCCATGGGAGGCGCGCCGGGATGGCTGCGGGGGGTGCCTGCTCAGCCCTTGGGGAGCTCCATGACCAGAGGAAGGACGGAGAGCTAGATGCAGGGGACGAGAAGCAGACTTCCAGGCCTTAGAACAATCTTGGTAGACAGGGATTAGCATCGTTTCCTTTTACTGATGGAGAAACTGGGGCTTAAAGAGGTCAGAGATCACACCGTTAGTCAGTAAAAGGGCAGGACTCACCGCAAGATTCCGTTTTAGTTCCCTGCTGAACATTTGGTCTGTCTCTCGTTTTCTGTCTCTCAGGTCAGTTCAGCTCAGGTGCTCAGTCATGTCCGACTCTTTGCGCCCCCATGGACCACAGCACGCCAGGCCTCCCTGTCCATCACCAACTCTGGGAGTTTACTCAGACTCATGTCCATTGAGTCAGTGATGCCATCCAACCGTCTCATCCTCTGTCGTCCCCTTTTCCTCCCGCCTTCAATCTTTCCCAGCATCAGGGTCTTTTCCAGTGAGTCAGTTCCTCACATCATGTGGCCAAAGTTTTGGAGTTTCAGCTTCAGCATCAGTCCCTCCAATGAACACCCAGGACTGGTCTGCTTTAGGATGGACTGGTTGGATCTCCTTGCAGTCCAAGGGACTCTCAAGAGTCTTCTCCAACACCACAGTTCAAAAGCATCAATTCATCAGCACTCAGCTTTCTTTCTAGTCCAACTCTCACAGCCATACATGACCACTGGAAAAACCATAGCCTTGACTAGACAGACCTTTGTTCATAAAGTAATGTCTCTGCTTTTTAATATGCTGTCTATATTGGTCATAACTTTCCTTCCAAGGAGTAAGCGTCTTTTAATTTATCTGCAGTGATTTTGGAGCCCCCCCCAAATAAAGTCTGTCACTGTTTCCACTGTTTCTCCATCTATTTGCCATGAAGTGATGGGACCAGATGCCACGATCTTAGTTTTCTGAATGTTGAGTTTGAAGTCAACTTTTTCACTTTCCTTTTTCACTTTCATCAAGAGGCTCTTTAGTTCTTCTTTACTTTCTGCCATAAGGATGGTGTCATCTGCATATCTGAGGTTATTAATATTTCTTCTGGCAATCTTGATTCCAGCTTGTGCTTCTTCCAGCCCAGTGTTTCTCATGATGTACTCTGCGTATAAGTTAAATAAGCAGGGTGATGATATACAGCCTTGACATACTCCTTTTCCTGATTTGGAACCAGTCTGTTGTCCCATGTCCAGTTCTAACTGTTGCTTCCTGACCTACCTAGGCAAGTGAGGTGGTCTGGTATTCCCATCCCTAAGAATTTTCCCATCCCTAAGAATTTGGCTGTAATCCACACAGTCAAAGGCTTTGGCATAGTCAGTAAAGCAGAAATAGATGTCTTTCTGGAACTCTCTTGCTTTTTCGATGATCCAGCAGATGCTGGCAATTTGATCTCTGGTTCCTCTGCCTTTTCTAAGTCCTCTTCTACATCTAAGTCTCTCTCAGGCACACCCACACCCAGAGCTCAGTGTCCCATGCTTCGATGAGGGGTGTCCGTTCTCACACTTGGAATGTCCTGCAGCTTTGGTCTCTTAGAAAAACCTCGACCAATGAGGAAGGAAGAAAGGTGAGTGTCTGGGGGCCCGGGAGCCTGTCCAGCCTCGGACAGCAAAGCCTGCCTCCTGGAGAAGCGGTCCCTGCAGGCAGCGTGCACTGATGCGCCGGTCCCGGGTCCCGGTGGAGGGGCTGGGCGAGTGCCGGGAGCTCTGTGAGAACAAGGGGCGGGGCCCTGGTTCCTGAGCATCGGGAGCAAACAGGCGCGGCAGGCCCGGGCCGCCCGTCCCTGTGGACCGGGATAACCGCTGCGCACAGCCGCTGTCCTGGTGTCAGTATCAGAGGCACCCCTCTCACGAGTGCCCCAGTTTGGATACACCATGGGCTTTCCTGGAGGCTTGGACGGTAACGACTCTGCCTGCAGTGCAGGATAGACCCGGGTTCTATCCCTGGGTCCAGAAGATCCCCTGGAGCAGGCAATCCACTCCACTATTCTTGCCTGGAGAATCCCATGGACAGAGGAGCCTGGTGGGTTACAGTCCATGGGGTCTCAAAAAGTTGGACACAACTGAGCGACGAACACTTCAGGTAAATTATATAGTCACCGTACCAATAGCCCTACTTTGCCTTGAAGTGTCAGGGGAGAAACCAGGAACAGCTAACACAGAGGAGAGATGCCTAATATGAGTCCTAAATTTAATAGCCATGGTTACATCCTGATAAGAAATTGATCAACTGTTCAAATTAACAGTAATTCCATGCTGCTGCATAAACCCAAACAATCTAATTATAAAGGTTAATTTTATAATTCCTTCTTAGATTAATTACTGAACTGAGCAAAAAGGTCTTGGAGGATATTTTATGCTACAGAATCATTAATGATTGAAAGGTCTAGGAACAGAAACATGCATAGTTACAAATTACTGAAACCACATAGGACTTTATGAAATTCTATCTAGGAGAGGCATTCAATAAATAATCCAGAATTCATCTATTTCATGTCCATGCCCTTTGGTTTCAATGACATTCCCATTTTTCAAAACAATATTGAGTTACACTGCACATGGAGTTTCAGAAAAGTTCTTCCCAGTTAATCAAAATTTACTCAATTTGTATCAGAACAATTTTATTCCCCAGAGGTCACCAGTGACACTCCATATCTCTGAACCTGACCAAAAAATCCTAGAAGGAGAGTTGCAGAATGACAGTTCTCAAGGAACTCTGTGACTTGGAATCAGACAGATGTAAAGATCAAGACATAAAAGAAGCTTCTGCTTCGTGAGGTTAGAATGAAATGCAGGATATGTTCATAATCGAAGGATAACGAATAAGAGAAAGAAAACAGCAATTTAAAATGAATTCACATAAAATTGGGACCAACATTTCATAGTAAATGATGAAAACAAAGCAAGTTCCCACAGGATTCAGGGAAATTAAGAACCGTGCAGATTTCAGTATAACTTGCCAACAAAACTGTACTTTAGCATACACTGTATTTCATTTGATTCTTGATTTTTCACATTATCAGTGCAGAAAGGGTCATTTAACAAAAATGTGGTAAATGGCCTCGCTGGGGTTCCTTACACCCTTTCACATCCAAATATTTACTTGGGGGCTTATTAGCTGGTCAGCCTTCTGGGCTTCCTCTCTCTCAATGTCGATCAGTCTGACTCCAACAGGGCGTCATTTATCAAAGTCTTGTTAGCACCCGTGACTTTGAGCAATTCTCACTTCTGTCAGCCTCCTGAAATCTTGCATCTTTCACAAAATGTGCATTTTCACTCTGCAATCTACGTGCACTGTATGAACAGCACATTGTTGGAAGTTCTGTATTCTGGAGTCTGAGAAACAGACATTTATATGATTGGCGGGAACCAAGATTAAATGTAGCAGAATGTTTGAATGGGGATTTTCTGGTCAGGTGAGAGATATGGAGAGTCGGTGATGACCTCGGGGGAGTAAAACTGTCGTGCTACAAACAGTAAGTTTTGGTTAACTGGGAAGAGCCTCTCTGAAAGTCCGTGTTGAACGGAGGGTGACCTCACGACCGTTAGGCCCGGCAGGCAGTGGTTCTCTTTGGAGCCCCACGCCAACCGTGCAGCAGCAGGCCTCAGATGATGGGCTCCGGGGCGGCCAGGACTCCCCAGAACTTCAGGTCCGGGTCCTGAGTCCATCCACCTGTGCCACGGTCTGGAGCAAGTCGCTCTGTGTCAGTGACCCTCCAAGCTCAAGAAGCCCAGGTCCAGTTCCGGGGATCCCAGGAGCCCTGCACACGTGTTCTGATGTGCATGTTCTCAGGGGCTCCGCTCAGATGTTTCCTCAAAAACACTCAAACCGTCACTCGTGAGGTTTCTCGCATGCTCACCAAAGCTGCTGCCAGCACTCACAACCTCTGATTTCTGACTTTCTCTGGGCCAAACTATCTGTGAGGAATACAATTAAGCCAGAGGGTGGGGGTGAGGGGACCTGTTATCTGTAATCAGGACTGAAATGTGGGTAGGTAATCCATCTGTTCCAACCAGTCTACCTCCCAGCAACCTCTGGAAACTTCTTTTGATAAGCTAAATATTTTTAAGTTTGCTGTTTCAGGAGAGGCAGAACGCTGTATAGAAGATGTAATAATGCTTGTGCAAGTCATCAGAGAAATACTGGGCACTCAGCTGAGTCTATGTCTAAGGATTTGAAACATCATTAATAACTATCTTCATGTATTACTAATTATGACTAAAATCACTGCAAGTACCAGAACCAGACAGATAGAGCACGACACATAACATCTGATGTGGACAGAGCAAGTAAGGTTTCTGAACTGGCCTTTAATACAGTTATTCCAAACCTTGACATCATCATAGCTAAAACTTTGTTACTTACTAAGTGCTAACTTTATATTTAAAACTCTATAAAGAAGATCTCAACATGATATTCCTGTAACAGCAAATACAAGGGGAAAACAGGAAACTGCTTTGACAACATCAGTTTCTCTCTTAAAGCTCTTTAGAATCTCCTTTGTTGGACTCAAAGAATCTGTATCTCATTTATCTATTCATCAGAAATAAAAGGGACTCAGGATGGGGAAATTTGGTATGATACTACTGAAATAGTGTAAGCTTGAACTCATAAAATCTTAAATGATAACAGTGGATGGGCTAAAACCCAGGATTGTAGGAAAATAGCTTACATATTTTTATTTAGCATCCATAAGCAAATAGAGTCTATCTCAGTGTAAGAAAAATTTATGAGAAACCTGAAAGAGGTTATAAGGACTGAGTCAGTTATAATGAGAGGCTAGGACACAGAAACCACTAAAGCGATTTGCCATCTACTTTCTCAGCCATAGAAAACTTTCAATTTTTAAGGGGCTCTGGGAAAACAAACATGTTGGACTCCAAACCAAACCATGCTTCCTTACAGATAAGGGAATACATATGAACAAAACGACTGAATGTGTATGGGGAAACGGAGCATTGCTTACTAATTCAAATACATGCCAGGACTTATATTCAAACTGGATAGAAATATTGGGGAAGGGACAATAGGAAGGAATTACTTTTCCACCGCCAAACTGCCAAGAGCTTATTCAGATCACAGATTTTCAAACATTGCACCATGGTGAAAGTAAATCAAGAGTTTCAGAAGAGATGTGCGGGTTTCTACGGCCTCACGTGCACGCGGCATGCTAAGGGGACCTTTCGGACACCCGTCTCTCTAGCGTTCACCTCCTCTCCTTCTTGCGCTCGCCGGTTCTCCACGGGGGCCCGCCGCTCCCCACGCTCCGTCTGCGCAGCTCCGTCGGGGCCCCAGTGGCGGCCCTGCGCTCAGACCCCAGATCAAGGCTGGTCAGTTCCAGGCCACTGGTCCTTCAGGCCACAGTGACGGGGAGAGTAACGGGTATGACCAAGCTGGCTGCGGGAAGATCGAACCTCCGGGCTGTAGGAGGTTACTGAGAAGACCTCTCCAGATTCCGACAAATACAGGAGCTAGCTACCGTAGCGACTGTGTCAGGCTCCGCCTCGAGGAGCCAGAGGGCGAGACATGCCCCATCCCAGCCCCAGACCGCACTCTGAACACGGCATCCAGCGATCCTGTCCTAGTCTGGAACCGTTTCCCCAGACCTCACCCTGAACTGCACACGGCATTCTGTGATCATGTCTCTAAGACCCTGTCTTGTCTGGAACTGTTTCCCCGTCTTTCTCTGACTTTCCTGACCTTGACCCTTTGGAAGATGACAGGTCAGCTGTCTTTGGAGGGTTTCTCAACGTGGGTTCTGCAGATGTTGCTTTGTAGTTGGGTTCACGTTATGCATTTCCAGTCGGGCCATCACAGCAGTTCTTCTGAAGGTCTCTTATCAGGATCTCGATTTGTCTCATGACGGATGATTGTTCACTTTGGCCCGTGGATGAGGTGGTATCTGCCAGATGTTTCCACTGCTAAGTTCTCCCTCCTGCAGTAAGCCTTTTATGGAGAACTCTGAAATTATGTAATCACACTATTTTTAATCAAATTTTCGCTTCTTTGTTTCTCTGATTTATAGTTTCCCGTTTCCTTTAATGTGTTATAGCCTTTCACCAGCGTTATTTATTCTGATGCACAAATCGTCCTCCATCTGTGAGTGGGAGCCCCTTTTTGCTTCTTTGTGACCTGTCGCCATCAATCTCTGATCACTCTCACTTCCTTTTCCGACTCAAGGTGTTTCAGGCTCATCTTGTACTTTCCCTAGCCCAGCCCTAGGATCAGCCATTTCTCCAGTAAGCCCTGGTCTCTTTTAGTGGCAGATGGCTGTTCCAGACCAAGATCTGGGTATCAGGATCATCACTGCTTCTGGCATCTCACTGGACGAAGGCAGACCATGCATGTGTGTATGTGCACACACACAAATGCACTGACATCTGTATTTCTGTATCTGTGTATACAGAAAACCATGGATTCACACTGACCTATCCAAATCCAATCAGTACCAGAGAGTTGATCTACTTTTCTTCCGCTCCCTATTTGCAACTCCCTTCCCCGAGAGGAAAAATATCTGGATTCCATACCACTGGTATATGCAGCCATCACATCAGCCTCCCTGGATGTAAGGGGTCACCGGTCTCTGCCCGCAACGGGGACACCCTGACGTCTCTTCCTGGGCTCTGCTCTGACACAGGGCTGCTCCCGCGCAGACGCCCTCCTCACCCGGCTTGGCCCGATGCTCCCCGGCAGACACCCCTCAACCTGGGATCCCACCGCCCTTCTCTGCAGGGGCCCTCCACTCCTGGGAACCCCCGCCCTGGTTTGGTGTGCCCTGCTCAGCTGGAGATGCCCCCCTTCACTCCTGGGGGCCCCCCGCTGGTTTGGCGCACCAGGCTCCGTGCTGAGATGCCTCCGCGCCTCCCCGGAAGCCGCGCCCACGTGGGCCTCAGGGCTCCCCCCACCCCGGCCTTCCTCATTCTGCATACACACTGCAGTGCAGGGAGGAAAGAGGAAGACCAGAGCTTTCGATGTTTTAAAGGAAACTTTTCACGCTTTAAACAGTCGCTTCCATGCTGAAAAGTGAGCCATTCTTTTTGACTGGAAAGAAAGAAAGAGAAGGAAGTTTTGAGGGTGTCCAGTAGTGGTCTGGTCCTCTTTTAGGCTTTTTGCTGAAGGTAATGGATGAAGGGATGATGGATGGCTTTAAAGAAGCAATAGGTACATCTATGGCTCAGTGGTAGGGAACCCTCCTGCCAGGACAGGAGACACAAGAGACCCGGGTTTGATCCCTGGGTCGGGAAGAACCCCTGGAGAAGGAAATGGCAACCTACTCCAGTACTTTTGCCTGGGAAATCCCATGGACGGAGGAGCCTGGGGGGCTACAGTCCAATAGGCAGCAAAGACTCAGACAGGACTGAGCATGCATTCCTAAAGAAGCAGATCCCAGCATAAAGTGCTTTTCCCCTTCACGGGCAAGGGAGACAACAGGCCTAGGCAACGACCATCCCCGGCCCAGCCTTGGGGGAGCCTCAGCTTGGTTCTTGAGCTAAATGTACCTCATAGAGGAACCTGCAGAGGGCCTCCAGGCCCACGGCTCTGGCCTCCTGGGCTGCCCTGGCAACTGGGCCCTCAAACATACTTTTCCTTTGCTACAGGAGAGATCATGGTCTGGGAGCCTTCATAATTTACCTTCAGAGCTTTGAAAATAAATTTGGGCCTTGTATACAGTGTGCTACTTAATGGAACCCCTACTGTTTAGGAGAGTGGGTTATTAGTGATTTGATTATTATTCATGAATTCTATGAAAATCCGGATGATCATTTTATCCTGGACAGGAATTACAAATGATTATAAGGGAAAGCATGAATGTTCACACACACCGGAGGAGAGGGACGCTTGTATTCATGTGCTGGGGGCTGTGGTTCAGCAGGACTAGGGGCCTCCTGGACCCCAGCCTGCGCGCTGGGCCCTGCTCCTCGAGAGGACATCATGGAGCCCACCCAAGAAACAGCAGTGAGGAAGGAGTTCATGCAACAGCCCCGAATCCCCAGGAAAGGTCTCGTCGGCCTTAGAAAACATGCCTGCTCATGTTTTACATTTCTGGGAAAGACTGGGAAAATTCTTGCCCCTACGGAAGACACCTTCCCATTCTTAGGTGAAACCAACCTAGACAGCATATTAAAAAGCAGAGATTATTTTGCCAACAAAGGTCAGTCTAGTCAAAGCTGTGGTTTTTCCAGTAGTCATGTACGGATGTGAGAGTTGGACTGTGAAGAAAGCTGAGCCCTGAAGAATTGGTGCTTTTGAACTGTGGTGTTGGAGAAGACTCTTGAGAGTCCCTTGGACTGCAAGGAGATCCAACCAGTCCATCGTAAGGGAGAACAGTCCTGAATATTCATTGGAAGGACTGAATATTTTGGCCACCTGATATGAAGAGCTGACTCACTGGAAAAGACCCTGATGCTGGGAAAGATTGAGGGCAGAAGGAGAAGGAAATGACAGAGGATGAGATGGTTGGATGGCATCACCGATTCAATGGACATGGCTTTGGGTAAACTCTGGGAGTTGGTGATGGACAGGGAGGCCTGGCGTGCTGCGGTCCATGGGGTCACAGAGTCGGACACGATTGAGCGACTGAACTGAACTGGATTGTTGTGACTGGGCAAAACCTCTGGCTCTCAGCTCCTGCCTTGCAGGAAAGTTGCTCTTGGGTGAGTCTCTCGAGGGCAATCACGCACCCTTCGTCAGAGCAGTCTCCTGCCAGCAGTGTGGCGGCTGCTCCAGTCCTGCTCCTCTCAGGGGCTCCCTGCTGGGACGGGTGGGACAGCAGACTGACTGCATCCTTAGTCTGAGGCCTGGAAGCCGTGGGCTCACGACTGGGTACTTCTGGGCACTGTAGCAAAATAGAGAAATGAGGAATACTAAAACCTCTTGGCCAGTCTTAGGACTTGAGTCTTATGCTTTCTGTTTTCTTGAGATCAGGAATCAAAGTGAAGTGTGTCTTCAGGGGTCAGTCCTAACTATGGAAGGTGGGCCTCAAACCACTGGAGGGAAAGCAAACAGCAATACTGTGACAGGACCGCTTGCTTAGAAGACAATATTCCAAGGGAAAATTATTAAATTATAAATAAAAATTTCTAAAGAAAAGTCTGAGGATAACAACACTGTGTTCACTGAGTCTTTAAACACACACACACACACACACACACACACACTTGCACGGCCTAATTCCAGGGGATTCATTTTGCTTTAAGAGATAATAGAGATCACAGAAATCCCTGTGTGCTTTTCCTTGAGGGCTTTTGCCTAAAAAATTATTTTGCTCTGAACTTTAGGGAGTATGAGGAATTTGCTTACAATGCAAATTCCATAGCTCCATCCCCAAAGGCTGTTTTAAATGATACAAAAAGCATACCTTGAGAAACAACAAATTAGAGAAAAAAGAGCTAGGGTGTCACAGGAGACAAGATGCTTGGTGTGACTCAGCCGTGACTCAGCCGTGACTCAGCTGTGACTCAGGCTGCAGATTGCTGGGAGAAAGGCAATGGCTGAGCCTCCCTTGGAGATAAAGCACTTAGTAAATCATATTAAAGTAATATCACTACAGTACATTCGTTCTTTCAAAAAGCAACAAGAAATATAACAATCCAATTATTATAACATATTATTTATCGTCACTTTATTCCCATTCTTTTTTCAGATCCAAATTTTTCTCAGTTATTACCACAAGATACACATGTATAAAATAGTGTTGCCTCCCCTCCTCTCTATTTTATTTCACAGAAGTCTGATTCCATGTCTCCAGCTGGCATCCCTGACACAATGGCAAAGTGCTCCATCTTGGTTTATTAATTGGTTTAATGATGATTCACTGTATCATGTCCTTCTTACGTTCAGTGAACATGTAGTTTGCTTCCAGTTTTGCTATGTTGAATACCTCCATTCCTATAACCCTTGACATTTTGAATGAATGCCCTTCTTTCTGGGCATCTTGATTTTTAGCCCGTGAATACACCTCTCCCATCATCTTCCCCTCAGGTTCAGCCTGTGGGCCTTCAGAGCACTGTGGCTGAGGGCTAGGAAGCCAAGAACTTTCAAAATCTACTGAAGGACATTAAGAATGAAAGGGGTTTCTTTCTGTGCTATTGTCCAAGTCTCTGGAGCAATCATAGAAACAAAACAAAAAAATTCCAGGCATCTTTCGGGGCTCAGAGAAGAGCTTATAAGCTTTTGGGAATGGAAAGGAAGGAGAAAAATGAAACATAAAGTGCAACCTGAGGAGGTGGCTCAAGATGGCAATTCACCAAGATCCTGAACTCACCTCCTCCCACGGACATACCGAATCTACAGCTACGCATGCAACAATTTCCTCTGAAAAAGGTCTGAAAACTAGCTGAGCAACTCCTACACGTGTGGAAAGTGAGAAAAAGGCCACATTGAAGTGGGTCAGAGAGGCTGAGACAGCAAACTCACCATGAGGTGAGACACGCCAGAATACCTGTTCTGGTGGCCAGTAGGGCTAAACCACTGCAGTTCCACAGGACTCAGATTTGCATAATATATTTGCATACTTTAAAATTGCTGCCTGAAGGTGTGCAGCCTGAATCCAATCAGCCTGAATCTAGGTGCTGTGATTCTACCTCTCGGGACCCTGACAGGTCTTGGAACACCTTCAAAAGCTGAGAGCTAGTAAAAAACAGTAGTAGATGGTCTACTTGGACAATCTCAAAGGCTCAAGGGACAACCAAGAGCTAGGACGAGGTTGAATAAGGTCCACCTCTGACACAAGGCCACTCCGTCATGACTGGGAAAGGTGGTTGCTTCATCTGCTACACAGAAGCAAACACAGAGAGCCAAGAAAAATGAGAAAGCACAGGAACATGTTCCAGAGGAGGAGTAAGATAAAATCTCAGGGAAAAAAATTAAAAGGAGCAAGCCATCTGCCTGATAAAGAGTTCTAAGTCATGGTCATAAAGTTGTTCACTAAACTTGAAACAAGAGTGGATGAACACAGAGAGAACTTCAACTGAGAGACAGAAAATATATGAAAGTACCAAACAGACATCATAGACCTGAAGAATACAATAACTGGGCTGAGAGATACAACAGAGAAGTGTTCAAGAGAAGACCAGATGAGGCGGAACGAAGGATCGGTCAACTTGAAGACAGGCAATGGAACTCCCCCATTCAGAACAGCAAAGAATTTTTAAAAAGTGAAGATAACTTAAGGGATTTATGGAACAACATCAAGCAGATGCTGCTGGAACAACATCAAACATTTGCTTTATAGGACTCCTAGAAAGAGAAGAGAGAAAGGTGTAAAAAAAATCACCTGAAGAAATAGTGGCTAAAGAGCTCCCTAATCTGGGGAAGGAAACAGACATCCAGATCCAGAAAGCCTAGAGACCCAAATAAGATGAACCCAAAGAGGCCCAAGACACATTATAGTTAACATGTCAAAGCTTAAAGACAAGAAGAGAATCTTAAATCTGCAAGAGGAAAGCAACTTGTTATGTGCAAGGGAATTCCCATAAGACTATTAGCAGATTTTTCAGCAGAAACTTTGCAGGTCAGAGGCATAATATTAATATATTTAAAGGGCTAAAAGGAAAACACTCCCAACCAAGAATACTCTGTCTTGCAAAGTTATTATTCAGAACTGAAGGACAGATAAAGGGTTTCAGATAAGCAAAAGTTCATCCTCACTAAACTGACCTTAAAAGAAATGTTAAAGTACTTCTCTAAGCTGAGAAGAAATTAATAACAAGAAAACGTGTGAGAGTATAAATCTGACTGGTAAGAGTAAATATATAGTGAAGGTAGTAGATTAATCACTAATAAAGCTAGTATAAAAATTAAAGACAAAGTAACAAAAATAAGTAAAACTATGACTTCCCCAGTGGCTCAGTGATAAAGAATCCACCTGTAATGCGGGAGCTGCAGGTTTGATCCCTGGGCCGGGAAGATCCCCTGGAGGAGGGCATGGCAACTCACTCCAGTACTTCTGCCTGGAGAATTCCATGGACAGAGGAGATTGTCGGGCTATAGGCCATAGGGTCACAAAGAGTTGGACACAACTGAAGTGATAGCATACATGCACACACAGTAGTTATTTAAGGGATATATAAAATGGTAAAAATCTGACATCAAAAATACAAAATGTGGTAGGGGAAAAGAACAATGTAGAGCTTTAGAACATGTTCAAACTTAAGTTGTTACCAACTTAAAATATTCCGTTATAAATACAGGTTGTTATATGTAAGCTTCATGGTAACAAAAAGCAAAAATATATAGTAAATGCACAAAACATAATGAGAAAGGAAGCTAAGCATAGCACTAAAGAGAGTCATCAAACCGAAGAGGAAGAGAGCAAGGTAAGAATAAAGGGCCAGAGAGGAGCCGCAACACAACCAGAAAATGACTTTAAACCCAAGTTTGTATCTGTCAATAATTACATTTTAAAATGCATTACATTCTTCAATCAAAAGACATAGAGTGGTGCATAGATTTAAAAAATAAAACCCATCTATATACTGCCTATAAGAGACTCATATCAAATGTAAGGACATACACAGACTAAAAGTGAAGAGATAGAAAAAGATATTCCATGAAAATGGAAAGCAACAGAAAGCTGAGGCGGCATACTTTTATTTACAAAATAGACTTTAAAACAAAGACTGTAATCACAGACAAAGGTGGGCATCACGTATTATAAAGGGGTTAAGCCAACAATGATTGACATTTAAAAATATTTGAAAACGATATGACATTTGAAAATATTTATGCCTCCAACATAGGAGCACTTAAATATATAAAACAAATATTAATAGACCTAAAGGGAGAAATAGACAGCAATACAATAATAGTAAGGGACTTTAATACCCCACTTACATCAATGAATAGGTATCAGCCTTAAATGACACAGTAGACTTACTAGATATATACAGAACATTTCATCCAAAAGAAGCAGAATACACATTCTTCTCAAGTGCACATGAGATATTCTCCAGGATAGAGCATACTCTTGGTCACAAAACAAATCTTAATATATTTAAGAAGAGTAAAATCATAACAAACATCTTTTCTGGTCACAATGATATGACACCAGAAATCAAACAAGACAAAACTTGAAATTCCACAAATATGTGGAGATTAAACAACATGATACTGAGCAACTAGTGTGTCAAAGAAGAAATCAAAAGAGAGGTCAAAAAACACCTTCAGAAAAATGAAAACAGAAACATAACATAACAAAATTTATGTGATGCAGCAAAAGCAGCTCTGAAAGAGTTCATACTGGTAAGCATGCACCTCAAAAATAAAAATAATCTCAAACAAACTTCACATCTCAAGTAACCAGGGAAAAAACCAAAAAAGAACAAGATAGTAGAAGGAAGGAAATAACAGTGAAAATAAATGAAATAAGGACTAAATAGAGAAAAGAAAAGATGAATTAAATTAAGAACTGATTCTTTGAAAGATGCAAAATTTTAGCTGGATTCATCCAAAAAAAAAAAAGACAGGATTCAAATAAAGTCACATATGAAGCAAGAGATGTTACAACAGATACCACAGATATACACAGGATCATAAACAGATATCTACAAGTAATTATATGTCAACAGGTTTGACAACATAGAAGAAATGGACAACTTCACAGAAACATGTTATCTTCCAAGACTGAATTATGAAAAAATGGAAAACCTAAACAGAATAATTCAGTTCAGTCGCTCAGTTGTGTCTGACTCTTTGCGACCCCATGGACTGCAGCACACCAGGCCTCCCTGTCCATCACCAACTCCGGAGTTTGCTCAAACTCATGTCCATTGAGTCGGTGATGCCATCCAGCCATCTCATCCTCTGTCATCCCTTCTCCTGCCCCCAATCCCTCCCAGCATCAGGGTCTTTTCCAATGAGTCAGCTCTTTGCATGGGGCGGGGGGCGCAAAGTATTGGAGTTTCAGCTTCAGCATCAGTCCTTCCAATGAACACCCAGGACTGCTCTCCTTTGGGATGGACTGGTTGGATCTCCTTGCAGTCCAAGGGACTCTCAAGAGTCTTCTCCAACACCACAGTTCAAAAGCATCAATTCTTCAGCGCTCAGCTCTCTTCACTGTCCAATTCTCACATCCATGCATGATCACTGGAAAAACCATAGCTTTGACTAGACAGACCTTTGTTGGCAAAGTAATGTCTCTGCTTTTTAATATACTGTCCAGGTTGGTCATAACTTTTCTTCCAAGGAGCAAGCATCTTTTTTTTTTTTTTTTTCTTTTCTTCTCACTCGCCGCCCCCTCCCTCTGACAAATCTCAAGCCAAGGAAGCCGGAGAGCCGAGAGCTGGTTCTCCTCACAACCACCTCTTCCCGGGCACCAGGCGCTGCGGCGAGCGACAAGGAACACGGATGTCCAAGCATCTTTTAATTTCATGGCTGCAGTCACCATCTGCAGTGATTTTTGGAGCCCAAGAAAATAAAGTCTCTCACTGTTTCTATCGTTTCTCCATCTATTTGCCATGATGTGATGGAATCAGGTACCATGATCTTAGTGTTTTGAATGTTGAATTTTAAAACAGAATTTTCACTCTCCTCTTTCACCTTCTTCAAGGAGGTCTTAAGTTACTCTTCACTTTCTGCCATAAGGGTGGTGTCATCTGCATATCTGAGGTTATTGATATTTCTCCCTGCAATCTTGATTCCAGCTTGTGCTTCATCCAGCCCAGAGCTTCTCATGATATACTTTGCATATAAGTTAAATAAGCAGGGTGACAATATACAACCTTGATGTACTCCTTTCCTGATTTGGAACCAGTCCGATGTTTTAAGTCTAGTTCTAACTGTTGCTTCTTGACCTACATACAGATTTCTCAGGAGGCAGCTTAGGTGGTCTGGTACTCCCATCTGTTGAAGAATTTTCCACAGTTTATTGTGATCCACACAGTCAAAGGCTTTAGCGAAGTCAGTGAAGCAGAAATAGATGCTTTCTGGAATTCCCTTGCTTGTTCTATGATCCAATGCATGTTGGCAATTTCATCTCTAGTTCCTCTGCCTTTTCTAAATCCAGCTTGAACATCTGGAAGTTCTTGGCTCACAAATTGTTGAAGCCTCACTTGGAGAATTTTGAGCGTTCTTTTGCTAGTGTATGAGATGAGTGTAATTGTGCAGTAGTTTGAACATTCTTTGGCATTGCCTTTTTTTGGGATTGGAATGAAAACTGACCTTTTCCAGTCCTGTGGCCACTGCTTAGTTTTCCAGATTTGCTGGCATATTGGGTGCAGCACTTTCACAGCATCATCTTTTGGGACTTGAAATAGTTTAGCTGGAATTCTATCACCTCCACTAGCTTTGTTTGTAGTGATGCTTCCTAAGGCCCACTTGACTTCACACTCCAGCATGTCTGGCTCTAGGTGAGTGATCACACCATCATGGTTACCTGTGTCATTAGGCCCTTTTTTGTACAGTTCTTCTGTGTATTCTTGCCACCTCTTCTTACTATATTCTGCTTCGGTTAGGTTCATAGCCTTTATGTCCTTTATTGTGACCATTTTTGAGTGAAATGTTCCCTTGGTATCTCTAATTTTCTAGAAGAGATCTCCAGCCTTTCCAGTTCTACTGTTTTCCTTTATTTCTTTGCATTGATCACTGAGGAAGGCTTTCTTATCTCTCCTTGGTGTGCTTGGTAACTCTGCATTCAGATGGGTATATCTTTCCTCTTCTCCTTTACTTTTCACTTCTCTTCTTTTCTTAGCTATTTGTAAGGCCTCCTAAGCCAAGCATTTTGACTTTTTGCATTTCTTATTCCTGGGATGGTTTTGATCACTGCCTCCAGTTCAGCGTTATGCACCTCCATCCATAGTTCTTTAGGCACTGTATCAGATCTAATCCCTTGAATCTATTTCTCACTTCCACTGTATAATCATAAAGGATCTGATTTATGTTATACCTGAATGGTCTCATGGTTTTTCCCTACTTTCCTCAATTTAAGTCTGAATTTGGTAATAAGGAGTTCATGATCTGAGCCATGGTCAGCTCCTGGTCCTGTTTTTTGCTGCCTGTATAGAGCTTCTCCATCTTTGGCTACAAAGAATATAATCAATCTGATTTCAGTATTGACAATCTGGTGATGTCCATGTGTAGAGGCTTCTCTTGTGTTATTGGAAGAGGGTATTTGCTATGACCAGTGCGTTCTCTTGGCAAAACTCTATTAGCCTTTGCCCTGCTTCATTCTGTACTCCAAGGCCAAATTTTCCTGTTATTCCAGATATTTCTTGACTTCCTTTTGCATTCCAGTCCCCTATGATGAAAAGGACATCTTTTTTTTGGTGTTAGTTTTAGAAGGCTTTGTAGGTCTTCATAGAACCATTCAACTTCAGCTTCTTCAGCATTACTGGTCAGGGCATAGACTTGGATTACCGTGATATTGAATGGTTTGCCTTGGAAACAAACAGAGATCATTCTGTCACTTTTGAGATTGTACCCAAGTACTGCATTTTGGACTCTTTTGTTGACTATGATGGCCACTCCATTTCTTCTAAGGGAATCTTGCCCACAGTAGTAGATATAATGGTCATCTGAGTTAAATTCACCCATTCCAGTCCATCTTAGTTCACTGATTCCCAAAATGTCCATGGTCACTCTTGCCATTTCCTGTTTGACCACTTGCAGTTTACCTTGATTCATGGACCTAACGTTCCAGGTTCTTATGCAATATTGTTCTTTACTGCATCAGACTTTACTTCCATCACCAGTCACATCCACAACTGGGCATTGTTTTCGTTTTGGCTCAGCCTCTTCATTCTTTCTGTAGCTGTTTCTCCATTCTGTTTCAGTAGCATATTGGGCACGTACCCACTTGGGGAGTTCATCTTTTGGTGACAAACAAACTAATTACTAGCAACAAAATTGATAATTGAAAACCATCCAATAAACCAAAGTCCAGAGCCTGATGGCTTCACTGGAGACTTCTACCAAACATTCATAGAATGAATACCAATCCTTCTCAAATTCTTTCAAGAAACAAACAAACAACAACAACAAAAAAAAACACTTTCAAACTCATTTGATAATGCCAGCATTAGCCTGATACCAAAACCAGAAAAGAACACGAAGGAGAAAATTATCGCCAATATCACTAATGAACATAGATTAAAATATCTTCAATAAAATATTAACAAATTAAATTCAACAGTTCACTAAAAGAGTCATACACCATGATCAAATGATATTTATTCCAGGGATAGAAGAATGATGTAACATTGATAAATCAATCAACGTGATAAACCATATTAACACAATGAAGTACAAACACCCATATTATCATCTCAGTACATGCAGAAAAAGCATGTGACAAAGTTCAATATCGACTTATGATAAAAAGTCTCAACAAAGTGGGTATAGAAGGAATGTATCTCAACATAATAAAGGCCATAAATGACAAGTCCATAGCTAACATCATAGTCAACGCTGAAAACACACAAGCTTTTCCTCTAAGATCTGAAATAAGACAAGGATGCCCTTTCTTGCCACTTTTATTCACCATAGTACTGAAAGTCCTAGCCAGAGCATTTAGGCAAAAATAAATAAAGCCATCCAAATCAGAAAGGAAAAATTAAAACTGTCATTATTGGTAGAATACATGATAATATATATAGAAAACCCTATTAGACTTCTATATATAGAAAATCCTATTAGACCAAAAAAACTGCTTGAACTAATCAATGAATATAGTACAGTTGAAGGATAGAAAAACAATATACCAAAATCTGCTGTGCTTCTATAATCTAATAATAAACTATCAGAAAGAAAAATGGAGGAAATAATCCCATCTAGAATTGCATCAAAAAGAATAAAATGCCTAGAAATAAATTTAACCAAGGAGGTGAGAGGTCTGTACACTAAAAAGTATGACATTGATGAAAAAAATTGAAAAAGACACAAATGAAAAGACATCTATGCTCATAAGAATTAACAATGTTAAATGTCCATACTACTCAAAGAAATCTAGAGATCCAATAGCAAACTCTGTGAATAAATTCCAGTGACAGTTTTCATAGAAATAGAACAAACAATACTAAAATTTGTATGGAACCACAAAAGACCCTGAATAGCTATAATAATCTTAAGGAAAGCGAAGAGGCAGCATATGCTCCCTAATTTCAAACCATATTACAAAGCTGTAGCAATCAAAATAGTACTTGGGGCATCCCTGGAGGCTCAGTGGTAAAGAATCTGCCTGCCCGTGCAGGAGACGCGGGTTCAGTCCCGGGTTCGGGAAGATCCCACCTGCTGTGGAGCAACTAAACGTGTGCAGCCCAATCCTGAGCCTGTGCTGCGGAGCCTGGGTGTGCAGCTCCTGAAGACCCGGAGCCCTCGAGCCCGCGCTCCACAACCAGAGCCGCCCCGCAGCGAGGAGCTCACGCACAGCAGCTAGAGAGCAGCCCTCACTTTGCCGCAGGAGAGGAAAACCTGCACGCAGCAACAGAGGCCCAGCACAGCCATGATAAACATAAAATAAAATAAAATAAAAACTGGGTCTGGTAGGCATACAAGCACATAAATAGGTCGATGGAACAGAATAGAGCCCGGAAACAAAACCATGCATGTATGGTCAATAAATTTACGATAAAAGAGTCCAACAGATATGGTTGGGAAAGGACGGTCTCTTCAATAAATGGTGTTGGGAACACAGGACAGCCACATGCAAAAGGATGAAACTGGACCATCAGCTGACACTATGTACGTGTGCGTGCTAAGTCACTTCAGTCGTGTCTGACTCTGTGACCCATGAACTGCAGCACGCCAGGCCGCCATGTCCATCACCAACTCCCAGAGTCCATCCAAACCCATGTCCATTGAATCGGTGATGCCATCCAACCATCTCATCCTCTGTCGTCCCCTTCTCCTCCTGCCCTCAATCTTTCCCAGCATTAGGGTCTTTTCTAATGAGTCAGCTCTTCGCATCAGGTGGCCAAAGTATTGGAGTTTCAGCTTCAGCATCAGTCCTTCCAATGAACACCCAGGACTGATCTCCTTTAGGATGGACTGGTTGGACCTCCTTGAGTCCAGGGGACTCTCAAGAGTCTTCTCCAACGCCACAGTTCAAAAGCATGTATGTGTGTGTGCTAAGTCATGTCTGACTCTGTGACCCCGTGGGCTATAGCTTCCCAGGCTCCTCTGTCTGTGGGATTCTCCAGGCAAGAATACTGGAGTGGGTTGCCGTTCCCTTCTCCAGGGGATCTTTCCAACCCAGGGATCGAATCCATGTCTCCTACTTCACCTGCACTGGCAGCGGGTTCTTTACCACTAGCGAGCGCCACCTTCACTATACACAAAAATTAACTCAAAATGGATTTAAAGACTTGAGTGTAAGAACTGAAACCATAAAACTCTTAGAAGAAACATAAGCAGTAAGCTCCCTGACTCAGTTTTAACCATGATTTCTTTGGATCTGACTCCAAAAGCAGAAATAGACAAGTGGGATTACATCAAATCCCAAATCCTCTGCATAAAGGAAATCATCAACAAAATGAAAAGACAATGTACTGAATGGGAAAAATATTTACAAACCTTAACAGTTCTCATCATAAGGAATAAAATTTGTAACTATGTATGATGATGGATGTTAACTAGACTTATAGTGGTGATCACTTTGCAATATATACCAATAGTGAGTCCTTATCTTGTATACCTGAAACTAACATAATATGTCAATTATACCTCAACAGTAAAAAAAAAAAAAAATGTAACCTGAAAGCTTATAAAATGATAATATTTAACATGTGTTGTTATTTTTAGTCACTCTGTGTATTCAACTCTTTTCGAGTTGAACTCGCAAGGGACTGTAGCCCGCCAGGCTCCTCTGTCCACGGGATTTCCCAGGCAAGAATACTGGAGTGGGTTGCTGTGCCCTCCTCCAGGGAATCTTCCCGACCCAGGGATTGAACCTGCATCTCCTGCATTGGCAGGCATTCTTTACTGCTTAGCCATCAGGGAAGCCAAAAACTAACCTAGAATGCTTACTATTGGGGACTATGAAAGTGTTTGAATAAATAGCACCCATCTTCCCTGATCAAATTCTAAAGAAACTAAGGAATAAGACAGAAGGGTGGCAGATAAGTGGTCAAAACAGCACCTTTGTTACTAATAAAGGTAAGATGGGAGAATGGCTTTATTCTTTGAGCAAATGCTTCTCTCCCAGGCATTTCCTAAGGCCTGCAAGTCTCTGAAAATACCTTTGTTGGACCCTTGTCTATATAAATAACTGATTAAAAATACATTATAAAACTCAAGGGCCCATGTGAGGTATTGTGATTCATCAATCACGATTTAGCACCAATAATAAGAAATGAAGGTGTACTTACATATTTGTTTATGATCCAACAGCACACGTGAAGGTTTTTCATACTATGCAGGAACGATTTCTTCCTGTCCAGATCCAGGAACCATTTATTCATGTTCTTTATTATCATATGTAATGTTCCTGGCTAATTTCGTATTTCCCACCATGAGGAAATGTTAGCAACAGCATAACTCAGGATGCCACAGCTTTCAGAGCCTGTCTGCACTGACACAGCATAGGTCTTCTTGCCTCTGCAGGCTCCTCCTTCCATTTACTTGATGCTGGCTACATCATTACTCCTGATGCTGCTGGACTGTGGGCACCAGCTTCCAGTGGCTCCATCAAAGGTTGCTACTGTGCTTCACGGATGACGATCACACCTGCAGGTCCTCTCCAGAGTAGGCAGGAAAACGTGAACAAAAATTCATCCTCTAGATATGTGAAATGTACTGTTCTGAATTTTACGGCATAAACAGAACAGCGCATCTTCCAACTGGCATCCTCTCTCAATTCCTGAGGCTGCAATCACTTCATTCCTAGAACTGATCTCTTTCCCTAGGGACCACACCCCTGCCTTCCACACACCGTCATCAGGGAGAAGGGATGTTGGTGGACAGAGGAAGCAGCTCCTTTGGTACAAGAAACTCTGATCCCCGTCCAGCACGGTTTAAGACCAGCCTGTGAGAGGCTGTGTCACCATGACCGGAGGCAAGAGAGGACATGGATGCAAAGGGCCTGCGGGTGCGGTGGGGCACGGTCTCGGGGTCCTCAGAGAAGCCGGCAGGCCACCCTGGCGACGGCCCATTAGCGGGAGAGACTCATGGTCAAGCCATCCTCCTGGAACCAGAGCCGGGCGTGGGGCCACAGAACGACCCGCAGACGTGAGGGCCGGGATCTCGGCGCATCTCCGTGGGCCCACAGTCAGGGCGACAAAGCCGAGGATGCACCCGAGGGCACACGCCGCGTCCAGGGTGCACACTGACCCTGCCCAGAGGGTCCCCCTGTCCAGCCGGCCCCAGGTCCTGGGGGGGGTGACCTGGGAAGGAACGCCGAGGCGGAGGGGCCCATCTCGGGCGCTAAAAGCTGAGGACGCACCTGAGGGCACACGCCAGGTCCGGGGTCCGCCTGTCGAGCCGCGCGTCTCCATGGGCACCGTCAGGGTGGTAAGAGATGAGGACGCAGCCCCACGGTACAGATGAGGCGTGGGGTCTGGCAAGCCGCCTGTCTCACAGCTGATAAATGCATCAGTCAGTCAGTTCAGTTGCTCAGCCGTGTCCGACTCTTTGCAACCCCATGAACTGCAGCACACCAGGCCTTCCTGTCCATCACCAACTCCCGGAGTTCACTCAAACTCATGTCCATTGAGTCAGTGATGCCATCCAGCCATCTCATCCTCTGTCCTCCCCTTCTCCTCCTGCCCTCAATCATTCCCAGCATCAGGGTCTTTTCCAATGAGTCAACTCTTTGCATGAGGTGGCCAAAGTATTGGAGTTTCAGCTTCAACATCAGTCCTTCCAATGAATATTCAGGACTGACTTCCTTTAGGATGGACTGGTTGGATCTCCTTGCAGTCCAAGGGACTCTCAAGAGTCTTCTCCAACACCACAGTTCAAAAGCATCAATTCTTCGGTGCTCAGCTTTCTTCACAGTCCAACTCTCATATCCATACGTGACCACTGGAAAAACCATAGCCTTGACTAGACGGACCTTTGTTGGCAAAGTAATGTCTCTGCTTTTTAATATGCTGTCTAGGTTGGTCATAAGTGGTCTGGGTTTAAACTAAGCCCGTTAGGCTGACGAAGGAGAGAAGTGAACGTGGGGAGGAGAGGAGAGGGGAGAGATGTAGAGAAATGGCCGGTGCCTCTTACTTGTGCAGTCACCAGGATTGAGGGGTACTTTTCTTCCCTTGTATCGAGTGTGTAGGTATTATCTCAGCTTCCCTATTCCCAGGCTCAAGAAAGTCTGCCCAAAACAACCATAAGTTTGTATTTCCCTTTGAAAAGAAAAAGATGCTCTCCTTGGGCGCAGTGAAGCTTATCCTCACTTTTGGGAACATCATCTCTTACTTTTAACAGATTACTAGAGAAGGCCATTACTCAATTTACAAGACAAAGTGTTCCCTTCAAATGTGATTTTTTTTTTTTTAACCTAGCAGGTTCCCTCCTTCAGGACCACGAAGCAATCACCATCTCCTAGGGATGACTAATCAGCGTTATCCTTAAAAAGCTCAGAAATTTCACCCTGTACTTTCATCTTCATAAAGGGCCTTTTGTAAAAAGCAAGCTCTCAGAAATGCAAAGGCAGGCGAAGCTCTAGTCTGGAAGAAATGAAGTACTCCTCATCTTCTGCCTGGAGCTGGAGAAACAGTTTCCCAGGAGGCTTTCCCCAGTTTCCAGGGAGGAACCATGGGGGAAAACGGGCCCAAGGTGAGAGGTAGAATTTTCTGCAGAGGAAGTTCAACCAGGGGAGGAGAAACGAGCTTCTTTAGGACACGAATCACAGAGTGTCTTCCTGAACCAGAGCGGCTCAGCTTTTACGGGGACCGGAGGCAGAGCACCCCGCAGCAGGGTCTGGAAGCCGCCAGGGAAGGGGGCGTACACAGCGCTGCGCTGAGTGTGGACCATCCCGCAGCGGACAGAGGGCTGGGGGCGGGCCGGGGGAGGGCCGCGGCCCCACACCAAGGGCGGAAGGGCCTTCCCGCCCTGTCCCCCGGAGCCTGGATTCCGCGCCTCCCCCGCTTCCAGCCTCAAGGTCAAGTCGGGCAAAGCCTGTTTGTGACCCTTGACAGCGGGAGACCCACGCGGTTTCAGGAGGGCCTCTGAGAATGAGTCAGGTCGGGGAGGTAGAAGCCAGAACAACTGTCCTGGGACACGGCCTTTTCTGAGGAACAGGGGTCACTGTTACACACAAACATACATGTGAGCATTCTTTTGTCAACGTGGTAAAATGTGTAGCTATCAAGTCCACTGCAGATAGGTAACAGGCATACAGCATGTGCATGCTATATGTCCTTTATTTCTCAGCTACATTTTGAAATGTTATTAAAGGTGTCTTCTGACACCCATGACATGTATTTTAGAACTCTTCAGAAGTTCAGCGTTTGTGCCGCAAGAGCACCTGACCCCTGCTGAGAAATTCCTCAGGTTCTAGAGCCACTGACGCTGCTTTTCCGTCCTGTCTCATTCTAGCTCCTTTCTCTGCCACTTCGTTCTACCTCTTCACCCCAAGCCTTTCCTAACTCAAAACGGGCCCAGAATGGAAGAATAAACATAGAAATTCATAAGCAAAATCTTGATCTGCTTATCTGTCATTATCTCCCTGCTTGGCCTGCAGGCACCTGAGGACCTGGGCACAAAGCAGGTTTAAAGGCAAATACAACCTATATCTGATCTACGCTTGCTCCTGCTCTGACTCACCGGAGGATGACTCTGGGCAAGAAAGCGGAAGCAGAGTCTTGGGCATGGTCAGAAAACCTCCTCCAAGTGTTAGCTCCAGCATTCTGCTTGTATGATCATGGCCAAGCCACGGCCTCCTCCTTAGGTGAGGTAATATATTTGTAATTTAATTGTTCATTTCTCATTGATCCAAGTACAAAGCAGTCTATGGATAGGCAAGGCACCTCCTGCCAAGTTGCTTGGGCAATGCTTTCCCAGCCTCCTGTTTCTGTAGACAATGAGGCCGTGGGTATTCATTAACCGAGGGGTTGGCTATCTGGCACAGAGACTAGTTAGGACAGGAGACCATGCATTCAGGGCGAGGGACAGCAGAGGCCTCACACGCAGCCCCATTCAGTCACAGCCCGCTTTCCACCCTGGCCTGGTCAGTGTGCAAACAGCAGGCTTCCTTTGACCACAGTGTTGCTCTTGCTTACTCAGAGAGTTGGATACTGGCCAGTGGCACTGTGGGAACCACAGAGAATGACAAGAGGACGGTGGAGGCACAATTCTGTCTGCAGTGGATTGGAAACATACATAAACGTCTATATCTGCTGAGATCTTTCAGGTTCAGTTTACCTCAGTTCAGTTCAGTCGCTCAGTCGTGTCTGACTCTTTGCAACCCCATGGACTGCACCACGCCAGGCCTCCCTGTCCATCATCAACTCCCAGACTTTACTCAAACTCATGTCCATTGAGTCGGGAATGCCATCCAGCCATCTCATCCTCTGTCGTCCCCTGCTCCTCCCGCCTTCAATCTTTCCCAGCATCAGGGTCTTTTCTAATGAGTCAGTTCTTTGCATCAGGTGGCCACAGTATGGGAGTTTCAGCTTCAGTGTCAGTCCTTCCAATGAACACCCAGGACTGATCTCCTTTAGGATGGACTGGTTGGATCTCCTTGCAGTCCAAGGGACTCTCAAGAGTCTTCTCCAACACCACAGTTCAAAAGCATCAATTCTTCTACAGTCAGGTTTCTTTGTGGTCCAACTCTGACATCCATACATGACTACTGGAAAAACCATAGCCTTGACTAGACGGAACTTTGTTGGCAAAGTAATGTCTCTGCTTTTTAATATGCTGTCTATGTTGGTCATAACTTTTCTTCCAAGGAGTAAGCGGCTTTTAATTTCATGACTGCAGAGTTACCATTTGCAGTGATTTTCAGTTCAGTTCAGTTGCTCGGTCGTGTCTGACTCTTTGCGACCCCAGGAACCACAGCATGCGAGGCCTCCCTGTCCATCACCAACTCCCGGAGTTCACCCAAACTCATGGCTGCAATCACCATCTGCAGTGATTTTGGAGCTCCCCAAAATAAAGTCAGCCACTGTCTCCACTGTTTCCCCATCTATTTGCCATGAAGTGATGGGACCGGATGCCATGATCTTAGTTTTCTGAATGTTGAGCTTTAAAGCCAACTTTTTCACTTTCCTCTTTCACTTTCATCAAGAGGTTCTTTAGTTCTTCACTTTCTGCCATAAGGGTGGTATTATCTGCATATCTGAGGTTATTGATATTTCTCCAAGCAATCTTGATTACAGCTTGTGCTTCTTCCAGCCCAGCGTTTCTCATGATGTATCCTGCATGTAAGTTAAATAAGCAGGGTGACAATATACAGCCTTAACGTATTCCTTTTCCTCTTTGGAACCAGTCTGTTGGTCCATGTCCAGTTCTAACTGCTGCTTCCTGACCTGCATATAGGTTTCTCAAGAGGACGGTCAGGTGGTCTGCTATTCCCATCTCTTTCAGAATTTTCCACAGTTTATTGTGATCCATGCAGTCAAAGGCTTTGGCATAGGCAATAAAGCAGAAATTGATGTTTTTCTGGAACTCTCTCGCTTTTTCGATGATCCAGTAGATGTTGGCAATTTGATCTGTGGTTCCCCTGCCTTTCCTAAAACCAGCTTGAACATCTGGAAGTTCACGGTTCACACATTGCTGAAGCCTGGCTTGGAGAATTTTGAGCATTACTTTGCTAGCATGTGAGATGAGTGCAATTGTGTGGTAGTTAGAATATTCTTTGGCATTGCCTTTCTTTGGGATTGGAATGAAAACTGACCTTTTCCAGTCCTGTGGCCATTGCATAGTTTTCCAAATTTGCTGGCATATTGATGCTGGGAAAGATTGAGGGCAGGAGAAGGGGACGACAGAGGATGAGATGGTTGGATGGCATCACTGACTTCAATGGACATGAGTTTGAGTAAACTCTGGAAATTGGTGATGGACAGGGAGACCTGGCATGCTGCAGTTCACAGGGTTGCAAAGAGTTGGACACGACTGAGCAACTGAACTGAACTGAGTGTAGCGCTTTCAGAGCATCATCTTTTAGGATTTGAAATAGTTCAACTGGAATTCCATCATCTCCACCAGCTTTGTTCATAGTGATGCTTCCTAAGGCCCACTTGACTTCGCATTCCTGTATGTCTGGCTCTAGGTGAGTGATCATACCATCGTGATTATCTGGGTCGTGAAGATCTTTTTGTATAGCTGTGTATTCTTGCCACCTCTTCTTAATATCTTTTGCTTCTGTTAGGTTCATACCATTTCTGTCCTTTATTGAGCCCATCTTTGCATGAAATGTTCCCTTGGTATCTCTAATTTTCTTGAAGAGATCTCTAGTCTTTCCCATTCTATTGTCTTCCCCTGTTTTTCTGCACTGGCCACTTAGAGAGGCTTTCTTATCTCTCCTTGCTATTCTTTGGAACTCTGCATTCAAATGGGTATATCTTTCCTTTTCTCCTTTGCCTTTTGCTTCTCTTCATAACTATTTGTGAGTCCTCCTCAGACAACCATTTTGCCTTTTTGCATTTCTTTTTCTTTGGGATGGTCTTGATCCCTGTCTCCTGTACAATGTCACAAACCTCTGTCCATAGTTCTTCAGGTACTCTGTCTCTGAGATCTAATCCCTTGAATCTATTTCTCACTTCCACTGTATAATCATAAGGGATTTGATTTAGGTTATACCTGAATGGTCTAGTAGTTTTCCCTACTTTCTTCAATTTAAGTCTGAATTTGGTAATAAGGAGTTCATTGTCTGAGCCACAGTCAGCTCCCGGTCTTGTTTTTGTTGACTGTACAGCTTCTCCATCTTTGACTGCAAAGAATATAATCAATCTTATTTCAGTGTTGGCCATCTGGTGATGTCCATGTGTAGAGTCTTCTCTTGTGTTATTGGAAGAGGGTGTTTGCTATGACCAGTGCGTTCTCTTGGCAAAACTCTATTAGCCTTTGCCCTGCTTCATTCTGTACTCCAAGGCCAAATTTTCCTGTTACTCCAGGTGTTTCTTGACTTTCTACTTTTGCATTCCAGTCCCCTATGATGAAAAGGACATCTTTTTTTGGGTGTTAGTTCTAGAAGGTCTTGTAGGTCTTCATAGAATCATTCAACTTCAGCTTCTTCAGCATTACTGGTCAGGGCATAGACTTGGATTACTGTGATATTGAATGGTTTGCCTTGGAAACAGAGATTATTCTGTTGCTTTTGAGATTGCATATCCAAGTACTGCATTTTGGACTCTCTTGTTGACTATGATGGCTACTCCATTTCTTCTAAGGGATTCCTGCCCACAGTAGTAGATATAACGGTCATCTGAGTTAAATTCACCCATTCCAGTCCATTTTCCTCGTCAATTCCTAAAATGTCGACATTCACTCTTGCCATCTCCTATTTGACCACTTCCAATTTACCTTGGTTCATGGACCTAACATTCCAGGTTCCTATGCAATATTGCTCTTTACAGCATTGGACCTTGCTTCCATTACATCACATCCATAACTGGGTGTTTTTTTTGCCTTGGCTCCGTCTTTTCATTCTTTCGGGAGTTATTTTTCCACTGATCTCCAGTAGCATGTTGGGCAGTTACCGACCTGGGGAGTTCATCATTCATTGTCCTATCTTTTTGCCTTTTCATACCGTTCATGGGGTTCTCAAGGCAAGAATACTGAAGCGGTTTGCCATTCCCTTCCCCAGTGGATCACGTTTTGTCACAACTCTCCATCATCACCCATCTGCCTTGGGTGGCCCTGCATGGTGTGGCTCCTAGTTTCACTGAGTTAGACAAGGCTGTGGTCCGTGTGATCAGATTGGTTAGTTTTCTGTGATTGTGGTTTTTATTCTGTCTACCCTCTGATGGAGAAGTATAAGGGGCTTATGGTAGCTTCCTGAGGGGAGAGGCTGACTGAGAGGGAAGCTGGGTCTTGTTCTTATGGGCGGGGCCGTGTTCAGTACATCTTTAATCCAGTTTTCTGTTGCTGGGCAGGGCTGTATTCCCTCCCTATTTGACCTGAGGCCAAACTGTGGTGGAGGTAATGAAGATAATGGCAACCTCCTTCAAAAGGTCCCAGCACACGGCTGCACTCAGTGGCCCCAGCCCTGCAGCAGGCCACTGCCGACCCGCGCCTCTGCGGGAGACTCCTAGATACTCCCGGCAAGTCTGGGTCAGTCTCCTGTGGGGCCACTGCTCCTTTCTCCTGGGCCCTGGTGCACAAGGTTCTGTTTGTGTCAAGAATCTGCTTCCGCACTCCTGTGTAAGTTCTGGCGGCTCTGTGGTGGGGTTAATGGTGACCTCCTCCAAGTGGGCTTATGCCACCCCCACTCCACTGCAGACCCGCTCCTCGGGAGACACCCAAACCCAGTTCTGTCAGTCTCTGTGGGGTCTCTGGGTCCCGGTGCCCACAAGGTATGTTTGAGCCCTCTGAGCGTCTGGTGGGAATGGGGTTTGATTCTAAATGTGATTTCGCCCCTCCTACCATTTCAGGCAGAAGACAATAAACTGATTTAATATGTTTAGGCTCCTCTCCTTAGTCTCTTTGGGCTTATTCTATGTGATTATTAACGATAATTACCAACTTGAGTAGTTTTTTTCCTCCAAATGCTAGGTTAGGCTATTGAACTTGCAGGTTAGTCTATTCAGAGTCTAAGAGATTTTGATACCCCCCTCACATCAGCTGAAATTTACTTCCTTTATGCTCACCTTGAGTGTTAGCTTGCTGGCCTGTGCAGGAAGCAGCAGAACAAGGCCCTGATGGGCACTGGGCTGGAGTCCTGACTTGCTTCCTCACCAGCCATGTGACCGTTGGCCACTACTTAACCTTTTGATGCCTTTGGGGATTTAAGTCTACATCTAACAATTGTTGGTCCTCCAGCATCGTGACCAAAACTTACGCAGTATTATGTACCGGAGGTTACTCAGCCAGCAGGAAGCCAGCGACTCAGAACTGCCCACTTTCTGTTGCGTTTTCTGAGGGACAACAAACTGGATGCCTTAGTGTAAATGCCCCGGAGCACAGGGAGGAGGAGGGGAAGGCAATACAACACAGCATGGGGAAAGGTGCTTCCATTACAGCCAGCCCCATCTATCTCTGGAGAAAAGCTCTTCCCAGCTTCCTGGATTGTGAGACATCATGACCTTCTGGGGGCCATCAGGCATATACCCTCCTGAAAGATCTTCAACTTATAAACACAGTGACAGAGCTACAAGTCACTGGGGAATGAAGGGAGCTGCTGGTAGCCGGTCCCCTTGCAGGGCTCAGCATGTGTTAGTCTTTCCCCCTGCTTTGGCTGGATAATCACGGAAAAGCCCTGAGCGCCAGGCACACCCCAGGCCAAGATGAACCCCTTCCCACATGGTGAGTTCAGCTGCTTTGGGAAAAATATGTAGTCGAGTCTCCTCAACACGAGACACTCGAGGCGGCCAAGGAGGCTGGCGATCTTGTTCACAGTAGTGCTAGAGGAGGCACCTGGTAAACATTTATTAAAGAGAGCAGGTCAAGATAAAGAGTTCATTTGTTGGATCTGATGAAAGTGTTGTTTCCACAGATTCAGGGAAGTTGTCAGGCTATGTCTAATACATTATTTTTACAAGGCAACTAATTTTTACTAAAAAACTTAAACGTCTTCTTTCAGGTGCTATTTACTCAAGTAGATGTGGGCCACAATCACAGTTCATTTGTAATTCTTCATCCAATTTAGGGAGCGCTTGCTTTCCAGACAAGGTTGATTTTGTAAGGTCCCCATGTCTATCCTCATCTGCCTGAAACGTGAACTTAAACTAAAATGAAAACTCTGACATTCTTCCGTGGCTCCAAACTGAAGGTACTGCTATACTGGGAATGAAGGCTCCTTGGTCCAGACCAAGGGGAGGTGATGGTACGTAGGGAGGCCCCTTGTAATAGTTTTAACATCTGAGGTCTTTTAACAAGAAAACAGGAATAAAACAGACAGGAGAACTAGGGCACAGATTAAATGCCTGTAAAGAACTTAAAATATCACCTAAGGACTAAAATCAAAAGGAAACCCTGTGTCATATGTTTGTTCCTACTGACTACAGGTGTGGGGGCAAATGCCCACGGCTTCTGAGGCAAGGACTCCAGAGGCCTGGAAACAGCAGGGCTTGTCACTTATATGCAGATGTCTGCACTAGTGAGGTCTCACTGGCTGAAGAGACAAGAGGATGCTACAATACCTCTCGGGCTAGAGACAGCATCCGCAGAATAGCTTCAGGACTCCTCCAGATTAGACAAAGGGAGGGCATTCTCATAGATGTTAATGGTGACTAAGAAACTTCACCAAGTAGGACATCAGAACTTTGGTCAGCAGTACATTACCTAAGGCAAGAATGTCTCTCTGTAACAATTTAGCAAAGTAATATGAAAAGGAAAAACTAACGAGTATTTTTCAGAATTTTAAACAGGCCGCCTCTCCCATTTTAAAAACTCAGACATCATTTCAAACAACCTGGTTAAATACTCACACCAATCACACTGTTCCTACCCAGGAAGGTGGCATGAACCACCCAGAACCCTGGGGTTTCTGCTTCAGAACCAGGACTCAATTTTTTCATTTGTGAAAGTTGTGACAACATAAACTACTCTGCAGACACATTATGAAGATTAGCTAAAACAGAGCCTAAAACAATGTCTAATATTTAATACTTCATAAATACTTCATTGGAGCTATTCTTACAATGTAAAAACACACTTTTCTCAACTAATCTGAAGAAGAATTGCTGTTTTATAATCAAAGAAAAAGAAATCATGGTGACTTACTGAATGTCTCGACAGTGAAGGGCTAAGATGTAGTATTTTTCCCTGCATTAGACCTCCTCCCTCTAATATTCACTAAAGAACTGCATATGATTATAAATTAAAAAGAAAATGGAATAAATTGCCATATCTAGGCATGTTCAGTTCAGTTCAGTCGCTCAGTCATGTTCAACTCTTTGCAACCCCAGATTTAGGAATGTAGCCTTTTAGTAAAACTGACATTAATTTTCTTTCTTTTGATTTAATAAAGTTCCCATGTCGAACTCTTTTAGCTCCTAAGAAGTGATTAAGATGCTTTTAAGATTTTTAGCTAAAATGTTCATCAATCCTAAAAGGCAGTGGTAACATCAAACAATGATAGAAAGCAACTGTATTTCCCCCTCATTCTGCAAACCAACAAAGAACATTTTTTTGAAACCTCTACCCATGCACAAACAGTAGTAATGAACCTTTAATTCAGAGTCCTTACTTTATAGAGAAAACAGAAACAGAGTGATTAAGTGACTTGTTAAGGTCACATTAATTCAAATATCATTAATTTTTGAGAGAAAAAAGGTAGATTTCCAAAATTACAAAAATGAGGTTGACATTGGTCACTCACCAAATTCTAGAGAAGGTTAACAAATGGCATGTGAGCAGTTAGGAAGGAGGTAGCATGCCTTCACCAAGAGTGAAGCATTTCCAGGTAACTTCATTTGCTTTCCTGATTTAATATACTAGCAAGATTAGGCTACTTCCACAGTGCTTGTCAACCACACCGGACAATATTTCTTATTCTTACAATGTCCTTTTAGGAAACATAAGCATCTAAGCGACTAGTAGTTGCTTCAACAACTGTACCCAAAGCACTGATTGGTGGGTCAAGGTAATCTAGAGGGCCATCTACAGTGGCATTCTGAAGAGGGCCTTTATCCTGTTTTGTTCAGTCTTTATCAGTAACCTGGAGAAAGCCTCTAAACACCAAAGACGTGCTTCATCAAAATTGGGACTGACACAGTCTGGGAGAAGAATCAAGAGTTGACACAGACCTTGACAAGTTAATTTTTGTAAGGATGAATGTAGTCCTTCAATTAGGTTAACAGGAAATTGTGTAAGTAATTATTAGGAACCAGCCTGGCTTACCAGCAATACCTTGAGGTTTAGCAAAAGACAATAATGTGATACATGTGCCTAAAAATGACGGTAATGATAATAACACTGTCAACATATACTAGTTGTAACAGTCATATGAGAATCACCTAGATGATGCCAATAATGCTTCTGGATCCTGCTTTAGTCAGACCACAGAACTGTGTTTAGTTCTAAGCAATGCATTGTACATGAGAGACTGAAATAGTCAATGCCAGCCGGTCTAGAATAGGTATCATGCACGATCTGAGGAAACTATGAAGCCTGAGGGGAGACATGAAGAGGTGGCCATGTAGAAGGAACAAGACCTTTCTGCCTAGCTTCACATGTGTGCTATTTACAGGAATGTGTGGGTGACACGTTATTCATTTCTGTAATAATGAAATCCAACCCTTGTAGGGGTGCTGAATGGCTCAACCTCTGGAAGGCCAACAACCACTTCTGTATAGCTGAGTTCTCTTTTAGCCTCTTCCTTCTTAGATCCCAGTGGAAGGACTATAAAATCATGTGCTCAGGAGCCTATTCCAGACTTCCTGTTAAGACCTGTGTTCTTTGCTATTAACATTAAATGCTCGAGGAGGTTACGTTATAGAAGTGATATGACTACACAATTAAATATTAGAAGTGACCACTGGATATATCCTGTTTATTGTTTATGATTTACACGAAAATTGATGGTCTGGGGTTGTAGAACAATAAACCAATCATCACATTTAGACCTGGGCTTTTGAAAAGCTTGCATTCCATTTTAACAGTTACATATATTTAACAGCTTATATATAAATCCAGATCACAAATAATCTTAAAGAGTTAGTTAGCTTAGACATAAACAAGAAACACAAAAGAAAACCACACAGATTTACCTTTAAATATCAGCATTCATATTACAAGAAAGAAGAAAACATTTTAAAAAAATAAAATTAGGTGAAGTCACTTAACATATAATAGAGAAATGAGAAACAATATTTTAATTAATACTAATACTTCTAATTTACCATCATATATTCTTTACTTTTTCAAACTTTAGTTGCCTTAACTTGTCAGCCTCAGATTATATCAGCTTGTTACAATGACAATTCTAAAATCTCAATTTTCTTTTTTACAGAATTTTTAAGCCAGCTCTTATTGAACTTTTCTCCTTCACAGCAGCTGTTTACAGATAGTAGGGAGCCAAGAATGAAGGGTGGAAACAGATGGAAAGCAAAAAGTACAACAGCTATCTTAAGTTCAGCTCTCAACACTGCTGGTTGAATCTGGAACCAAAACCTCTTAACAACTGGCAGATAATAGCTAAATCTTAACAGGCAAAGAAGAAATATTTTCTTTCTGACAGCTGCTATCTAGAAGAAAACCAAGGTCCCATTATACTGCCTAAATATAATGTGTGGCTTATTACAGAGAAACCTGTAACAATGTCAGTTTAACCAGTAAGTGTCACAACTGATCATTATTACTTAAAGGAAACAAACAACAACAACAAAAAAAATCACACTAACCACAAATTTCCACAATATACACATGAGAATTAACTTTAATCTGATTTGACCCCTTGACACTAACTGATTATCAATGAAATACGGTATGGAAAGATCACAGAGTAGAAAACAAGCAAAGATTAGTTTATACAACAGTGACTATATACATCAGAAGGAAAACATGCTACCTAATGCAACATTAAGGCCTGAATGTAAGCATTTCCAAGTCACAGATGCCCCAAAGAACCTCTAAATTACAAAGTCACCACATTACATGCATGCAATGTTCAGTTTTGTTTTACCCATAAAAGGATACACAGTATTTTGCTGTAAATACCAGACACATTTACAATATATGCAAAAATTAGAATGCAAGTTTTATGTTCCTTATATTTAAGCCTCAAATGTGCCAACAGTGAAAATTCATTTATTTTTAAGAATGGAGAAAAGAGATGGAATATAAATACTCAGAGAAATTACACAAATAAAACGTAAACTTTGCATTTGGGAAACCATATAAACCATTCCTTTTTGTGTCCAAACTAAATTATCAATGTAATACTTGGATGGATGTATACTCATTATGTGCTTTACTATTTTACTTGCTCAAATGTGGCATTCTAAGACCCATCATCATTCTCCGGTCTTGGTATTTAAAAAACCTGTAAGTTAAATATCATGTCCATGTTGATATATACTTGCCTACTGGGTGGGACCACCTAAACAGAGAGCTGTGCAGTCTTAGTTTGGTCACATAATTACAGAGATGACTCTGTGGTCATGTTTCCCTTAAAAAAAAAAAAAAAAAAAAAAACTGTGAGGAAAGCCGATTTCCCCTCTTGTGTAAAAGCTTGTGAACAGGTCTCTTTCAGAGGATAAATTTGAGGTCAGAATCTTTTCTCTTTTATAGACAGGAAATTAACACCAGAGCTGTGTTACTTGTTCAATTCTGTTCACACAGTTACTAGGGAATCATACAATCTATTCCTTTTTCATTCACAGCTTCATTTGACACTATTTCCATTCTGGGTGAATAGTTTTACCAAAATATATTAGTGCAAAGAAACAAAGGCTGATAATGTAATATGAATAATCTCTGTCCAGCAATACTTTAGAATAATAAATTACAACAAAGGAAGGTTTAGACATGCTGTAAAAAGGTATGGTCAAATCTGTCCTGTACTTCATCAGTTTGATGCTTTATATAAGATAGTACAATTAACTTTCTAGTTTTTTTAAGGATTCAGATTTTCCTTTGGGATATAACAGAATGAGTGTTTTAAAACACTTCATGCTTTTTTTTTTTCAGACTTTCCAAAATATTACAGAGTCAAAATTACCTTTAACTGTATCCAATATTTGTTATACAAATGTGCCATGAGTGTTCTGGACCTTCAAGTATAACTTTAGACAAATAGAAAGGATCTCATAAGGCCATCTAATTCATCTCACTGCACCAAGCACCGAGTCCAGGAGATTGTTCATATTCTTTACTGACTTTACTTTATGCACATCCACCAGTTCAAATATAATAATTAATTTTCTACCTAACCATTTCAAGACTACAATTAAGATATAAACATTTTGTGATGCTCTAGCCAGAAGTTTTGTTTGGCATTCTAAAAAGTCTTAATTTGAAAGAGTAGATACCTTCTTACAAAACCACTCAGTATTACGAACCAAGAGGTTTTGATGAAGCAACAGCAAAGGGACCAAAGAAAAAGCATGCTTTAGAATTCCTTTTTATTTCCAACGAAACCAAATTTTACTACTGTTGTGATCACAATCTTCACATTTGATGCAAATAGGAAAGCTTAATTATAATCACTTAGTGGCAGTACTCCAGACAAAACCAATAATGTGTGCCACATAGATGATTATTTCTTCTGGAGAGAATTAACTGATAAGCTTGACTTTACAATTAATAACATGTTAAACTAAAGAAAATGGATGCACTACTTCAACATTCAGCTTGAAAACATTTAGTACTTTCTGCAAATCTAACTTAAGTTTAGAAAGGTTAATATTCTCTTTCTAAACTATGGCATAGACTATATATAGCATTTTTAATATATTTATATATAATTATTTGCACATCAGATTTAGAAGGAATCTGCAGATTTACTTTGATAGACCGATCTCCTTCAAGTGGGAAGGTTTAGGGGGCTTCTGCAGCACTGTCATTTGCAGGGGGGGCGTCACGATCAGGCTCAGAGGAAGCGGCTGCAGGCGTTTCCATCACAGCAGGTGGGAAGTGCCGGCGGCACACAGGGCAGGTCCCGGACTGGAGGGGGAGAAACCAGAGGAGGAAAAAAGCAAGTTTGTAGCCAACAGGCGGAAAGGTCTGAATTGCTACCAAGTATCAGAACAGTAGCATTATCCTAAACAAGTCAAATAATGTAAAAAAAAAATGAACATCAGCCTACAAAATACAGAGAAGCAGAATTCTGAGGGGATTTCCCCTCGTCCCAATTAGACTCTTAATTTCTTCAAGGGGAACAATGTCTCCGCATCAGTTTTGTATGTTATAGGTCACTCATCTTTTCTTCAGTGAGTATTAACTGAGCATCTACTATACTCTCCACTTCGGACTAGTACTACAAGGGTGAGCTGGGAGTCGCAGGGTATGTCCTCCCCTGAAGTGAATTATTATGAATCTATGATGTATGTATTAAGAGAAAGCAGAGACCGAGTTAATTCACATATTTATTAGGTCAAATCATCCCCCTAGGATCTTCCACATACATAGTAAAGCCTCACTCTGGTGTGGTACAGATACATCAAAGCGGATGGGACTGCAGCCCTTCTTTATAAGCCATACACTTCCTTTTCAGAAAGTTAAGAAGAGTTAGGTGCCTTCTGAAAAATAAAACAAATCAATGAGGGAAGGTGGGACAGGGAAGGCAGTTAAGACTGGAGTACATGATTTTAGGACCAATGGCAGATTACAGAGATTGCCATCTGGTGATAGATAATCCCCTCACAAATCTTCTTTTTCCCAGAGATCTCCCTGATAGAAAACAGGTTGAAGAAATCATGCTGCTGAAGGTGACAAAGATATGTATCTTGGGAACCTTTGCCCCAGAGGAAAGGCTTCACACTATGCTGCTTCCTGACAGGAGAGAGACTAAAGAAAGTACGACTTTGGGTTAAGGCAAAATCATTGACAATTCAAGACTGTACAATGTAAGTAATATTGACAATTCAAGAATTTAATTCAGCAAACAGGTACAGTGCACTTGCCATAGAGATTGAACCAAAAGAGCAACATCTGAGAGTCAAATAGAGGAGTCCAGTCTCAACCAAGCACATTCCAGGCGTGGAACCTTGCATGAGTGACAACCACTAGGAAATGAGAGTAAGGACACCAGTATGTTCCAGAGCGGTTATCAGGACCAAGTGGGAAAACGCACGTGAATCATTCAGGCGTGACACACAGCAGGCACGGCAACACGAGCCCCTCGTGAGGTTCTGATACTATGGCGGAAGTTTAAAGAGAGGGGATGCTAAGAGTAGAAAAGGTGGGATTTTAAGCTGGACTTCCTAGAACATCTATTTTTACAGTAAGGGGATGATCACACCAGGCTAGGCAGACATGAGTAAAGGTACAGAGGAGTAAATCTGAAGGACAGACTAGATCCCAGAAGGCCTTGAAAGCCTAGACAGAAACTTTAGATATTATAAAGGAATAATGAACACTTCTACACTGGATTTGAGAGATATTAACCAGAATTTTGACAGAGATGAAGCGGCAGGAGAAGGGGAGCAAAACCAAAGCAAAAGAAGGGAAAGAAAAGGGAGGAAGGAGAGGGTGGAAGTGAGAGAGGGGAGATGAAAGGAAGCGGTTATGGAGGAGACAGAGAGCCATATCTGTAAGTAATCAAGCTGGGAAAGCGATCTGGGAGCTTCTACTGAACTGCATGTAAATATCCTTTATGCAAGAATAGAGTTCACTGAGATTTAAAGAATACTTTTTAAAGTAATTCAAATATACTTAAAAATTATTGGGTAAACATTAAAAAACAGTATATAAAAATCTGCATCAGAGGTACTTGGTAGGTTATTAAATATCATACACATTTTTACTTTACATTTTAAATATTTTATTGAAGTATAGCTGATTTAGAATGTTTGTTAATTTCTACTGTATGGTGAAATGATTCAGTTATATATGTATTCTTTCTCCTATTCTTTTCCATTATGGTTTATCACAGGATATTGACTATATGGCCTGTGCTATACAGTAAGACCTTGTTGTTTATCCTCATTGTTGGAGATACCATCTCGTATTAGCAGGATATCTGTACAATGTTACAGTACTGTGAGTAGTCCCAAAGACTTCCTGGCTTAAGATATTTTTGAAAACATCAAATTTCAGAGATATAATCAAGATCTAACTAGTTTTATCCTAACGTCATTTTCTTATATTGTTTTTTAGAAAATTTTAGTACGTTAAAGGGATTCCCTGATGGCTCAGGTAGTGAAGAGTCTGCCTGCAGTGCAGGAGAACCAGGTTCAATCCGTGGGTAGGAAGATCCCCTGGAGAAGAAAATGGCAACCTGCTCCGGTATTCTTGCCTGGGAAATCCTATGGACAGAGGCACCTGGCAGCTACAGTCCATGAGGTCAGAGAGAGATGAATACCCCTGAGTGACTCACACTTTCACACTTAGTAAGGTGAAATAGCTTGACATTACCATTAATCTGTAATCATTAACAGGTAGCCAATTTTAAACACTAAGTTAAAAAATATTTTGAGTATGTAGCTAAGTATAACAGGCTTAAAAAACACTACTATTGTCATTAACTTATAGAAGAAACCATTAAAATATTAATTCTAAAAAAGTAAATCTGCAACTCACCTTTTGTAGCCAAATTGAGACACAAGGTTTGTGAAAGAAATGGTGACAGGGTAACTCTGTTGCTATATCATCCTTAATATACTCACTGCAACAGATTGGACAGCACTGCTCCTGACCAATAGCTGAAAACAAATAATGTGATTTATCAATCCCACAAAGTTCAATTTTAATAAAACTGAAATCCAACACATTAACTCATAAATGATAACTACAGAAGATGAAAGAACCAGAATTTGATCAATTAATTGGCAAATGTATTTCTGCTTAATGCATGACAATTTGGAATTTAATAAACATTGCTTTTGTAGAAAAGTTGACTAGAGAACATTTGTCCCAACCTATCACTTGATAAATTTAAAAATTCCATTAGGTAAGTTTGTCAGAACTAAGTTTCATAGGAAATCTAATGAAAGTTTCTGACAGTATTTTTATCTTCTATGTGCACTGGTAACATACTTGAATATGCAACATGTCATTTGACACGTTTATTAGACATAAACTTTGCTCTTACCAGTGTGATCTTCAAGAACAAGCGTCTCTGGAAGACCATCAATGCTCTCCTTACTGGCTGGTGGATTGGCCACTTCAACATCCACTGCAAGAGACTCTAAGTGTGCCAGGGCAGTCTGAAAATGGAAAGTCATATCACTTTGTTAGATATACTTTTTAAGCAGCAATGAAAACCATGTTTAAAGGTGTCATCTAAAATCACATCCAGCATTACCCCTCATCCTGTTGGTTTCTTTTGCTGCGGTTCCTGCACTGAACCAAAAATATCATAAACATAGGGGAAAAAACAAATAAACAAACCTATTTCTCACAAGTACAACAAAAATCTATTGTGTCTCAATAACAATTTATTTGACCATCATACTTATATTTTCAAAACAGTGGTTACCTCTTCTAACTTGTGAGTTTCTGTGTGAGATCAATCACATGAAAGAAAGCAACATTTTGGACAGATTCAACTGGTGAAAGTAAAACATGGCCAAGGTTACAAGATGTTCAAGGTAGGGAGGCGAATGACGAACTCCTGAATGGCAACATCTACTCCTGGCACAGAGTCCGTGCACCCACGTTACCAGTTCACTAGCACTGGCACAACTTGTTTTACTGCACTTGGCAGATACTGCTGTTTTTACGAACTGAAGATTTCCGGCAGCCCTGCCTCAAACTTATCTATAGTGCCACTTTTTCCAACAGCATTTCTCATTTCATGTCCCTGTGTCACATTTTAGTAATTCTCACATTTCAAACTTTTTTATTATTATTATATTTGTTACGATGATCTGAGATCAGTGAACTTTGCTGTTACTACTGTGACTCACTGAAGGCTAACATAATGGTTAGTATTTTTCAGCAATGTAGTGTTCTTAAATTCAAGTATAAACATTTCTTTAGACATACTGCTACTGCACACTGAATACAGTAATAATATAAACCTAACTTTTATATGCACTGAGAGACCCCAAATTCATGTGGCTCACTTCACTGTAGTGCTCTTGGACTAAATCTGTAACCTCACTGAGACATGCCCATAACTCCCAGTTATCTGGGTTGTGAACTTTATCTAGGGACTCAAATGTCTGGAAAAACTCACTATTCTAAGAAAGACAGGAAGACCAGCAGATCATATGACCATCTAGTAGGAGTCGGCCTCATCCTTTTGTGGCTTGATTAGCCCTTTTGACTACAATTAAGTTAGAACTGTAGACGGGACCTACACTCACAAGATCTAAAAGGCAGAAACAAACCAAATATCTACTGATGAATGAAAGAACAAACTGGTTAGTAAAGGTAAGTATATCATCAAATTCAGAATACTTTGATACTGTAATATGGTAGTATATTAACCATTTTACTGAGTATTAAGGTTAAAGGATGTGGTCATGTATGGATGTGAGAGTTGGACTATAAAGAAAGCTGAGTGCCGAAGAATTGGCGCTTTTGAGCTGTGGTGTTGGAGAAGACTCTGGAGAGTCTCTTAGACTGCAAGGAGATCCAACCAGTCCATCCTAAAGGAGATCAGTCCTGGGTGTTCATTGGAAGGACTGATGCTGAAGCTGAAACTCCAATACTTTGGCCACCTGATACGAAGAGCTGACTCATTTGAAAAGACGCTGATGCTGGGAAAGACTGAGGGCAAGAGGAGAAGGGGACGACAGAGGATGAGATGGTTGGATGGTATCACCGACTCCATGGACATGGGTTTGGGTGGACTCCGGGAGTTGGTGATGGACAGGGAGGCCTGGCATGCTGTGGCTCATGGGGTCGCAAAGAGTTGGACATGACTGAGCGACTGAACTGAAATGAAGGTTAAAGCATAAGAGTATTAAAAATAAGTATACTACAATAACTTGCTAATGAACATTCAATATACAAAGAGAAACTGGCACATCAAAAACCTAAGTGGGGAATAAAAGGGCAGAGTTTTTTGCATGCAACTGAAGCTGTTACCAGCAAAAAATAAGGTTATTAAGATGTCTTATTTAACCCTCACATAAATCATAAAGCAAAAATCTACATTAGATTTTTGTGTAGATAATACATCTACATTATCTACACAAAATTTTGATAATGAAAAGCAAGTCACAAAGAAGACAACAGGAGAGGGAGAAAGGAACAAGGGAACTACGAAACAGCCAGACAATAATGAGTAAGGAAGAATTAGTAGCTTCTTACCATTCTCCACCCTGGAGAAGGAAATGGCAACCCACTCCAGTATTCTTGCCTGCAGAATCCCATGGACAGAGGAGCCTGGTAAGCTACAGTCCACGGGGTCGCAAAGAGTCAGACACCACTGAGTGACTTCACTTTCACTTTACCATTCTCCAATCAAAAGGCATACAGTGGCAAAAGGAGAAAAAGAAGACCCAACTCACCACAAGCTACTTACAAGAGACTCACTTCAGCTGTCAGGAAACACATAGCCTCAAAGTAACGGGACGGAAAAAGATATTCTGTTCCAGAGAGACCAGAGAGCAGGGGCAGCTCTACTTGCATTAGATAAAAGAGACTTTAAGCCAAACACTGTAGTAAGAGGCAAAGATGATTACCATATAAAGAATCTACTCATCAAGAGGATGTAACAATCATAAAAAATATGTACCGAATAATAGAGAACCTAAGCATAGTAAGCAAGTAAAAACAGATCTGAAGTGAGATTAGACAACAGTAAGGTAGTATCAGGGGAGTTCAGGAACTCACTTTCAGATACATTACTCAGACAAAAACCAAAAAGGAAACACTGGACTTGGACTCTACTTTAGGTAAAACAGACCTAACAGACAGATACAGAACATTCCACAAACAGCAGCAGAACATACATTCTTCTTGGATGCACATGGAACATTCCTCAGGTTAGATCCTACCTCAAAGCGAGTCTTGACAAATCTGATAAGACTGAAGTCACACCAACTATTATTTCTGACCAAAATGGCAAGAAATTAAAAATCAAAAACAGGAAGAAACTGGGAAATTCACAACTATGTGGAAATTAAACAAAACACTTCTGAATAACCAACGGGTTGTTCACATGTTCAATATGCCAAAACTTACAGGATGAAGCAAAACCAGATCTAAGGGACGTTTATAACAAAAAAAGTCTACATTAAAAAAACAAAAGAGGAATTTACTCAGGCAACCTAACTTTACACATTAAAATTTGTATAGAACCACAAAAGACCCTGATCATGAATAGCCAAAGCAAAGAACAAAGCTGAAGGCATCACATTTCTTGATTTCAAACTCTACTATTAAAGTATAGTGATTAAAACAGTATGGAACTGGTATAAATACAGCACACATACCAATGGAACAGAATCAAGAACCCAAAAACAAACCCTGGAAAACACAAGACCTGATAAAGGAGCCAGGAATACTCAATGGGGAAAGAACAATCTCTTCAATAAATGGAATTGGCAAGACTGAAAAATAACATGCAGATGGATAATCACATGCATAAAACTGAATCCCTAGAAGAACTGATGCCTTTGAACTGTGGTGCTGGAGAAGACTCTCGAGAGTACTGTGGACTGCAAGGAACTCATACTAGTCCATCCTAAAGGAAATCAACCCTGAATATTCATTGGAAGGACTGACACTGAAGCTGAAGCTCCAGTACTCTGGCCACCTGATGTGAAGCGCCGACTCAATGGAAAAGACCCTGATGCTGGGAAAGACTGAAGCTGAGAGGAGAAGGGGACAATGGAAGATGAGATGGTTGAATGGCATCGGCTCAACGGACATGGGTTTGAACAAGCTTTGGGAGATGGTAAAAGACAGAGAAGCCTGGTGTGCTGCAGTCCATGGGGTTGTAAAAAGTCAGACATGACTCGGTGACTGAACAAGCACCTTACACCACTCACAAAGTTAACCTGACACGGACTAAAGACTTCCACCTAAGACCTGAAACAGCAGACTTCCAGTTATAAGGTCAGTCAGTCCTGGGGATTCAAGGTGGCAAACTGATCACAGATGACAACACTGTACTATATTCCTGAAATAAGGTAAGGGAGTAAACTTTAAATGCTCTCACCACAGGACAGAAACGGCAGTTATGTGAGGTGGCAGAGGTTAACCACCCTCCCGTGATAATCACTGCACAGTATGTAAGTGTATCAAGTCCACACGCTGCACGCCTTGTGTGCCTGTGTGCCAACTCGCCTCCGTCACGTCGGACTCTGTGCGGCCCCACGGACTATAGCCCACCAGGCTCCTCTGTCCATGGGATTCTCCAGGCAAGGACACTGGAGTGGGTTGCCGTGCCATCCTCCAGGGACCATCCCGACCCAGGGGCTTTACCACTAGCACCACCTGGGAAGCCCTACAGCCCACCTTAGACCTACAGAATGTTACATGTCAATTATATACCAATAAAGCTGGAACAATGTGGTACATACACACAGTGGAGTACAATTTAGCGTTGAAAAATAAAGGAATTCTGATACATGCTAAAACAAGAATGAACACTGAAGGCATTATGCTAGGTGAAATAGGTCAATCACAGAAGGATAAATACTGTATCCCTGACATGAGGTACTTAAAGTAGTAAAATTCATAGGACAGACAGCAGAACGAAGGCTGCCACAGAATGAGAATCGGAGGGATGTGGTTATTGTTTATGTACTTAATGCCCCTGAACTGTATACTTAAAAATGGTTAGAATGGTAAATTTTACATTATATGCCTGCTACCACAATACAAAATAAACTAGGCTTTCTAAGCAGGAATAGGATTCTGCCTGATTGTTAACATTGTGTTGTCTTGGATGGCAAACATAGTCTTTTGTATACTCCTCATAATCCAGCCTAGGTATTTCAGCAACCATCTTTCCAAAAAGAATTTGAGAAGAGTTACAACAGAGTATAGGGCCAAGGCCAAAGCAAAGTCAGGACTGGAAAAAGAAAAAGCAAAGAAAGCTTTTTTGTGAGAGTTAATAAACACAGTTAATGACACTGAACCCCAAGTTTGACTCTGGATTTGCAGGCAGATACTGCAAAAAGAAAACCAGTGTGCCAGTAATAGAATTATTGCCTCTCAGCTCCAAATTCACCTTTCATTTCCATTCTGTGAAAACAGATCTGGGCCTTTTAAATATTCTTCCTTTGTCACAGGCTCAGTCAATAGAGGGTGCTGTAGAGACAGGAGGAAAGGACTGCTGCTTAGTTCCAGCGGGCTTGCCCCGGGCAGAGAGGAAGACTTCCTGTCTCTATCCTTACCCTGGCATCTGCACCACAGGGCTTCTGCCCCGGCTCCTGCAGTGACAGGCTTCCCTAGCACCTGGCTCCAGAAGCACACACACTCTCCCCAGTGCCTCACAGCTGCAGGGTGAGGTGGCCAGCAGCCTCCCCTGGCACTCGTCGTGGGTGGTTTTATAGTAGGAGTGCTTCCAGTTAGTCATTTCCCTGGGAACAGCTTCTCGAGCACTCCAAAGCCAGATTTTTGCCAAAAACCAGAGGGCAGATTTCCAGCAAGCTCTGCCAGCCCAGCAGTACAAACACTTGTCTGAGAACCACGGTTGCGTCCTCTTCAACACCGTCTGGATCTTAACCCTGGGGGCAGAGAGGCAGAGTGCTTCATCTCAGCCCTAAGGCTATCCCTTCAACCTACTATTCCTATATTCTTCAGAATTCACTTTACTCGGGCTTCCCAGGTGGCACAGTGGTAAAGAATGTGCCTGTCAACACAAGAGATACAGGAGAACTGCGTTCGATCCCTGGGTCAGGAAGATCCCCTGGATAAGGAAATGGCAACCCACTCCAGTGTTCTTACCTGGAGAACCCCATGGACAGAGGAGCCTGGTGGGCTACAGTCCACGGGGTCACACAGAGTCAGAAACAATCAAGTACACACACATGCAGCCTTGTCCTGTTCAAATTACTGTTTTCTCTCCTGTGACTGGGCCCAGACTGACAGAACTGGTGTCAGGCACGACTCCATGAAGCAAGAATGGGGCTGGTGTGGCGGCATCTTTCAGCTTGAGCTCAGCGCTGAGCTCCTCACCAACTGGAGAGGGATGCTCTCAAGGCACAGGCTGCAGTGACACCAAATTTAAACTATCTGTGGTGCGATGCAACGAAGTGCCAACCGAGGCACGTCTTGGGAACCCAGCTGTCTGCCCCACCTGACCTTATGGCAGTAACAATGACTACATAAACTGTGACGTGTGATGGACCCTTCTGAATGTCCCTGCAGGCTCACAAGGAGAAAAGGACAAACCTGGGCCCACTAACTTTCAAAGGGAAGCACAGTATGAGAACCAGAGTGTGCCCATGATGGCCCTGGAAAAAGATCTCTTATTTCTGAAAATCAAACATATATTTCAAATTAATTCTAAGTCTTGTCAAGTTTCTCAAAAATTGTACCACTGACTGGTTAAAAAACAGGATTCTAAAACTCAGAACAAGGATATGTGGCTGAAATCAGATGTAACGGTTTTGAATCCTCACGTCACTCTGAGTGTCCTTTACCAGCAGCAGCAGCTGACCATCCACAAACCACTTTCCTCTACTTGAAAATCCTGGGATAACTGCGTACAGAGCGCTCATCTCTCAGTACTTCCACCCCCAACAATAAAGTTACCAGAAGACTACAGCAGCCAGAAAAGGCAAGATGACTGAGGACACGAGACTCCTGAGAAATGCAGGCTTGGGTCCCATCCTAAAGTAAAGAGTCCTAACCAGGTAGATCCTTGCTGAAGAAAGGGAAAATAAGGAAAAAGGACACTGTATCAATTATAGCCTGTGACCAAACACAGAAAGAAGGACTAGTGACTTTGCAGATTTTCTATCTGCTTGTTATATGTGTATGTTTATCTACATCTACTAACCATTTTTTCCATCCTTCCCATTTTTATTTTATATAACAATCAACTTTACAATTTAATCTTTATATTAAATAACATTCAGTATGACTGACTTAACTTGTGGAATCATTAACATAGCCAGCAATGAATGCAATGACTCTTGGGGCTCTTCATCCGCTCATCAGGGGAAAGAGTGAAAACTTCTGTTGCATCCTGTTAGACAGAAACATAACTGTTGTGTATTGGATGGGAGTTCAAATGTTTGTTGAAAGGGGTATACACAGTCCAAGCAGTCAAAGATACATGGACTGCTCCTATGACCAACTATCATTTCTCGGGTCTAGATTCACTACTTCTACGAGCTCTGTGAGGATGGGTCTGGGCTGTTTACATACTTTCCCTCCTGACAGCTATCATGAGGATGCCGACGAGCCGGCGGAACAGGGAAAGGCCTTGGCTCCGGATCCTCGTGAGAAGCCTGACCAGCTTCTGGGGCACCAACAGCCTTCTCCAGCAGCAGATTCCTGCAGCGAACACAGCTTCTCTTGCACCCAGCTCTTGCAGGGCATGCGGCCAGTAGGCTTCCTCAGCCCCCACTACGGACAGAGCGTTCTAGGCAGACATCACCCTCCAGGGCTGATCCTCCCCGAGTTCTGCCAGCCAAGGACCACGGTGACTTCTCTGCTATTCACTGAGCCACGGCTGCACCGTCCCCACCAAGGTGTGGACCCCAGACACCGAGCAAAGTGCGAGCTCTTCCGTGGGTGGTCCCGGGTGCTGGCTGCTCCTGGTGTGTGCTTTTTCTATATTCTTTAGAACGATCTTTGTTACTAAACACTCCCCTTTCATTATAATCCCTTTTTATAGTGATTTTTACGTATATTGAAATCTCAGGTATTTATTAGTACTACAAATATGCAGTCATCAGAGGAATAATTAACCCGTTGACACAAACATGTATTAAAGCATAGTTAACCTGGAATAACCTCCCCAAATGGATCTTCCTATAAATAGTATCCCTTCTTTTTGTTTATGTGTAGCACAGATGAGTTCTCTTTATATTAAAACTTTCCCATAAAGAGATAGGGAAATGGAAAGTAAGAGGCTGTTACTTGTCTCTTCTTTCTCATGAATAACTACAGCTGCAATCATGAATGTCCTTCAATTCCCTATGTACTTCTCAAGGTAAACTCTCCAAGAACTCATCTGTAAATTTCAATATATGTAAAAATAATTTATTGTCTTGGCACTTACATATATTTAAGATGATCTGGGGTCACTTATAAGCAACAAGGGCAAGAAAGACCACTTTATAGCCACTGCTATGAAAATCCATAAAAATCTGTCTACACCTAGTACAATATATATTCAAACGTTAGTCCAAGTGTCAGAAAGACAGCTGGATGGCCTAAACAGCCTTAAAGCAGCACAATCCTTTGTTAGCACAGAATCTAGTTTCTAAAGAATAAAATAATTTAGTTTTTAAAGAATGAAGACATACCAAATGATTTATTATGGACTTTGAATGACCACTAATTCCAGATTTGTTGGATGATTACCACTTGGCTGACTGATAATTTGAAGGCATTTTTGAATATAGCCATTTACTGAGAGCTTGTGACAGCACCAGGTATTTTGCTACATTCAAAACTTTGTTATTCCCATTTTGTAGATGAGGACCTACAACTTAAAGAGGTTAAGTCAACTATCCAAGGTTACACTGCCTAAAAGAATCGCTCTAACTCAGAAGTCTATGTGTTTATCTCATTTACTATCTTTCTAAGGCCTACACCCCAGTGTATATAAGTGCTCTGTAAAACTGTAAAGATTTTCCTCAGGCCTTATGGGTATGGAGAGTCTTAAGAGACCAAATTTCAATTAACTTTCTTATGAAATCTTTCTTCAAAGGAATCTGCCTAACAATGCACCTCCAATCACAGTATCATGCTGGCTCTCCTACTCCACTTTCCTTTTTTATACTCACCTTTTTTTCCACTTTATAAATAAAAGCATACTTCTTTCCCATTCAGAGGGGCAATCTGAAATAGTGGTGTCAAACTGAACTATAATGACTGAAAAACAAATCTTTGTGGATGACTTCCAATTTTCCACTTTCAAAAAAAAACTGAAGGAGGCTCTCAACAAGTTTTGGGGATTTTGGCAAATACCTCAGAAGAATTCAGTGACAATGCTATGATAAATTCCGTCCATCCCTACCAACTGATTTATCTGAATAAGGTTTCTCAACCTTCATTCATAAAGATGAAAAGTAGAAATAAAGTTCATGCTGACTTATGTCTCATTCTATAAATAAGTAAAATTCACTCAATCAGGAAGGATAAAAAAAGCCTCCATGTCATTAAGAGATGCATTTCTAATGAAAGTTTACTTTATGTTTAAGTAATTATATATAAAATTTGTATATAAGTTTGTTCTTGATCAGTAGATACCACAAACAACTTTAACTCAATCTACACCAGTTTTTTTTACATTTAAATTCCTGAAGATATTTTTACTGCAAACTGGTATAATAGGTTAAATAATATTACTTAGGTTTTATGCTAAAAGTCTTGAGATGTCACTGTCAAGGTGTACAAAGGAATACTTAAATTTTGGGGAGACTGAGTAAAAAGTTTTAATACCACTGTTTCAAACAGTTAAAAATCTTAAGTATTTTGCCCTATTTCTCACTCAAATCTGAGAAAGATATGAGGAAAATGTTCATTGCCAATATATTAACCAATAGCTACTACGCAAAAAGAAAGGTTAGTCTAGTGTTGGAAAAATAACAGAAATGAAAACAACCACTGCCAAAGAGAGATAGTGTTGCTAAGAAAACAAAAACAAAGTGCTCAGTTTGTCTTATTATTCACACTTGTTTTTCACTTATTTACAAAATGTTAGTGTTAAATCTAAAAGGAAAAATCCTAAATTATAAATTATTTCAGTTCATTTTTCAAAATGATTAAATAAGTATACGCTAGACTTAGACAAATAAAGATTTCTAGAGGCTGACAGGAAGAAGGAACTGTACTGGTTCTCTAGGAGTGAAACATGTCTCAGTGAAATCCAAATAAAATAAAGCTGAGCACTAAATCTGAAGACGCGGTTATGCTGTGAGGAAGGGAGACATTTAACGCCGCTAACCTGAAACACAGATAGGTAAGAACGACTGAATGCACACAGCCACGGGGGCCCCCTGAGAGCAGAGGGTGGCAGTGAGAGTCTAAGCTCCCTGGACGTGCGATGCTCGTTCCTGCCTCCTGTCTTTGCCGCGCGGCTAGTGCCTTTACTCAGCATGACCCTCACGACAAGCCTCTCTGGCTCTTCTTCCAAGATGCCAAACGTCACATTTCTCATCAATAACAAGTAATAAAGTTTTTAATTTTCAAAACTTCTTTCTAAAGATATTACCACATTGCAGGAGATCATAAACCACTAGCATAATGGGAAAAAAACTATCTAAGCACTGCAAAACCAGACTCTAATACTGATGTATTCCATGTGGTCACTTAAAATTTGTGTAACTCAAGAAGTCAGTAATCTTTAATCTTTATATATTCTATTTCTGATGCAAGTTATCATGCTGTGCCACTGTTTTCATGTCAGCATTTGGCATGGCAAGTTATATAACCTGGGAAAAGTTCTAAGAATATATAATTCTGTCTCATGATGTTCTAACTTTTCTTCTAGTATATAGTATTTCCCCCCCCTCCAAGTTTTACTGCAATATAATTGATATACAGTACCATGTAAATTTGATGCATATAGCATGATGATTTGACATAGATTACATTATGAAACCATTATCCCAAGAAGTCTAGTCAACACCCATCATCTCAATAGATGAAAAATTAAAAGAAACAGAAAAAAATTATTTCCTTGTAATGAGAAATCATAAGATTTACCCTCTTAACAATTTTCACATATAATGTTAACATACAGCAGTGTTACCTATATTTACCATGTTGTACATCACATCTCCAGCAGTCATTCACCATGTAACTGGGAGTCTATGCTTCTGACTGCCTTCATCCAATTCCCTCTTCCCCACAACCCCTTGCCTCTAGTAACCACAAACCTCATCTCTTTTCCTGAGTTTGCTTGTTTTCAATATATAATTGACCTACAACAGTGTATTAGTTCATTAGTACACTACCAACATAGTGATTGGGTATTTTTATACATTTCAAAATGACTACCATCATACATAATATTTCTGCTATGATCACTTTGAGAAAAACAAACAATACAAAGAGTAACTAAGAGCAATGATCTCCATGGGAGATTACACACGCCTCAGTGGCACCAAAGCAGTACACGAGAGGTAACTTGTGTGTGTACACATGCATGTGGGCGTGCCTATGTGTAGGTAAACAGGTCTGTCTCTTTCTGTTACCTACTTTACAAATCTAATCTCATGAGATTTCAAGATACCATTACAGTGTTCCTGAAAGTTCTCTCAGGAACTTTTTGTTCTTTTACTTTTGACTCATTCATGTTATTACTATTCTTCCACTGGAAATCACTATGGAGACTGATTAAAAGACTTCTTAACAATGACATTCACTGGGGCAATGCCAGTCCCCAAACATGAAAAAGCTTGGGCTTTGGATCACAGGCACATACAATTTTGAAGAAGCTATTCGTGTTTTGGTCAAACAAAGCAAAGAAGGCAAGACAAATAGGCACCAAATGTGCCATGTTTATGAACCTGTGTACGTGTGTGGGGATGAGGGGGAGTAAATTTTCCAACTGCATTAAGCAGCTAGATAGATTCAGAAGCCATACGAACCAAAAAAGGGAAGTAATTTGAAATATATCTTTAGATATCTTTAATTTCATTTAACAAATATACTTGTGTGTACGTGTGTAAAAAACTTCAGATTCATAGACCTGTATAATTCAATAGAAGAAGTGTATTTCCTAAATGTAAACAAATACTGTATTCTGCAGTAGATACTGGAGAATACTGTAATTTTAGGCAAATGGGCAGGATGCCAAGTATAATTTATATACACACACTGAACCACCACTCGGTAATTGTTATTATATTGGCAAGAAAATTATTCACCTTTTCTTAAAAGCAGTTTAGAAAAATCTTTAATTTTATCCCTGTGCATCCCACCAACCACATATGGGTACCAGAGCACTAAAATACCTCCATAGCCTGGGCTAGGCGCTCTTCCAGCGCCATGTAAGTGAGGAACTGAGGATCCACGTAAGAAATAGCTTCAGCAACTCCGAGTCCATCTGCGAAGCCGTCAAACAAGCTGGGGGAAAAAAAGTACAACTGTGATTTGGGAAACCTTTATAGTGAAGACATAATCATATACTAGCATACTGACAAGCCAATAAACACACAAGCAGAAAACCTTAAGAAGAACCCAACAGAAAGTTAAATGCTAGGTGTAAGGAGTTAAGATACCATTCCCATCCCTAACAGGCTGCCACACTCACTGCACAAAGTTTTAAGAAAATTCTCTCCTGTTTCTAGTTCTAGTTCTGGGAACTGTGTATGGCTGGGATAAAGGTAATACTTTTTCTCTACTAATTCTTTCCCATGTCTTCTCCCTTTAGTTTGGTTTCCAATTTAAATTTTGGTGAGAACATGATAAGAATTACTCCATCTATTTTAATTCTATCATTGTTCAAAGCCTTTTTCTTCTCTTACCTTGTACTGCTTAATCACTCTGGGCTTAAGAATACTTTTTTTTCTCAAGTTTTTCTCATTAATTTATCTTTTATTTTTCTAAGGACTAGGGTTTCTCCCTTACCATTCAGTTTGAAAAAGATCTGAGCTCCTAACTGCTCACTTCTATTACTCTGAAGGGTTGTAAGCCACTTGAAGACAATATTATGTCTTAATCTGGTTCTCATCTTCTCCCCTCCACCTTAATATATACACAGATTCCTCCCTTTCCTCCAGTCTTGGAAATACTAAATACTCCAAGATTCAGAAAATATAAGATATCCTCAGTCATCTTTCTAAATCTTGTTCCGTTGGAATTCCATCCCTTCAATTATCCTTTCTGCAGATAATTCCTAAGCCTCTACCTAATTTCCAAACTCTCTCTTGAGTTCTTGACGTATATTTTTAGTTTTCTGTGGGGCACTTTACCTCAATGAACTCCTACTACCTCGAATTCAACATCTCCAAAACTGGGTTTATTTTGTCTAGTTAAAGACAAGCTTCTGTTGACCTTCGCATTCCTATCAGAAACTGAGTATCACAGTCAGTAACACCCAGTTACTTATGCTAGCTCAAAATAGTTATGATGTGCCTCTGTGCCTCCATTAAAATTACAAATCTACTGCCCAGAGCTCGAAATTATTTCTGCGAAGAATATATTAAAGCTTAGTAGTATCTAGAAATCAGCAGACATCATACGGTACAAAAGGAATAGGCATTTTCATACAATCACAGATTTTAGAATTAGAATTAAAACTTAAGATTACCAAATCCAACCTCCTTTGCAATATTAACTCCTTCATCTATCAGTGAGATACAGGGCAGAGAGGAAGAATGTAGGAGTCAGACAGATAGGAATTTAATGTCACAGTTAACTGAACTATTGTTAAACAGTATGAAATTTTTATTTGGTTGTTACTGTTTATCTATAAAACAAATTAAATGAGTAAATGCACACAGGTGCTGTGCACAGAGATGGCACCAGATGAGGCATTCAAGAAACAGCAGAACCACTTCCTCCATGCAGGAAACATACTGCTTTCTAAGCAGGTGCATGTGGAATAGGAGAACCCTCATTAGAAGTTTGAATTAAGTGCTCTAGTTCTGCCTGCTGAAGCAACACAAACTTTCCTCTTTCAAGTGATGAGAGTCAACTATCCCCTAGTAATTCTTTTCGGGTCTAAGCTAAACAAATCTAGACACTCAGAGCATAATTTGGTTGTAATCTGGTAACCGAGGAAATGATCAGCGAACATTAAACATTCCAGTATTGTTCACTTGGTAAACACCATGGTAATAACTGTCTCAGTAAGAACCACCAAGGACACTAGAACCAGTAGTTTGAGAGGAAACAGGTTATCTTCCCACCGGATGCTTATTTAATTATAAAGGTAAAAATGGCAACCATACAGTGATGAGATCTGAGAGACAGTACCTTTACCAAGTGATCAGAATTAATATCATCCTGGGACAATCCAACACCACGTGCCTTCTGAAATGCACTGAGAACAGAACACTGCTTCTATGGTGTGCCTGCTAGCAATGTGTAACTCAAATCTAACTATGTCATCAGACAGAGAACAGAACACTGCTTCTATGGTATGCCTGCTAACATCGTACAACTCAAATCTAACTATGTCATCAGACAGAATTAACCTAAGAGTCATTCTACAAAATAAACGGCCTGCACTTTTAAAAATACCAAATTCATAAAAAAAGACTGAGGAAATGTTTCAGATTAAAAGAAACTAAAGAAAACATGTTAACTAACATACCTTGGACTGCATCAGAAAAAAATTTCTCAAATGGCATTAGTGGGGCAATTATAGATATTTGAATAGTTCTGTAGATTAGAATAATACTTGTATCAGTGTTGATTTTCTGATTTTTACAATTTTACTGTATAAGAAAATGTTCCCGTTTTAATGAAATTCATTCTAGGTGATTTATAAGTAAAGAGGCAATCATGTTTGTAACTTACTAAATGCATCAGAAAAAAAATATAAATAAAGCAAAGAATGGCAACATGAATGTGGCAAATGTTATTATTTACAGAATCTTAGTGAAAGGTATATGGGAATTTTCTGTACTGTTGTTTGCCATTTTTCTGTAACTCTGAAATAATTTCAAGAGTTTTAAAAATTCTACTCTTAAACCATGATTATAGCCATAAAGAATTAATTTCTCACAATCTAATTAGGTCAATTATTATGCCTCAACTTCTTATTAGGTTGATTATTAAAAAATAATAATTGCAACCCAATTTCTAACCAAGAGAAAGCTTAAATTGTTATCAAAGAATAAATAGATGGTACATTTGGGATGTGTCTAAATCTAAAATCTATGTTTTCTCCACATCAACTCCTGCCACACAAATCCATGAAATAGTCTCTGGTTATTTCTGTGAGTTAATGAAAACAAACAAACAAGCAAACTTTTGATAGATGATTTTTTTCTATTTTCCTTTAAGCATTTAAAATAAAAAACCAAAAGGCTTTCATTTTTTTTTTTTTTCTATGCAGAGGCAAAACTGAAAAAAAAAAAAAAGCATTGAATTTTGGAGTTACATAAGAATTGCTGCTGTTCACCATGGCTATTCCTTTAAGATACCAAAATGACATGCTACTTTAATGTGAAAATCAAACCATATTTTTACCTTATCAATATTTACCTACTACCACATAAATCAAACAGAATACCACCAAAGCAAATAATGAGGTGTTGCCATATTTAGACAAAATTCAGAACAATAACTTCAAAAATTTTGTCTTAAAAATCAATGCTAAATCATTTTCCATATTAAAAAAAAAAAAAACTACTTTGAAGCTTCATAACTTGGGGAGCAATCAGTAATGTCTTTACAATCTTAACACAACAGCCATATCCAGAACAATCATCAGTGAATTAGAACCTTTCAAACTTAAGTTAAAATTCATTCAATAAAGACCTCAATCATTTCTTCAAATTTTTATGGGAAACCTTTTTTGAAGGTTATTTAGAAATATATATATCAAGATCTTAAAAAAAAAATCACGTTAGTAATATCACCTCTTATTAACCTGTCCTAAGGAAACAACCTGATGTACAGACCACGTTTTACGGGTGACAAATTTACTGCACTATTCAACAAGGAAATCATCAAGTAAATGTTAGTGCCTCTGTAGGATGGAGCATTTATACAGTGTTTCTCCTATGAAACCGGTGTCTCCCAATATGCAGAGATGATGCTGAACAGACAACCCTGCTGAGCACTGTCAGAGATGGCTGTGCGTGATGTCATCAGGAAAGACGGCAGGATGAACAAGCTCAGTGACAGGGGAGTGGGCAGAATGAAGGAGGGAAGAAACCAGGGGGTGCTCAAGGTCACGGACGAGGACTAGATCAGGTCACTGACTCCATTATGCTTGGGGAGACAGGACACAGGCCTCAGAAGAGAGTCTTTAGGATGAGTTACAAGCTAACTGTGTGGCTGTGAGGAAGCCCCACTTCTGCTTCTGTAGCAGGGTCACTACGGTCTGCTCTGATTCTTCCCCTGGGGAGGGAGAAAGATCAGCAAGGAGAATCATGGAGACACCGAGTTTTGTGTCTGGAACAATTTAGAGAAGTACAAAGAAAAACATTCAGAAAGAGAAACTGAAGCCACAAAGAAGGCCCTAAAAATATATTATCAGGGGTCTGAATGAGTTTTTCTTACCTTTATTTTTCTAAATTTTCTGTAATGGAATTTTAACTAGAAAAACAAGACAAATTCTTAAAAATATATCTGTGCAAAGATGAAAATAAGGGTAGCATCAAGCCATAATTTTTTCCAGAAAAAGTAACAAAAACGGGGTAGCTGGAACAAACATTCTCTCTACATCTGAGTAATTATTTCAGAGGGCTCTGAACACTTGGGAAAAAAAAAAGTCTTAAGTTTATAAACCAAAACAGATAAATTCTGAGCATTCATTCTATCACAAACAGTTAACAATTCTATAATCCATTTAATGTGTATGTTACTTTTATTTGAAGCTCACTATTCTTTGCAGCATGAAGTAAATTTAATTCATTCAACATCTCTGGGAAGGTACAATTGTATTTTCCGTATTTTGCAAATACAGAAGGAAAACTACAGTCTTGATTCTGATTCAATCACAGGTTTTGAAATTCTTCAAGTAGTATTCATCATGGACTTTTATTTTTTACAGGATTATATCAAGTGCTATATTAAGGGGATCAGGACACACAAATATATATTTGTCATAAAAAATTTTTAACACCAAATTTAAAAGTCATAAACCTGAAACAAGTATGTAAATAACTAGGATGTAAGGCAAGCATCCGTAGAGTTAATGGTCAAAGAAGGAATAGGTCAATGACTAGAGTTCATGTAGGAAGCAGTGTCTGAAGTGAGCTTGGAAGGAGAGGAAGATGAGAAAAATGGAAATATTTCTTAGGTGTCAGAGATCCAGTTCTCATAATTTAGACTCGTGAACAAATTCTACTCAGTGATCAGTGAGCATGGTAAGCACACTGTGCTACATACCTCCAGTCCACATCCAAGTCTTCACTCACACTGGAGTCATCCTCAAGGTTATTGTTACCATCCAACATGAAAGCTTCTGGCTGTGCAAATTCGTTAGCGGGCTCATTCCCTTCATCACTGCTGCTTTCATTGACTTCATTGTACTGTAACCAAGGAATTTCTCCCTCTTCCAAGGATGTTTGTTCCCTAATACAAACATTTTCATGGAAGAAAAAGTATTATTATTTTAAAATACATCATAAATTTTTTCTTTAAAGAGCTCTCTTTAGTGCAAGTAGATACTTTATTTGAATTCTAAATTCTTGGTACTTACATGATTCTAAAAAATCTGCCTTCTTTAGATGTAAAATTATTTTAAAGGGAAGCAAATTTGTTATTGGGTCATATGTATAAAGAAATAGCTCCTAATTACCTAAGAATATTTTTATTTGATACATATTATCTATACTCTATTTTCTTTTTGCAGGAGAAAATTAAGAAAAACTCACCCTAGGTAATCTGAATCATTAGGTCCCAATCTTGAGTAGTTTCCCTCAGTTACAATAACCGCAGCCCCGTGCCCCGCCCCCCCCCCCCCCCCCATTACTCTCCTGCTGTTCTCTCTCCCCCTGGAGCACCTGGAGATCAGCCCACCTTGCAGACACTCCCTCCACCTTTGAAATGCACTGTCACCAGATTTACACACTGCCACTCCCCTGCCTGGTTCTCAGATCAGAGGAAATGTCACTTCTTTAAGGGAAGCCTGTCTTGACCACTCATTTTAAGCAGCTCACCAGTCACTGCTGATATAGCATTCTGCTTATTTTCCTTATAGACCTTCCTTTTACTTATCATTTTCATGTTTACTGTTACTCATTCTTCCACTAGAAAATAAGCTAACAGAAACAGGGATAGACAAATCAATGACACAGATAAAGAAAATAAGAAAAATGAAAGTATTTCAAAACAACAGGGGAAAAGACCACTTGATAAATGACACTGAGATAACTGGGTATCCACATGGGGGGAGGAAGGGACATTACATTTTGATGTCATTATTTAGCCTTAAATAAATTCCAGATCTGTTTTATAAAAATGCATGTCTGCCTTCAATACCTCTAAAAAATCAAGTACTAGAAGGACCACAAGAGAAATTTTCACAAAAATCTGTGTTGTTCTAAACATGATACAAAATTTTGAAGCCAAAGATAAATTGATTGCTAAACTTCACAACATACACAATAAAGAAAATGCTCATGGAAAAGTCAAAATACCAAAAACTTGGACACGAAGACCAAACTGAGAAAAATTAATAATTATAGTACATAAGAAAAAATGGCATTTCAAGGCTGCAAACACTGAACAAAAGCTACTTTCAAATTTACAAATAAGACAATTATACTAGTAGAATTTTCTTACTCATTTGACAAAAAAATATATCTTTTAGTATACCAAAAGGAGATTAAATAAGATAGTCTCAGCAAAGTTTCATTTTAGTTTGGGTTTAAGATGAGAAATAATGTTATACAACATTATTTGTATCTCAACTTGAAGAACAGCTAATTAAAACTCTATTCATTCTAATGTGTAAATTTAACTTTAGGAATAAAAACATTTATGAAAGAGATGTAGACAATGCCCACATACAAGAATCAACCCATTTTCAATACAAAGAAACTATCTCCTTCTACACCTAAATCCATAAATGTTTAATTTTTGCTCAAGTACACATCAGAATAACATGTTTATACGATTTAGTCTAATAAAACGAGAGAAATGAGCATACCAAAATATGCTTATTTTGTTAAATTTTTAATGTCTAATACATAAAGACAGTAGACGCTTTCTTTTCTTTTTTTTTTTTAGTAGATGCTTTCTTGTGCATAATTTAGTTCCAGTAAAATTAAGCCTCAAACAATTTTAAAGTACAAATCAACCTAAAAGTCCTGTGCAGCAGTCTCTCTTCACAGCTCTCTGAGGCTACCTGGCAGTGTCCTCTAACTCTCCTGGGACTCACTTGCCTCCTCCTAGACTGGCAACTTCTCAAGGGCATAAAACGCTGTCTCTCCTCATTACCCTGGAGCAGGGCATGGCAACCCACCGCAGTGTTCCTGCCTGGGGAACCCCATGGACAGGGGAACCTGGTGGACTTGTGTCCATGGGGTTCCAGAGTCAGACACGCCTGAGCCCAGCGCACTCATTAGAGCCTCACTCCCTGTAACATGTGCTTGACACTTAATAGGTTCTCTCTGTGTTGCAAATATAATAATAAACCCTTGAAAATCTTTTAAAAGTCAAATAATTTAGAGATTAAGCCTAGAATAGTCCTTGGAAATGTCTGTTATTTCAATGTACACCTACAAGAAATACATTTTTTAAAATTATACAGCTATCAAAATGACTGTTATGCTGTAATTCAGATATCTAACATAAAACTCAAATACATGGTTGAAAATTATTCAGTGTAAGAAATATTAATTTATGAGTTTTTTAAATTCAAAGAAGAAAAGTAAAATAAGAAATTATTCTGAATCTGAACGATAATGTCATTAATACTCTTTCAACTATATAAATAATCCTTGGCTACATATTTTGCTTAAACATTTGTTTCTGTCTATCACAACTCATGATAACACAGTTGCAGAAACAGAAAATAAGTGTGATGTGGCACATGCTCTCACAGTGTTACATAAAGTTCATTCATCATTCACCACAAAACTGATCAGGCTAGAAGAGCGGCACTGTGGTTGGACCAGAGTTGGCCTGATAGTATAACAAAAGGAATTTTGATCTTAAAAAAAAAATTTTTTTTGAATAGGACAACAGAAGTACCCAGGACCACCTGTTACCTCCCCACTACTGAACAACAGGGTCAGAAGTACCCAGGACCACCTGTTGCCTCCCGACGAGCTACAATGGAGGAGTCTCTCTCTGATCCTAGAGGCCGTCTTCCTGAGCTCTGGATCATCTTCTCAAGAACCTCACTTAACCTTCGCTCTAATTATCAGTCAGTTACTTTCTCCTTGAACATTCTATAAGCAAACAATCATGTTTCTAGGTTTTTAGGGGTGAGGACAGCCCTTTTCTAGGTCCAAAATCCACTTGGAATCTCTTCCCTTTTGTAAAGAACTGGGTATCTCCGTTTTCTCATCTTCAATTCCCTTTATTTTTTAATTTCTTTCTTTTCCCCAATGCAAAATATATACAACCTATTTTAGTTACACAGTATATTATACTGAACAATCACAGACCAATCGCCCAAGCCAGGAACTAGACTATCACCACTGACTAAGATACACCTCGTGTTCTACACTTTTTCTACCCCCCTTGGCCTGACACTCCAGAGCAAAGCACCATCATGGTGATGCTGTGTTCATTCCATTGCTTTGTGAAAGATGTTTTCTATACTTAAACAAGATATTTACTACTGCCTGTTTTTAAACTTTATGAAATAGGTATGATACACATTTTCCCAGGAATGGTTATTCTTACTCAGCATTCTATCTTTAAGATTCATCTATGTTTCTGTATGTAACTTCATTCATTACCACTGCTGTGTAATACTCTATGTATGTATACATTAACTTTGCTTATTAATTAGTACTTGGGTAATATCCACCTCAACAATCAGCATGTAAGAACTGATTCACATCCTCCAAAACACCTGACACTGCTAATACAACACGTAATTAAAAGAAGACACCTCCTTGTGATCCTTTTTTTGTTGTCGTTTTTATTTTTTGGCTGCACCACATAGCATGTGGGATCTTAGTTCCCCAACCAGGGATTGAACCTGCACTCCCTGCATTAGAAGCACAGAGTCCTAACCACTACACCACCAGGAGGGGCCCTCCTTGCATTCTTAATGTACACTCCCTGATTACTAATGATCTAAGCATCTTTTGATATTTTTATTCACTGTTAATATTTCGTCTTCAATGAATTATCTGCTCAAGGTTTTGATCATTTTACAACCAGACTAAGTTTGCTTACAAATTTCTAGCTCACTATGCACTCTGCACATTAAGACTTTATACTGTAAGTACAGTTTCCTAATTTGGTTCTCTTCTTTTCTATCTTTGTTATCTTTTATTACTCTCCCATCCTGCCATGCTAACACTTCCTCCTCAATGGCCATAGAAACGGTACACTTGTCTTACTCCTGATCTTAAGGGGGGAAGTTTTTTTAATGCTTCTTTATTGAAAATTATTTCTATTCTTTTAGATAGGTTTTATGAGGGCAAGGAAATTCTGTTCTGATTTTAGTTTCTGAACTTTTATCATGATGAGATGCTGAACATTACAAGTGATTTTTTCTTTTCCCCCACAGGAAAAAAAAATCTACAGAATTTGTCATTTGAATTTTCTCCTGTATTTTGCTAATGTGGTGATAACATTTATAGGTATTCTAGATAAAACTACTTATACATACCTGGAATAAACTCAAATTGGTAACTGAGTTTTATCTGTTAAAAAAATACACTTAACAAATTCAGATTTCCAATAATTCTGTTGAAGAGTTTGATGTATACTTTAATGAATTAAAGTATAAGCTTATAATTTTCTTAACATACTCTTTTGGTACTAGGGTTATACTGGCCTTATTTGAATGACTTGGAGAAATAGTTGTTTTCTCACTCTCTTGAAGAGTAGTGTGATATGACCTTTGAAAGTTTGGAGAGAATTTAAGAGAATTCAGCTCTAAAACCATTTTGGATCAGTTATTTTCTCCATGGAAAGATTATAAACCACAGATTACATATCTGTAATAGTTATCATATTATTTAGGGTAGTGAGTGTTGATGAATTCCATTTTTCTAGGAATTTGTCAACTTCTAAGTTTTCAAATGTACTGATTCTAAGATCAGTGTTCTTCTTGGTCCATACGACCTTCACTGGTTTTGCAGCTCTGTCCCCTTCCCACATCACTCACCTGTGTCATCTTTATTTTCCTGTTCACTATCAAGTGGAATGTCTTCTTGTTCTTATTTTTTCAGAGTATCAGCTTTTGGCTTCTTTGATTCTCTCTACTATTATTGTTTTCTAATTTTATTGACTTTTGTTCTTATCTTCTCTAACTCTGATTCTTATCTCCTTACCTTAGTTTATTTATTCTAACATTCCTTTTCTATTTTTTAAGTTAAATGCATAGCTACTCCATCTTCAGCTTGTTTTTATTCTAACATAAGTATTTATAAAGATAAATTTACCTGTAAATATCAATTTCACTATAATCCCACAGTTTTTGACTGGTGGTATTTTCATTATCATTGAGTTGTATGCTTTTTAAACTTCTAGTATGATTTCTTCTTTGTCCTACTGTTTTTTTAGAAGCATGGATACTTTCAAATGCAAAGGGGGTTTTATATACACACACACACACACACACACACACATGTATTATTTATTTATAAAATTAATTGCATTATGGTCAGAGAAAACGGTCTGCAGGATATTGATTCTTTGAAATGTGTTAATCTGTGCTTTGCAGTCTATAGTACACATTCACTCTTTGTGTTTTTGTATTCCACAGCATGCAGTGTTCATTAAATCATGTTTAAATGAGTTGCTCAAATCTGCAATTAATTTTTTGTATCCATAAATTAGAAATTCAGAAAGGTATTTAAAATTTTTCTAATATGACAGAAAATCTGTCAATATTCTCTAGTTTGATTAAATTTTGATTTATATATTTTGAGTCTATTTTATTAGGTACATTCAAGTTTAAAACTGCTACATTTTACTGGAAAATTGGACTTATTATGTAGTTACCTTCACCGTCCCCAACAGTGCTTTTCTGTCTTTAAGTCTACTTTGCTAATGCTCGTATGATTAGTGCATTTTCTTTTAGTTAGTATTTCCCTGAAATACCATTTTCTGTCCTTTAACTTTCAATCTTTTTGTATGCTAATGATTTAAGTGTGGGTTTTGTAAACAACATTTAACTTAAAAAAGCTAACTGATTTGAAGCTTTATCTTTCACAAGCAGAGAGAAAACAGTTTATGTTTATTACAGAACTTTTTCTTATGTGCTGCTTTTTTTATCTCTATTTTTCTTCCATGTTTTAATGCTTTTTCTTCCTTTCTTTACTGTTATTTGGATTGACTTTAAATGTTAGTTTTTCATGTCTCAAGTTTCTTTTTTCCTTGTCTACAGGTTTCTAACATATATACTCTGTATTTATTCTTATAATGGCTACCCTTAAAATTTTACCATACAAATTTAGCTTATGTCAAAAGCTAACTTTCAGACTTCTCTCAAACCACACACTTCAACTCTGATCTTTCCCCAAAACTGAAATACTCCTGCTGTAGAGCGTATTAGTTCTGCCCTTCTCACCAACCGACTTCTATTTTTTTAAATCAAATTTCTGGATCTTTTATTGCAGGATACTGATGCAAGCACTAGATGACTTCCAAATGTGTTTCTGTTTGTACTCCTGTATCTGTACATCTAACTACAATTCAGGACACTTCCCTTAAAGTTATAAGCTAAATATTCACGTGCCTCCTGCCATCTACAATGCATGTCTGCTGCCGCTAGTCACTTTAGTCGTGTCCGACTCTGTGCGACCCCACAGACGGCAGCCCACCAGGCTCCCCCGTCCCTGGGATTCTCCAGGCAAGAACACTGAGTGGGTTGCCATTTCCTTCTCCAGTGCATGAAAGTGAAAAGTGAAAGTGAAGTTGCTCAGTCGTGTCTGACTCTTCAGTCTATGGACTGCAGCCTACCAGGTTCCTCCGTCCATGGGATTGGCCAGGCAAGAGTACTGGAGTGGGGTGCCATTGCCTTCTCCACAATGCATGTCTAACGCACTTAAAATTCTGGAAAGGAGTTCCTACTTCCCAATTCTCTCCCCAGGCTTCCTCATCTTAGTCAATGACATGAATGTCCACCTAATGCACAAAGAGAATACACAGTCATAACTGACTGGTTTCTCCCTCATCTCACACCCAATTCATTTTAATATTTATAACTCAAAAAGAGTCCCAAACTTGTTTACCTTTCAAAATTCTCACTACCAGATACCCCCTCACAGCCTAACTCACTCTTATCTTCTTTTTTACTTTAGTCCCTTTCCAATTCAATCTCCACTAAGCTGTTTGATCTTTTAAAAATGTGTTAAATCAGTTAATTCTCCACACTTAAAATCTCATTGCTCTCTGAATAATTCCAGCTGCTGTATGTTCTTCAGAGTCTGGTTCCTGGCCACTTCCTCTCATATTACTCTTTTTCACTCATCTGCTTCAGCCCCACTACTTTCTGACATGCCAAGCCCTTTCCTTTTCACCGTACCTCTGCTCTCCTCTCTCCTACTGCCTAGAAAGCTCTCCCTCAACTAATTGCTATTTCTCATCTTTTAGAACTCAGTTCAAAAGTCAATTCCTAAGAGAAGTCCTCCCTGACAACTCTAATTAATGTAAGCACCTATCAACTGCTTTATTACATCTGCGTTTTACTCCCTTCACCGTTAATTATCAGTTTGCAATTTACAATTATTTCTATCTTACCTGCCGCTCCCACCACCACATAAACTTCATGAAGGAACTTTGTCTTGTTCACTGATACAATCCCAGGATCCAGTACAACGCTTGGCACGTACTGCATGCTCAGTAAATGTTTGTTGCATGACAGTTACATACGAAAAATTACATATGAAATTCTTCACGAATTACATACAAAAAATTTAATACTTAGTAAACTAACTAATTGAAGGCAGGAGGAGAAGGGGACGACAGAGGGTGAGATGGTTGGATGGCATCACCAACTCAATGGAGTAAGCACCAGGAGTTGGTGATGGACAGGGAGGCCTGGCGTGCTGTAGTCCATGGGGTCGCAGAGTCAGACACGACTGAGCGACTGAACTGAACTGAAACTAATAATAATTAAAGATGATCAAACATAAAGTTAGGAAGAGGGAAAAAAACGCCACCTCAATCTACCACTATCAAAACCAATTGTTTGTAAATTCCTTTCTTTACAAATTTTCTAATGTTTTTTTATTTCCAGATTTTCATATAGAATTAATCTCAAGCTGGAAATTTATATTTTTTGAGAAGTAAAAATTTGATGTCTGTACAAGTTGAAATAGTTTTTTCCTAAGAAAATATATTTACCAAAATAGATTTCACAGACTAAATTAGAACCAACCAATCATCATCATGAAGAAATTTTAATTATCAAAGAAATACTCCCTCAAAACAAAATACCTAGCCTGAAAGGTTTCACAAACAAATACTAACAGCCTTTAAAGAAATAAGAAGCTATTTAAACACCAAAAGATACAATGTATATAAATATATTTATATACTCTTTTAGCAAAGTTGAGTATCAAACTTATCAAGACCAAAAAAATACACCACAAATAGGGAAAATTCACCCAGCTCTGAATATAAAAATACTACATAAAATGCCAGCAAAAAGAATCTAGCAGCTCATTAAAACAACAATAAACCATGACTATGTGATCATGCTGGGTTAATTATAAGAAGAAGTAAGGGTAGTTAAATATTAGGAAATCGAGTAACAGAATAACTGCTCACGATTACTAGGCCAAAAGTAAAAAATCATTATGTCATTTCCATTGGTGCTAACAAGACTTTAAAATTCAACAAATTTTCTTACCAGAAACCTACAAAATACAAAATGGGGAAATTTTCTTTAATGTGATTTAAAACAAAAAAAATTCTTTGTGTATGAGTGTATATGTATGAAATCAACCTAAACACCAGAGTCTCTCTTACCCGGGAAATACTAGCAGAGCAAGAGCTGGTAAACTATGGCCCACAGCTTATTTCCAGCCTGCACCTGTTTTTATAAAACAATTTTACTGGAAGACAGCTACACCCATTCATTTACGTATTACCTGTGGCTACTTTTACACTGCAACAACAGAACTGAGTAGCTCCAATAGAGACTGGCACACAAAGCTGAAAATACTCACTATCCAGCCCGTCACAGCATAAACCTGACAAGCTCTGTACTAGAGCATTCCCGTTAAAGTGAGGAAAACACAAAGAGATTTAACATCAAGCCACTAATTGGAAATACCACCCAATGCAATCAGACAGCAACAGTAAACTTCACTGTTTACAGCTGCCTGCATTCGCAAGAACGGCTGTCCCTTCTGCCTTGTCACTATCTCCACTGAAGGGCAACGGCAGCTCTGATTCCCTCCTACCTGACTTAACCAAAATGATGGTTTAAATGTCCATGGTTTCTCTAAATAAAGCAAAATGGAAACTGTATTTCAACTGACGGCACTGTAATTACCAGTATTTTCAAGTTAATTGTTCTTTGGAAAATAACCAAGGGCCTAACAGAATTCAGCAGGACCTAGTGGTCCTACACAGGGCTTGTAAACGTGACCAGCAGCACAGCACCCCACAGCGCGCGGGTCACAGGCCGCGCGGCCAGCGTGCCCTTCCCCACGCCGCGCGGCCAGCGTACCCTTCCTGAAGAGACAGCTCCGGGTTCTCCTCTTCCGGGCCGCTGCTGTCACTGCGGAGCTCAGGCTCGTTCTCCTCTTTTCCGGGCAGAGTCTCCCAACTCTCGTCGCTCGAGGACTGATCTTTCTCTGTACCAGAAAATCGATGCGGCAAAGAAGCAGACCATTCTCCATCACTGCATTCTGAACTGCAAATTCAGAACAGAAAAAACTGTCATGACAAGTGTATTTGCCATTTGCCATGTTAACCAGGCATTAAGGTAGAGAATGGACTACTAATGCTCTACATGTTTCATCAGGAGCTGGTTCAATTTTAGCACATTTTAAAATAAATACAGAGACAAATATTCAGCAGAATGTAACATTTTCAAATGAATATATTATATGGAAAGTTATGAAATTATCAATTTATTATTTTCTTCATTAAAGTAACTAATTCCATGGTGTTTACACACAGGTTCTTTATACTTTAGACATATTCTAAACAAAATTCTAAGTAATGTATTCAGTAATCACAATTTAAATGCTATCTGGAATATATAATAAGTGTTATTACTCACCCGACCTATCCACAACTTTCTCATTACCTACTGACAACTGATATCACATCCTCTATGAAGAAATCACTATTACCATGTTTAAAAAGCTTACCTATTTTTTTCTCTTCCTTTTACAAAAAACACTTTGCAGTGGAGAGACATTCAAATTCATACAAAAGAGCACTGACAAATCTTTACTGAAGTCCTTTCATAGGACTATGAACACAAAATAAATCTCAACAGAATATTTAGATAAGGAATGAAATAAGTGATAAAAGGGTTAACGAAAAAATTTCAGAAAAATTACTTTAAGTTATATGTATTTAAGTGGTTAATTTGGTTACATTCAACAACTTGCAAAGCATTAGTCATCTTATATTTGCTGTTGTTTAGTGACTAAGTCATGTCCAACTCTTTCGCAACCCCATGGACGTGGCCTGCCAGGCCCCTCTGTCCATGGGCTTTCCTAGGAAAGAATACTGGAGCGAGCTGCCATTGCCTTCTCCAGGGGATCTCTCTGACCCACGGGTTGGAACCTGTGTCTCCTGTACTGGTAGGTGGGTTCTTTACCACCAAGCCCCCAGGGAAGCCACATCTTATATCACCAAAAGCTACAATATTACTTAACAGTGTTGAATATAAATCATAAATGTTCTTTCCAGTAACATCAATCATTCTGCTCAAGAATTCCCTTAAAGATTACCTTCTGCACTGACTTTTAAGAAAACAAAAAAATAACAAACTTTATGTTTTTGAAAGGAAGTGGTAATTGGTACTGTCTTCTTCTATAGGCAGATGAACCCAAGAGATCAAGATGCAGTTAACAAAGAGCAGCACTAATCTGAGCTCTGAGAAGGTAACAGAAGTAAAGAAATAAAATCAACTTCCAATTTTCAGAAGACAATGTGCAGCAGGACACAAACATCTTGGAGAAGGAACAGAACAAAGCCCTGGCACAGCAAGCAACAGGTGTGCCCTCACTGGGCATGAGCCAAAACTGCTTCTGTCTGTAAAATCTCTGTGATCCGAAGAATCATCTAAGATCAAGTAAATCATTTACAGACTTGTATCAATGTCAAAATCTCACAAAAGAAATAGTTTTAAAGGAGCTTACCGAACTAACTTTCCTTGACCATGAAGCTTCTCAAATTTATAGCTAAATTACCAACTCCAATTTTGGTATGTCTTTAAGAAGCAGGCTAAGATTTCTACATTAGTTTGTGGCAACTTTTTAACACACTTGCTTAAAAGTAAACTTCATTATTAAACATTTCTCTCAGAGTAAGGTCCTGTCCAGAAAGATAACATATGAAATTTCTGAACTTTTATGAATTAATGAAATAACTGATGGAATACCTCCAAATGTCAATATAAATAAGACGCTTATGTTGAGGACTGACAAACTATGCATCTTGTTAGCCAAATCTGGTCGTGCTGCCTATTTTAAAAAATAATGGCATGTGAGCCACAAATGGTTTTTATATTTGATTTTGCCATAGTCAGCAAAACCTAAAATATCTAATATCTGACCCTTTAAGAAAGTTCGTAGACAGCTGGCCTACATCACTGCTACTCATTATGTATTAACATTCACTTCTAAGTAGGTAACTTTTAAACATATATCCCCAGCCCTGACCACCATACTAAGGACCACCAATAAGGAATGAAATAAGTGATAAAAGGGTTAACAAAAAAATTTCAGAAAAATTACTTTCTTAACTTTCATAACCACTAACTGCCCATCAAATATTTTTTAGATTTTCACATTCCTTTTAAAAATTATATATTTTTAACGAAATTCATCTGCTATTTAAGTTCCTTTCTTGATTTTCTATCTGCTAATGGTATTATCCTGCTCTTAAGCTGTATAGATCTCTGACTCTTCACAAACTCCCCACAAGTCCTCTCTTACTTCCCATTTTTTCTGTTCAATGGCTCTTATATCCTAGCTCCCTTTTCTCCATTTCCCCTAAAAAACTCTGGCTCAAGTGTTTTCTCCAAACCTAGACTTAAGACAATCAGTTATTAACTGGTGTCCCTAAATTTAATCCCAACTCCCTCAACTCAATTAAAAAACATATTCTGAATATTCCTATTACTTCAATTTATATCAAACAGTACATTTATAATGTTACTCCAAAAATATATTTTATAATAAAACACTATAAATAATAAATTTATATTAAAACAATATAGGAACTTCAACAGTTCCTCTCCACTAAGGCTCTATTTCACACAGGTAAGCCATCTGCCTACAGCCCTCACAATTCTTGCTACAGCTGTCCATTAACATTGTGCCTTAAGGTAATGAAGCTGAGAACACAGGTTCTGGAGTAAGTTGGCCTGGATTTGAATTCACCAGTTATTAGCTGTGGAAAAATTATTTAATGTCTTTGTGCCTTCACTTGCATCACCTATTAGAAGAATATAATAATAGTATCCACCATCACACTGAGTTTTTGTTTTTGTTCATTTATTAGTTGGAGGCTAATTACTTTACAACATTGTAGTGGTTTTTGCCATACATTGACCTGAATCAGCCATGGATTTACATGTATTCCCCAACCCCCCTCCCACCTCCCTCCCCATCCCATCTCTCTGGGTCTTCCCAGTGTACCAGCCCTGAGCACTTGTCTCATGCATCAAACCTGGGCTGGTGATCTGTTTCACACTTGATAATATACATGTTTCGATGCTATTCACTCAGATCATCCCACCCTCGCCTTCTCCCATAGAGTCCAAAAGTCTGTTCTATACATCTGTGTCTCTTTTTCTGTTTTGCATATAGGGTTATCGTTACCATCTTTTCTGAATTCCACATATATGCGTTAGCATACTGTATTGGTGTTTATCTTTCTGGCTTACTTCACTCTGTAAAATGAACTCCAGTTTCATCCATCTCATTAGAACTGATTCAAATGTATTCTTTTTAATGGCTGAGTAAGATTCCATGGTGTATATGTACCACAGCTTCCTTATCCATTCGTCTGCCGATGGGCATCTAGGTTGCTTCCATGTCCTGGCTATTATAAACAGTGCTGCGATGAACACTGGGGTACACGTGTCTCTTTCAGTTCTGGTTTCCTCAGTGTGTATGTCCAGCAATGGGATTGCTGGGTCATATGGCAGTTCTATTTCCAGTTTTTTAAGGAATCTCCACACTGTTCTCCATAGCGGCTGTACTAGCGTGCATTCCCACCAACAGCGTAAGAGGGTTCCCTTTTCTCCACACGGGTTAATATATAGAAAATATTCTAACAGGGCCTGGTAAATACTAAGTCATCAGCAACTATTAACAAATCATTTTTTTAAACAATATTTTTTTGTGTTACCTAAATATATTTATCTCCTAAGCAATATTCGTAAAGTTCCAAATTTGATGTGCCAGCCATATTTTTTTTCTGATTCACATCAAATATATAATGATAAAAATTAAGAAAACTTGTCTTTGTGCCATTCAGTGCATTTTAGCCACTCGAAAAAATACTAGTGTATAGGAAAAAAAAGTTTTAACCTCGAATGGCACTGATGATTTACTACAATCTGATCCCAGTTATGAGTACATTCTCACATCCAACACTTTCCTTCTAATATGCTCTATTCCAAATAATGTCCCTCAAATATGAATTTTCATCACAATTATTGCTCCTACCACCACGAATGTTTTCACAATCACCTCACCTTCTTTTTTCATTTCAGGGCCAGATCATTCCTTCAAGACCTTCCCCTACAACACGGTTTCTTTTGTTTTTCAACTAATTCACAGACTAGCGTTCTTATTCATTCAGTCTGAACCACCAAAGTGTAGCTGCTTCTTTAGCACTACATTTAAAGGTATTTTTCATATGTGCAAAAATCACAGTTCCTTTTATCAGAAAAGCATCCAAGGAGATTTGCTTGTATTGTGAAGTATCTGTAAGCTCTTACTAAGAGCTAAGACAGTATTATCGAATGATTTTAAATAGTGAATTTTCAGTGATATCAGTTTATTTAAAAAGGACCAACAATTATCTTTAGCATATATTCTCCAGAATTTAATACAAATGGATGATATAAATGGTATAAAGTAATATATCAATAATTTCCTATTAAAATTTCATTCTGAACATTATTATCTATGACAAATTTCCCAATTTAATGTCTATTACTAATTTGTAGCTCTAAAAATCCAAACTGCTTCAGAGGGCTAGTCAAAAGAAATTTAACTATGATTAAGATTTTTTACTATGAAAAGCAAAAAACCTACCATAAATTATTTCTTTACTGAAGAAAGAAGATACCATATTTAACATCAGGTGAAGTTCCATCTGTGATATATGACAGCCTTTTGCACCCTGACGGTGGAATACTGGGATGGCAAGTCCAAGTTTTGAAGTCTGACAGAGTTAGCTTAGGGTCTGCTCAGCACTTATAGTACAAGCATGGACAATGCATGAACTTCCCTGAGTTCACTTTTCCTCATCTGTAAAATGAGGACATTAATGTTTACCTTTCAAGTCTACAGTGATGTTTAAATGAATAGCAGATAAAATATTTTGCACAATTTTCAGAAAATGGCAAACATTTAATAAAAGTGGTAGTTACTTCTTTCATTGTATAACCTAACTGCTTAGAAATTTCAATAGGATTTCCTGCCAGCACACCACCATTTTCCTCCTTTCTCTATCAAAGAAAATCTATTCAGTGTCTTCTGGTTTGTCTTGCTGAAGAGACAAACTGACAGTGTTACCAGTCTCCTGGCCACCTGACAGCTTTATCCCAGAGGTCAGCAAATTATGCTCTGGTGCGTAAGCAAAACCTGGCCACCTGTCTGTTTTTCAGTGGCCTGGAAGCTAAGGGTGTTTTCTGCATTTTAAAATGCTCGTATTAAGCATTCACATAATGGCCTCAATTTTGCCTTTTGGTCCACAGAGCTTAAAATATTTACTATCTGGTTATCTTAAAAAAAAAAAAAAAAAAGTTTGCAGACCCCAAAGAAGACATAGTAAAGAAGTATCCAACATAGATCAGTAGAAGAGAAACCGTGGAGCAGAAAAGTGTGAGCAAACAGCTCAATGGCAGCACTGAAGTCAGAGAAGATGGGTAGAGTAAAAAATCAATTAGCTATGGAAACTAGAGAATATAGAAATAATAAAGGGAATTAAGATTCTGAGGCATTTAATAAGAGTGGATAGTGAAATAAAAGCAGCAGTGGATGTGAAACACTTATTCTGAAAACTCAGCAGTGGAAAACATAAACAGGCAAGTAATTAAAAGAGAAAGCAAGATCAATGAATGTTGCCCCCAGGATTTAGAAAAATCGAAGGAACATAGGGATAAAGACAATAAATAAGCAAGGTATCAGACACAAATACTAAAGAAAAAAATTTCGGAAGAAATTTAAAACAGGAACCAATACCAACGTATTATGTTAGTATGCTAGTATGTAGTCTTATGAAGGAGAGGAAAACAAGATGGATCACATTCTGCTATTGCAGTATCTCCAGGAAAGCAGAGACATAAGTGTATCGACTGAGTGACATGATGATAAAGAACTAAAAGAAAAAAGATCTTAAAATAATTTTTCAAGAACAAGCAACAGAACCAAATAGGACACAAATTAATCTTGGACTAGTGAGGACTCATTTGTTCTTGATTATAAAAGCACATGAGTTTAACAGTTTAAATTCCTCAAAGTAAAAACTAAAATACCACTGTGAGTTTCACATGGTCTTTCACTAGTACTTCTTCCATTAGCATTTAGAACTATATTCAAAAGCAGAAAACTGTAGCCTACTCAAATACTATGCTCTTTAAAGATTTAACTGTGAACCAAGAAACGTTTTTCATATAAATAAAATTAAATGTGGTTTCTGTTGCTGTTCATTGTTCAGGTGCTCAGTCGTGTCAGACTCTTTGCCACCCCATGAGTCGACTGCAGCATGCCAGGCTTCCCTGTCCTTCGCTACCTTCCAGAGTTTCCTCAAACTCATGTCTATTGTTGATGATGCCATCCAACCACCTCAGCCTGTTGCCCCCTTCTCCTCCTGCCTTCAACCTTTCCTAGCATCATGGTCTCTTCCAATGAGTCAGTTCTTTGCATCAGGTGGCCAAGTGCTGGAGCTTCAGTTTCAGCATCAGTCCTTACAATGGGTATTTAGGGTTGATTTCCTTTAGGACTGACTGGCTGGATTTCCCTGCAGTCCAAGGGACTCTCAAGAGTCTTCTCCAGCACCACAATTCGAAAGCATCAATTCTTTCACGCTCAGCCTTCTTTATAGTCCAACTCTTACATCTGTACATGATTAATGGAAAAAGCACAACTTTTGACTAGTATATGGACCTTCATCAACAAAGTAATGTCTCTGCTTTTTAAAACACTGCCTAGGTGTGTCATAGCTTTTCTTCCAAGGAGCATCTTTGAATTTCATGGCTGCAGACACTGTCCTCAGTGATTTTGGAGCCCAAGAAAAGAAAGCCTCTCACTGCTTCCACTGTTTTCCCATCTATCTGCCATGAAGTGATGGGACCGGATGTCATGATCTTAGTTTTCTGAATGCTGAGTTTTAAGTCAGCTTTTCCACTCTCGTCTTCCACCTTCATCCAGAGGCTCTATAGTTCCTCTTTGCTTTCTGCCATGGGGTGGTGTCATCTGCATGTCTGAGGTTATTGATGATTCTCTCAGCAATCTTGATTCCAGCTTGTGCTTCATCCAGCCTGGCATTTGGCGTGATGTACTCTGCATGTAAGTGGTTTTTCTATAACGATTCAAAAAAGATACATGCACCCCAATGTTCATGGCAGCACTATTTATAACAGACTGGACATGGGAGCAACCTGTCGTCCGTCAACAGGTGAATGGATGAAGAAGTTGTGGTATATATATGGTGGAATATTACTTACCCATAAAAAGGAACAAATTTGAGCCAGCTGAATTGAGGTGGATGAACCTAGAGCCTATTAAGCACAGTGAAGCAAGTCAGAAGGAGAAAAGCAAATATAAAGGCACAGACACATGGACTCTAGAAAACTGGCACTGGTGAACCTTTTGCTGGGCAGGGATAGAGATGTAAGCTCAGAGAACAGACTTGTGGGCATAGTGGGGGAAGGAGAAAGTGGGAAAAACTGAGAGAGTAGCACTGAAACATACAGACACTTAGTGGGCAGGTGCTGCGTAACAAAGGAAGTGTAAGCTTGGTGCTCTGTGACCATCTAGAGGGGTGGGATGGAGCTGGTGGGGAGGAGGCTCAAGAAGGAGGAGATATATGTATACTTACAGCTGATTCACATCTGTTGTACAGCAGAAACCAACACAACATTAAAAGCAACTATCCTCCAATTAAAAAACAAATTGTATGTGGTTTCTAGACAAAATACTTTATGTACAAATCCTAGTTAGAAATAAGAAGTAAAATCAGCCAAAATCAACCTCTGACTCCTTAAATCTCACAAGGAATTGATCTGTCTTCTCTGATATTTATATATTTATATATATCAGAGATATATAAATATCAGAGATATTTATACTACCCCCCAAAATTCAACTATATATAAGCTTAGGGAAGAATGAAATTTTAGATAGTTTTCTTATCTGACCAGCTGTGGATCAAAAACACTTTTTGAATTTTATAGAAAATCCTCTGGAAGGAAATTATGTTACAAAGTATGGTGTTGGAGAAGACTTGAGAGAGTCCTTTGGACTGCAAGGAGATCCAACCAGTCCATCCTAAAGGAAATCAGTCCTCAATCAGTTTCAGTCCTGAAGCTGAAACTCCAATACTTTGGCTACCTCATGCGAAGAGCTGACTCATTGGAAAAGACCCTGATGCTGGGAAAGATTGAGGGTGGGAGGAGAAGGGGACGACAGAGGATTTGGATGGCATCATGAGCTCAATGGACATGAGTCCTTATAAACTCCAGGAGCTGGTGATGGACAGGGAGGCCTGGCATGCTGCAGTCCATGGTGTCACAAAGAGAAGGACATGACTGAGCCACTGAACTGATTATATAATTCCTGGCATTCTCAAAAATAGTATACTAAACATAATCTAAGCACTTTCGGGCTTTTTACTAGTACTAACATTGAACTATGTTGCGATAAAATGATACAGTAAAAGTTGTTCTAATCTATAAGTCTGTTTAATTTAGTAAATAAGACCCAAATAGTTAGACTTTTTTTTTTTCTTTTTTTTTGGACTCATCACATGGCTTGTGGGAGCTTAGTTTCCTGACCAGGGATTAAACCCAGGCCCATGGCAGTTAAAGTGTGGAGTCGCAACCACTGGACTGCCAGGAAGTCCCTAGTTTTTCTTTTTGAATTATGTCTGCCTTTTACAACCTTCTGGTCTTTCCCTTAATATCAAAATATTGTTATCTATGACTCCCTAGGCACGCCTGAGGAACAAAGTTATTTATCCCCAATTTATTCCTTCTAAACTATGAACTTGTAAACAAGATAAAAAGTTTTGCTAAAATATTAGAGTATGTGCTTACAGATCTTTGCTTTGGTTGTTCAGGTATTTTACTTGTTGGGAGATAGTATGATCAGAAGAACTTTCTTCACAGCTTTCAACTAACACATAGGAGAGGAAAGGAGTTTCATTTAGCCTCACAGTAACTATCTGTATATTCTGTCTTTCTCATAAGGCTGGTGAAGATCAAGGCAACAGGGATCATTATTATTTGTATTTACAGAGTACCTGGAACAAAATGTGACCTTTAGGAGGATTTCAATAAATTCTTTTTAAATAAATCAAATCAAAATCAACTAATATTCCTTTCATTCTCCCAAAGTCACCACCAACAAAAAGTTGTCCTGACATGTTTACATTAGGTAAGGTAAGGTTTCTTACCTTTTAAGCAAGGGTAAGGCCTAGGGACAGAAAAACTCTGAAAAAAAAAAAACACTTAAGTGCTGTAAGAAGTGGTCAGGAGATGGCACACCTATTTTCAGAACAATTAGGCCCAAGGTTAAAATCTGCTGCCATAGCCCAAAGGCTCTTTTAAACTCAAGATCTTGTTCTCAAACAGTTATTAACATTCTCAGGGTATATTTCAAAAGAGCCGAGTATGAACCTCAGCTCTTTGGTCTAATTCCAAATCTGGTAATTATATGCTGCCTATTAAAATTCCCCTTGCAGTTCTAATTTAATAAGGTGGTGTTCAGTTCCTGTCAAACAGCTCAGAGTAACACCACCAGCTGCAATGCTCATCCTATAAAGTATAATGTTTCAGATGTGATTAAATGATCATCTAGAATTTTTCAGGGAAGCGAACATACATTCTTTAAAATATTTTCCACTTATAAAGAATAAACTATATATTTTTAAGTGGCCAAAAAAATCCTATACCTTAAAATGTCACAGTAAATTTTAGTTTATTTTCTTGATAAAAGAGTTCTATTTGTAGCTATTATAATATTAATATGATGAGAAAACTCTTCAAGTGTATCATCTTTAAGTTTTATAAAGCAGAGAAAATACAAAAACCTGAGACTCAAAGCTATCCTTTTTCTTGTGGTTGGCAAACAGCGTAAATATTTCAGCAACTTCATTAAATGACATTAGGCTTGACTACAAAATAAAAACTAAGGAGGTTTTTATTTTTGATTAATGTATCTATAGTGGAGAAAGCATAGCCAAGCTAAATGAATTCCTTCAAAGAAGCAAAAATGTGGTAAAAAAAAAAAAAAGTACACCAACCTTATACTTTCAAACCATAAGATATCTAGATTATGTTATTTTTAATAGTAATCTAAAGGTCTAACAGAGGTTCACAATCCAATCCAAAAACCTTAGGGCTGAGTATGTTTCAGAATTTAGAATTTCAACTGCCCCTCCTCAAGATTTAGAAATACTACTTAACATTACCAGTGGAATCTAAGTCAGCACCCAGAAATCAAATGTTTTCATATTTCTTCAGTAAAATGTATGAATACTTGAAAAAGGGCCTAATTTTAGTTCAGATCTAGATCTGCAACCAAGTAAGTTAATACTAGTCAGGTTTTGTGGTCAATTTCTGTTTTTAGAACTTTTATGGATTTTGGATAAAAGACTGTGCACCTAAACTGAAACAGCAGAAATAAGTCAGGAACAAGTTCTTAACTTCAAGATAACAGTAGAAATATTTCAATTGTTTCTACGAGTTACATATGCTTTATTACAGAAGCTTAATTCATACATCCAAAAAAAATCAAAACAATTTATTAATCTTATGATGTGAAAGAAAATATATAAAATGCATTCATATTCATTAAGGATAAATTTCTCCCTTTGCAGAACTTTTTAGTTAAAAAAAAAAAACATTATTTCTTTACATTGATAAAATCTTGCAATTGCACTGCAATTGAGCATTGCAAGGGTTACCACAAGCTTAAAAGAACAGATAGAAGTCTAGACTCTGGGGTACTAAAAAGTAAGCAACTGGACAAAGAAATTCTCCATTTCTCCGTTCTTTCTGTTGTCTTATAGTATGGGAAAAAAGGAATCTATGTAAGAGGAATCAGAATGCTTTTTATAAGAAAAGTTATATGTTCTCTTCAAAACAGTAAACTACAGTGGTGAAGAACAGAGAGACTAGTTAGTAAGGAGACAATCAAATTCCAGGTCCACGTTTTACTAGCTTTGTGACCTTAGAAGTTAGTCAATATGCCTCAGTTTCATCTACAAATGTGGAAAATAACAAATGTACCACATAAAGTTACTAATGAAAATTAAATGCTAAATAAAAATAAATAAAAAATAAACTGATAGGAACAACAGGAAGAATAAACAGGTGATATTTAATAAATACTGGCAAAGTTAATGCAATATTATCAACCAAAATTTCCTCGATCTTAACCACATTTTAAACCCAGACTGGCTTAACATAAGAAATTTTTAAAAATACAACAAATGTTTACCTTGCATTTTATCAGTATTAACTGAAATACCATGAATTGAAATAATTAGTATCACTATCCTTTTTTTAATAAAGAATAGTTATTACCTGAACTTATAAGTTCCACAAACTACTGAAACACCTCAGAGTTTCTATGAAAAACTAACTAGTATGCATGGTTATCAATTGGTAAATAAAAATATATGGTAAGTCAAAATAGCTAATTCCATGACCATGGCAGAGAGCCCATCCACCAAACATAAATGGTACTAGAAAATAAACCACTTTGCTCACTACACAATCTCACAAAGCAATGCACAAAACTTACCTATCTTCATCTTTATCATACAGTTGGTAATAGTCTCCACAGCCATTCCAAAATGTGTTATCCACAACCTCTGGCCTTACTGTGGCTCCACTTTCTGTTGTTAGTTGGTTATCTTCTGTTTCCCTCTGTGTAACTCTTGTGAAAGGCAGATCCAAGAACATACAATCATGTTCTCCATCATACTCATCACATTTTATTAAGAGGTCATCTGAGCCATTTTCTTCAACTTCCAAAGCCTCTCTCCACCTCTGAACACTTCTTTGTTTGGCCTCATGCCTATTAAAACCTGTTTCTTGGTCCACCTGGCTTGAACTTATCACTTTCCTAACTTTGGGCCTCACCACCTGCTCAAGAGAACTTCCCTGGTTTTTGCCCCTATCATTGGTGTTTTGTTCACTGCAAATATGCCTGGGAGCACAGGCTGAATCTTCAGTTGAATTTTCTCTTTGTCTCTCCTGGCTAGTATTATTTTGTTGTTTCTTTCTAACCACTTCATCTTCAGAAGAGGACCTCTGAAACTCCTGATTGTTCTCATTGACAAACTCAGTATTATCAGTAGAACTTTTCACTAAAGGTGCTGAATCTACCTCTTCAAACTCATCTCTTAATTCACAGTTGAAAGAGGGAACTGTTGGTGAAAGACCAGTGTATGCCTCTACCTCTCCATTTTCCATCTCAAATACTGTATTGCCCAGTGCTTCCTGATAGCTACCACCTTCCAAAACGTCTGCAGAGAGCTGAAGATGGTCATTATCCTCTCCATGTCTGCTGTCTGGGTCATAAGAGTCAGTATGAACCAATGTAACTCCATTTTGGACACTTGAAGCATTACGAACTCCTGGAGTATACTCTCCCTCAGAGTGATGGTGAAGATCTGTACTGCTTCCTAAGGGCTCCCTGCCTTCCTCGCTATGAGGTACCGCAGCAGAGGATGGAGTGCTCTCAATGGTTTGATTCAATGCTGTATCACAAACGGGAATTTCTGCTTCACTTTTTTCAAATGAAGGGTCACTGGGTAAAGAAGAATGAACTTGATCCAGTGGACTGGAACCTTCACAGAGAACAAAAGAAAACATATTTAGAGGGGCTAATTTAGATAACATTTAATAATGACTCTTTAACTAGAAACCATACCAATTATTACTTATTTGAGAATATGAGTGAATTTCTCTGACTGGTGCTTCCACACTCCCAAATTTAACCGAGAGGGAAGACTGGTTACCCTATGAGTTCATTTATGCCATTGTATAGCCTCTCAATATCCTCTCTCTCTGGACATTTTCTGTAGGTTTTTCACCTAAATCCTAATACTTAAAATGTTCTATACAAGATATTTAAAAGAGAGACTAATGAGAGACTTGAGAGAAGTCATAGGATAATCAATCTACTCTTCCAGTTGTTGGAATGGGCAATTCAAACTTAAAATTATTTTATTACATGTAGATTTCTTTAAAGTGTTTATAATAGCTATAAGAACAGACAACAGATCTAACAGAAATGAGACTCTATTGTGTTCTATGTCAATTCAGTAGATTATCTCAGTCACTAGATACATAATATTAAATTTCTATCCCCAAAATGAACTGTTATAATATATCTACAATGAGTTAACTTCAGTTATGTTACAGCTATGACTGAAAAACAACAAAAAGTCAATATATTGATTCTCTTTGTCACAGTTTCTAAGAACTATGAGACAAGAGTAAAATGCTATATACCCTATAAATTACTTTCCGCACAACTATCTTTTACACTAATGTATAACTAAAAAAAATAAAGACACCAAGACCTGTTGAAACAAAATTTTATAAATTATAAATAACTACAGGTAAGTCTTGTCATATCACAAAAAGGCTTCTTTAGCAAAATGACCTTAGCTAATAATTCATATTCTTGTACACAAATGACAGAAAAAAAAAAAAAAATCCTAGAATTATCAAGTTTGCTCAGAATAAGAGGAAACTGACATTCCAGTCCAAAAATGTGTAGTTATAGTACACGGATTGTTGTTATTGTTTAGTTGCTAAGTGTGACCAACTCTTTTGCGACCCCATGGATTGCAGCCTACCAGGCTCCTCTGTCCATGGGATTTTCCAGGCAAGAATACTGGAGTGGGTTGCCATTTCCTACTCCAGATCTTCCCAACCCAGGGATCAAACCTGCCTCTCCACACTGGCAGGTGGATTCTTTACCACTGAGCCAAGTGGGAAGCCATAGTACATGGATACGTGCAAAATACTTTTTGAGTAATGAATAATTAAGGAATTTTAATTAAATAACTATTACTTGACCTTTGTATTTTTTATAATGATTCTAAAAATATAAAATTAACCAAGTTAAATTATTTAGAGATACAAATAAAACCAAACAACAAAAAAGCTATTTAAATTTAATATGCAGGGGAGAATATACTCAGTGCACATTAAAAAAATAATTTTTTTTCTTGAACATTTTCTCTGGCGAAGTGATGTGACAATGTAATCACTGCAATGACAATGCAGTTATAGATTAACAACTGACCATCTTCTATGTATATACTATTAAGTTCAATAGAAAATTTTAAAATAGAAATTGTTAGGAAATGTACAGCATTTATAATCAAGACACACATAAAACCCACTCACTATTTCAAGCATCACAAGATCAATTCTTACATCACTATTAACAGCTTTTAAATAATTCCAGGCCGCATACCTGAGGAATTTTCTTTTGGAACATCATCCAGTTCCAACACTTCATAGTCATCACCAGCCCGACCTAAGCTTCTTTCATGCCTGGTCATACACGGTTTGAAACTGACATATGCATGTCTTCTGCCGTATCTCCTGCCTGTAATTGTCTGATATCCTCCTGCTGGTTTAGGCCAGGCAGCCTTGGTAGAGTCTTGATCCATTGCTAAAAAAACAGAGTTAAAAATAAGAGGCTTTCGTTGTGACATTTGGGGTAGTGTTTCAACATATATTGCTATTATCTGTCAAATCATATGCTATGGAACACCAAGTGCCCCTTACTAGTAATACAAAACATACTTGAAAAGTAAGCATATTACTTTATGAGAGTTATGTGACCCCCCTTCATCCCTCCCCCAAATATCTTTTTTTGGTTCCTTTAAGATACTGCAGATTTTTATAACATAACCTACCCCCAATTTTTTCCACATGCCAAATTATTATACTGTAAAAGCTCCTAAAGGATTGGAGAATGATCCTTCAAATTATCTAAGTACCATATGTACAACTGCTCAATACAGATTTGTTGAGTGAAATACTCACATATGATATGATGGTTTCAATTACATTAAAAGTGAATAAATTCCAGTCAAATTGCTGTTCAGTTGTTCAGTTGTGTCAGACTCTTTGTGACCCCATGGACTACAGCATGTCAGGCTTCCCTGTCCTTCACTATTTCCCAGAGTTTGCTCAGACTCATGTCCATTGAGTAGGTGATGTCATCCAACCATCGTGTCCTCTATCATCCCCTTCTCCTCCCACCTTCAATCTTTCCCAGCATCAGGGTCTTTTCTAATGAGTTGGCTCTTCACATCAACTTGCCAAAGTATTGGAGATTCAGTTTGAGCATCAGTGCCTCCAATGAATATTCAGGGCTGATTTCCTTTAGGATGGACTGGCTGGATCCCCTTGCAGTCCAAGGGACTCTCAAGAGTATTCTCCAACACCACAGTTCAAAAGCACCAATTCTTCAGCGCTCAGTCTTCTTTATAGTCCAACTCTCACATCCACACATAATTACTGGAAAAACCACAGCTTTGACGATATGGACCTTTGTCAGCAAATAACGTCTCTGGTTTTTAATATGCTGTCTAGGTTTCTCACAAGTAATTTCTTTAATGGTATCTGTACTATTACAAAGAATCAACTGGACCACAATAAAATATATCCCAAAGATTAGGGTCAAGTAAAACTCTCCAAAAGAAAACAGTGGTGAGCCAAGTCAAACTTTTCAAAACTACCAATGTTATACGCATGGTAAGAAAAGTCAAAAACATATAAACAACATAAGTACTAACTTCTGATGCCTAAGGGATATGTAACAGCAAAGATTAGCATCTTTTACTAAACAGGACATTATCTCACATCTACATATAGAATAAGTTTGCTTAGTCAACTGGATTTGACATATATTATGCAGGAACTAATAAGCAAAATATTTCCTCACAGTATATGGAATAGTCAGTAAATGAAAGTTACATATTTCCATTTTAGGGCATTAAAATAAAAAACATAATTGCTTCTAAGCACAAATTCTAATCCCAAAGAAAGGCAATGCCAAAGAACGCTCAAACTACCACACAATTGCACTCATCTCACATGCTAGTAAAGTAATGCTCAAAATTCTCCAAGCCAGGTTTTAGCAATATGTGAACCATGAACTTCCAGATGTTCAAGCTGGATTTAGAAAAGGCAGAGGAACCAGAGATCAAATAGTCAACATCCGCTGGATCATCGAAAAAGCCAGAAGAGTTCCAGAAAAACATCTACTTCTGCTTAACTGACTATGACAAAGCCTTTGTCTGTGTGGATCATCACAAACTGTTGAAAATTCTGAAGGAGATGGGAATACCAGACCACCTGACCTACCTCCCAAGAAATCTGTATGCAGGTCAGAAAGCAACAGTTAGAACTGGACACGGAACAATAGACTGGTTCCAAATCGGGAAAGAAGTACATTAAGGCTAAATATTGTCACCCTGCTTATTTAACTTATATGCAGAGTACATCATGAGAAACGCTGGGCTGGATGAAGCACAAGCTGGAATCACGATTGCCGGGAGAAATATCAATGACCTCAGATATGCAGATGACACCACCCTTACGGCAGAAAGTGAAGAAGAACTAAAGAGCTTCTTGATGAAAGTGAAAGAGGAGAGTGAAAAAGTTGGCTTAAAGCTCAACATTCAGAAAACTAACATCATGGCATCTGGTCCCATCACTTCATGGCAAATAGATGGGGAAACAGTGACAGACTTTTATTTTGGGGGGACTCCAAAATCACTGCTGATGATGACTGCAGCCATGAAATTAAAAGACACTCTCCTCAGAAGAAAAGCTATGACCAACTTAGACAGCATATTAAAAAGTAGAGACATTACTTTGCCAACAAAGGTGCGTCTAGTCAAAGCTATGGTTTTACCAGTAGTCACGTATGGATGTGAGAATTGGACTATAAAGAAAGCTGAGTGCTGAAGAACTGATGCTTTTCAACTGTGATGTTGGAGAAGACTCTTGAGAGTCCCCTGGACTGCAAGGAGATCCAATCAGTCCATCCCAAAGGAGATCAGTCCTGGGTGTTCACTGGAAGGTCTGATGTTGAAGCTGAAACTCCAATACTTTGGCCACCTGATGCGAAGAGCTGACTTATTTAAAAAAACCCTGACGCAGGGAAAGATGGAAGGTAGGAGGAGAAGGGGAAGACAGAGGATGAGATGGTTGAATGGCATCACTGACTTGATGGACATGAGTTTGGGTGAACTCCGGGAGCTGGTGATGGACAGGGAAGACTGGCATGCTGTGGTTCATGGGGTCACAAAGAGTCGGACACGACTGAGCAACTGAACTGAACTGTAGCACAAAGAAAAACGCACATGTATTTACAACATATAATACCAAGTGTTGCATTATTACTTCATCTCTTCACAAACCTGATGAGATGGATACTGTATTTTATTTTAAAAATTAAAAAATTAGGGTTAAATGGATTATTTAAGTACCCTGTCCAATGACCCAGTATGATTCCAGAATATTCATTGGAAAGACTGATGCAGAAGCTGAAGGTTCAATACTTTGGCCACCTGATGTGAAGAACTGACTCATTTGAAAAGACCCTGATGCTGGGAAAGATTGAGGGCAGGAGGAGAAGGGGACGACAGAGGATGAGATGGTTGGATGGCATCACTGACTTGATGGACATGAGTTTGAGTAAACTCCCGGAGTTGGTGATGGACAGGGAGGCCTAGCGTGCTGCAGTCCATGGGGTCACAAAGAGTTGGATACAACTGAGCAACTGAACTGAATTGATTACTCCAGAACCAGTACCTTTAACACCTCCAAAAAAAGTCTCCAAAGTGTAAACCACAATAGATGCTAACGGGGTAGGAAAAGAAAATTAACAGTTTCTAGTTATACTCATTTTGTATCAAAAATTATAAATTAAGCTTTATAAATATTCAATACATAGAGTGAAACTGGCCGTAAATAAGACCAAGATTAAACATCATATACAGTACTCAAGGAATCCAGAGGGGAAAATATGAAGTCCTCAATCTATAGAGTAAGTAACGCAGACTTTGCTTACCTGCTGGCTCTTTTTCAGTATACTGTGACATATATGGCAGTTTCCGTGTGCCCAGTTCAGTGGAATTATGGATGTGATTTAGTTTTTACTCACACAATAGATAAGCTGCAGAGGATTCCTACAAAGAAATCACAGATTAAACACAACATTAATGAAACAGAAGCACAAAACAAAATGGCAAAACTAATAGTTCTAGTGAAGTTCTTGGCTTGCCCATAGCAACACAGAAATATACATTGGATTTGATAAGGCAATCAAAAAAATCTGAAAAGTATGAAGATGGCTATTTGAAAACATTTAGATATCCTCTTGGAAAACCTTGCCTTAAGTATGTATCATCCTTAAGAAAGACAATGATGATAACAGAAGAATAATTTATAAGTACATAAGCAAATATATTAGGAGAAGTATATATCAGCAAATGTATTAGGTCACACATTGGGGTATGTGACCAAACTTACATTATATAGTACTTTGGGCATCTACTACAAACTATGCTACCTTTGCTTCTCCATCAAACACTAAAGTTCCCTTAGCCCTGCCACTGCTAAAAGAAGTTAACCCTAAGAACACAAACTTCATTTACAGAATGTATAATGGCTTATGACAATAAGTGTAAAAAATGATACATTGACTATTTTTTAGAATAGTCAATTGACCAGATATTTTAATCCCAAAGAAGAACCTATTCTAAATCAGGAAAACTAAAAATTTACCATTTAACATATGAAAACTTCATGTTTTGAAATTAATCCACTTATTTAGTATTTTAAAAGTTACAACCTGTGCCTTTTTTTTAAAGTCTGGCAAGAGCTAAGCTTTTTATTTAAATGCCTTAACACTTGAGCTACTGCTAATTGCCCACAACCAACTTAAAGTTATTAGAAGATGACAGCTCTGAAAATTAATTTAAATCTATATGCTATCTGTCTAGCCATACACTTGGCTATAAATTAACACACATAAAAGTATACATACACATTCTCCTATATAAATTACAAACCCAGCAATAGGCTGTTTACTGCTCTAATATTGCTGAATCAAGTCAGACTGTTCACAATAGCTAAAAGGTAAGGGAATATAAAAAAAATAATCCTGCCATACTGGCAAAAATACAAGCTCTGATTAATATTGTTTTAATAATAAGAAAAATAATCTGCAATAACTTGAATCTTCGCAGAATCACAGTACAATACATGGCAGATTTAAAGGATGGCCATGGATTTAAGTTCATGGATATTTTATCCAAAGCCTTTTCTCTGAAACAAGGCAATATTCCAGGCACTATTTTCAGTGCTGAGGATATAAAAATGAACAAAATAGACAAATACTCCTGCCATCTTAAGCCCTCCTAAAATTGTAGTACGGGGTACAGACACTAAACATAACAAACAAGAAATAAATGTTAGACAATTCACGTGTGTGTGTGCGCGCTCAGTCACTCAGTGGTGCCAGTCTTCTTGCAACCCCACAAACTGCAGCCCACAAGGCTCCTCTGTCCATGGGACTTTTCCAGGCAAGAATACTGGAGTAGGCCGCCACTTCCTCCTCCAAGGAGATCTTTCCCATTCAGGGACTGAACCTGTGTCTCCTACATCTCCTGCATTGGCAGGCGGATTCTTTACCACTGAGCCACTTGGGAAGCCCACAGCCAACATCTGGAGCAAAAGAGAGCAGGGACTCCAGGGCTGCGAGGAGTGTGCCATTTAAAACAGCACAGTTAGGGAAGGCCTCACCGAGGAGGGGTCACTGGGCAAACACCTGTAAGAGAAGGAGCCACATGTGCAGGAAAAGAACATCCACAGCAGTATAAAAGGAAGACTCTGAAGTCAGGATTCCCAGAAGTGACCATGGCAAGAAATCTGGGATGGAATGAGCAAGAAAGTAACAGATGAGGTCAGGAAGTAAATTAGAGATGAGGGAGTAAAATGGAACTGATCATGTAAGTCTTTACAGGGTAAGACAAAAAAGTCAAAGTGAAAGTCGCTCAGCCGGGTTCGACTCTTTATGACTCCAGGCCAGAATACTGGAGTGGGTAGCCTTTTCCTTCTCCAGGGGATCTTCCCGACCCAGGGATCGAACCCAGGTCTCCTGGATTGCAGGCGGATTCTTTACCAGCTGAGCCACCAGGGAAGCCCAAGAATACTGCAGTGTGGGTAGCCTATCCCTTCTCCATGGGATCTTCCCAACCTAGGAATTGAACTGGGGTCTCCTGCATTGCAGGCGGATTCTTTACCAGCTGAGCTATCAGGGAAGTCCAATACAAGAAATGTAGGTGTTACTCTGAGTGAGACAGAAAACCACCAAATAGTTCTCAGAAGAGACATTACCTAACTGGTTTTAAAAGGAACACTCTGGCTACTGTGTTTAGACTGAAGGGGAACATGGTCAAAGGCAGGGAGACTGGTGAGAAAGCTATGAAAATACTGACAAGAGATCACAGTGATTTGGACCAGGGTAAAAATAGAGGCAGTGAGAACTTACGATAGTGGATATATTCTCAAAGCAGAGTCAACAAAATTTTCTGATATAGATTATGAAGGAAAGTAAGAATCTAAGGTTGATTCTTAAGTTTTACAGCCTAGGCAACTAGAAAAACAGATGTGCCACTACCTGATGTAGAAAATTTGTGGAAGCATTAGGTTTGGAGAAAGTATACTGAGTTTACTTCTGGATGTGTTAAATCTGAGATATCTATTAGATATCCAAGTAGAAATGTTAAATAAGAGGCTGGAGTTGACTGGAGAATTCTGAACTGCCAGTATAATTTGGGAGTTATTACGATATAGATTAATACTCAAAAAAGGTTTGCTAGAGATGGCTTCTAAAATTAAGAGGTCAGGGAAAAAGAAGTATCTGGAAAACTAAGCAGTGAGAGAGGCAGGTGAGAGAAAGGAAAAACTCTAGGAGTGTGGACGCCAATGAAGCAAGCACTTCAGACCAGAGAACTGATCCACTGGGCCAAACTGCTGCTAAAAGAAAAGTGTGGCAAGGATCTGTAACTGACCCTAGACCTAGCAACAGGCAAGGTTACTGGAGCTCTTGACAGTGGCGTCTTTGGTAAAACGGCAAACACAGAAGCCTCATCAGAGCATGCCACTGAGAGAGAGAAGTGGTAAGAGTACAGAAATCATGAAAATCTCCCTGTTTCTTAATCATACTTCTTTTCAACATAAATCCATTTCTTTCTAAAAGATTCTTTTTGGAGCCCTCCAACATCCTGATAAAAACTGAGTCTACTTGCTCTCAAGATCCGACTACTTCTGGGCTATCTTGTGGTTGTGTTTTGAGTAAGGTCCCCTGATTTGAAACCCATGTTCTCCCCTCTTTTCTTTGTTTCAGAAACAGGGGTGTGTTCATTTTGTCTTTATTAGAAGATTCTCAAGCATTTGTTTTAGGAATTTTACATAAGTAGGTAAAAGTTGAGTCTTTCCATATCAAAATATTTCCTTTTTCCATCACACTCTTGACTTATGTTCAAAACAAGATCATTTTTCCAACCTCTGCTTGATTGAAGGCACTGCTTTCTAAGCGTCCCATGTTGCTGTTAAGAAACTGTCCTGTCAGTTTATTTCTCATTCTTTTGTAAGTAAAGCAATTTCTCTCTCTGAATAACTAGGATTTCTCTCAAGAAATGGCATTCTGTATTTCACAAGGACTTTCTTTGGCCATTTAAAAAATTTCTATCACATAGCACTTTAAAGACTCACATAAAATTTTCTCAAAGTTAATCTTTTTTCTTTCCTTATTTTCTGTGTATTTGGCCCACAGAGTTTAATTCTTTGTCTCTAAACTTTTCTTTCTCATTTTCAATGTACAGAATGATAGATTTCATGTACTTTTTTACTTCTGGCTTTCTAATATTCTCTATATTATTTCAGATTTCTTGCATTTCTTGCTCCCTGCTTCTTCTATCATTATTGTCATTTTCAATAGTGGTTCTTGTCTTATGAATAAAATGCAAACTAGAATCTCTCTGTAGATATCAATTATCTCTATTTCATCTAGGCCAGCTACATAGATAAGTTCAAAAACAATGCTACTCATTCCTATCTCTGAAGTATAAAAGAGAAAAGAAAGTAGAACAGGGAGGAGAGAGGATGAACAATAAAAACCAAAGTCATATGTCAAGATTAAAATGATTAATTAATCAGAGGCATATTTGTATGTAAAGTTTATTGGGAACATTTGGTCTCTCGAGTTTTCTCTAAAGAAGTGTTTTCTTTGCTAGTACTATTCATCTAATAATAACATATGATTCCTCTCTACTTGTGACAATTATTCATTTCAAATTCTTTAGTTTTCACATATTTCTTCCTAATTGCAAAAAACAAAACAAAATAATTATACAAATGTGCTGTTGTCTAAGAATTAAAGGAATTAACCAGAGAAGTATTCATTCTAGATCTTTCAATTATTAACTTAGGTGTCATCATTTTACCCTTTAACGAGGATAATATGCCAGCAGCTCTAGATAGGTAATGGGAACAATCTTCAAAAGAATACAAGGAAAAGCCTGAATATGGGCTCTACCCTCCCACGGCAGAGCTGAAAGAGTGAATTTAAAGACAAAGACCTTGCTTTAAGTGGGTGATGTCTATTAAATGAACTGTTTTGGTATACTGTCTAACATAATGATACATATTTAGACAGTTGTCAATGAAGGGATGAATGAATGCATGACAATTCTGTGCCCCTTTCTGATGAAAATATGGAAATATAGTGCAAAGAGGCTAAGAGTTGGGAATACTTAGATTCAAGTTCCAACTCACACACATTAAATGAAAGCTAGCAGAAGTTATTTAGAAAACTAAAAATCTAAAATAGTAATAAAGCAAAAGACTTAAGCAAACAGAATAACGAGTGCTCATATACCTAAACGAACACAATACACACTGAAGTTGATACATACCAAGCTACACCTTTAATTGCCTTCAGAATCAGTTCTCCTATACATGGCAACTCTGTCCAGAATCCCATGGACAGAGAAGCCTGAAAGGCTACAGTCCATAGGGTCAGAAAAAGCCGGACACAAATGAAATGACTTAGCATGTATGCATGCATGCACACACATACCACTGAGTAGTCAATTAATACTCCAGCCTGTATAATATTCAAAGTTCACATTTATTACTATTATTTTTGCAATGTAGGCTACACATTTGTGTAATATCACCATACCTGTTAGAATAATGTAGTGGTTTTACAGCATGTCCACAAATCCTCTGATACTTCTCCTTAAAGAAGCAGAACCTAATTTGTTCCCATTAAGTGTGGGCTATACTTAGTAACTTGTTTCTAATAAGACAAAGTGAGAAAAGTGACTGTGTGATGTACAAGACTCAGGCACAAGATACTGTGGCTTCCTCCTTACCCTCTCTTGGCTCACGCTCTCTGGGAGAAGTAAGCTACCATACCGTAAGATCACTCAAATAGTCCTACAGAATGTGATGAGGAACTGGCAGTTTCTGCCAAAAGACAGAAGAAACCAAGGTCTTCTGGAAATAGCCATGAGAATAAACCACCTAGGAAGCAGATTCTTCAGCCTCATTCAAGGCTTTTTATGACTGCAGTTCCATCTTGATTGTAACCCTCATGAAGCCTTGAGCCAAAACCATCCAGTCAGGCTGTTCCTGAATTTCTGACCCACAGAAACTATGATATCATACACATCCTGAGCTGCTAGGTCTATTACTGCACAAACCTATCCTGTATTACATAATAAATACAATCAATTTAAATTACCTGTGTTTAGATTCTGAATTTTCTTATACTTCCATCTACCACCACAGAGACTTTCTAGTACCACCTGACGGAAGTGCATTGTCTCCCTGTAAGAGATCTACTTGTTCTCACTCTGGGAGGTGCCGTGTTGGGGATGACAGTGTAAAATGAATTACACTCGTCATTCGCTTGTTGACAATGTCCGCACTGCTGCTTAGCACGTACACTCTGCATTTTTCCATGTGTCTGACATCCATCTGAATGTCTTCTTTGGAAAAATGTCTCCTTATTTTTTGCTTTTGAGTTGCATGAATTATTTATACATTTTGGGTATTAAACCCTTATCGAATACATGATTTGCTAATATTTTCTCCTTTCAACAGACTGCCTAGAAATAATCTACTTTAAAAGTATCCTTTTAGAAACAAAAGAGTTAATTAAGGGGGTAGGCAAAATGGATGAAAGGGGTCAAGTATATGGTAATGAATGGTAACTAGACTTTTGGTCATGATCACTTTGAGAAATGACTCTCTGCGACCCCAAGCACCGAAGCCCACCAGGCTCCTCTGTCCATGGGATTCTCCAGACAATACTGGAGTGGGTTGCCACGCCCTCCTCCAGGAGATCTTCCCAATCTAGGGATCGAATCCAGGTCTCTCTCATTACAGGCAGATTCTTTATGGTCTGAGCCACTGGGGAAGCCCACTCATTAGACTGCCTAGAAATAATCTACTTTTAAAGTGTCCTTTTAGAAACAGAAGAGTTAATTAAGGGGGTGGGCACAAGGGGTGAAAATGGTCAAGTAAATGATGATGAATGGTTACCAGACTTCTGGTGATGATCACTTTGTAATGAACATAAATGTTCAATCACAATGTTGAACACCCAAAGCTTAGATAACATTAAAAAAAAAAAAAAAAGAACAAAACAACAATAGTTCAGAAACAAATACAGCTTGATCCAACTATTTTAAGGGAGGGGGGGAGTCTTAATTAGTCTTCCAAGCTCACTGGAATATTTATTTTGTCTTCTCCCATATTTAGTTTTACATATATCAAAGTGCCCTAGAAATGGTTCTTAAAATTTCTCCTAAAACAAACTTTTATAATTATCTAGCCCATATTTCCTTTAAATAAAATACTTTAGTCACACAAAGCTTTGTACTTATTACCACACTTAAGCTATGAATTCAAAAATAAAAACTTCATGACAAAATACATTTATAACAAACTCTGACAAATGCCACCAGAAAGCAGTTTCATATATGCTGGAACCAATTAAATTTGTAAACCTAGCTTCCTAACATTATCTCATCCTTCCTTTTTCAGCTGCTAAGGCAAAGTAAATATCCCAAGAGATTAATAAAGAATTTACTATTAGCAACTTAAGCTTATAATTATGTCTGACACTTATATATTATTTTTAGTGTATCTCTATATTTTTCATGTTTTCCTTCAACAAACACAAATGATTGCTTATACGTATTTACAACTGCAAAATATTCAGTACATCTAACTAGTATACGCATAATAAGTAAGGACTAAGGTGATATCACCTCCATATATCACTGTAAGCAACTGGTCTTATTACTAAAACTAACTGCAGTAAATCAAGCAACCAACCACAGACTTAAAGTGCTTCTGCTTCGTTGACTATGCTAAAGCCTTTAACTGTGTGGATCACAACAAATTGTGGAAAATGCTTAATGAGATGGGAATACCAGACCACATTACCTGCCTCCTGAGAAAGCTGTATACAGGACAAGGAGCAACAGTCAGAACTGAACAAGAACAATGAACTGGTTCAAAATTCACCAAGTAGTATATCAAGGCTGTATATTGTCACCCTGCTCATTTAGCTTATTTGCAGAGTACATCGTGTGAAATGCCTGGCTAGATGAAGCACAAGCTGGAATCAAGATTGTGGGAAGAAATGCCAATAAACTCAGATATGCAGACGACACCACCCTTATGGCAGAAAGCAGAGAGGAACTAAAGAGCCTCTTGATAAAGGTGAAAAAGGAGAGTGAAAAAACTGGCTTAAAACTTAACATTCAGAAAACGAAGATCTCGGCATCCAGTCCCATCACTTCACGGCAAATAGATGGGGAAAATGTAGAAACAGTGTCGGATTTCATTTTTCTTGAGCTCCATGGTCATTGCAGATGGTGACTGCAGCCACCAAATTAAAAGACACTTGCTCTTTGGAAGAGAAGTTATAACAAACCTAGACAGTGTATTAAAAAGCAGAGACATCACTTTGCTGACAAAGGTCTGTATAGTTAAAGCTATGGTTTTTCTAGTAGTCATGTATGGATGTGAGACTTGGATCATAAAGGAGGCTGAGCACCAAATAATTTACACTTTCGAACTGTGGTGCTGGAAAAGACTCTTGAGAGTCCCTTGGACAGCAGGGAGATCAAACCAGTCAATTCTAAATGAAATCAACCCTGAATATTCACTGGAAGGAATGGTGCTGAAGTTGAAGCTCCAATACTTTGGCCACCTGATGAGAAAAGCTGACTCACTGGGAAAGACCCTGATGCTGGGAAAGACTGAGGGTAAGAGGAGAAGGGATGACAGGATGAAATGGATAGGAGTTTGACTTGATGGACATGAGTTTGAGCAAACTCAGGGAGATAGTGAAGGACAGGGAAGCTTGGCGCGCTACAGTCCATGGGCTCGCAAGTCGGGCATGACTAAGCGAATGACCACCACCACCACGTAAAAACTTCCAAGGAATGACTAGCAAATTCTGCAAATGAATAACTTTAGAAATGATAATACCTAAGTCAGAGAGAAATTTTAAGGACAGCTGTTAAAACTTCTGAGATGAAATGACTTTGCTATCCTTAGTAACAAGAGATAACCTGATAGAAGGCTAGCCTTGATTATCTACTATTTTTCTCTTAACTACTACTCTTCTCTGAAGATATTTTTGCAAAGTATTATAAAAAAGGAACAATAAACTCAGCACTGATACAGTGAAAATTACATTACAAAATGTAACTCAAACATAAAACATACATAATCAGAAACAATCTAAAAATCTTATAGACAAAAAACTGTATTTTCAAATTCTGTTCTGGTAAAGCCTGTATCTCACCAAGTTTTTATAAACTTCTCATTCTGTTACAGAAAAGTCTTGTAAAAAAATTTTTTTTAAGACTATCAATAGCAATCTTTGAGGAAAGAAGTGAAATATAACTCTCAACACACTAGAACAATAAATAATTTTTGTGGTTTACCTTAAGTATAAGGAAAAGGTTAGAGTCAAAGAAAAGTGAGATCAAAGAATAAAATATCAATTCATTTAAAAAAAAAGATGAAGAACATTCCTCAAATTTACCTCTCACTTAGATAGGAAGATCCCTGATTCATGTGTCACAAATAACAAGAATGCTGCTCAACCTACCCTCTTTTGAGATACGCAAATTAATCAGCTTTAAGCAGAAAAGCTGGAAAGAACTTAACACTGTAAATCAACTACACTTCAATTAAAAAAAAAAAAGCTGTAGAGATTTATTTTCATGTCAATAAGCCAGAAAAACAAAAAACCAGGGTACAGGAAACAAGGAAAATAAAAAACTCAATGTTATGCATACCAAAAGGTAACAAATGTCATTTGATGCTAAAAATCACAAAATATGCTCAGAATAATGTATCTGTGATAGATAATGAGATGTGTGCACTATCAAAAAAAGAAAGAAACATGACTGAAGGTTGAAGAGACACAAAAAACTAGCAAGGCAAAATGTTGAAGCAAGATTGTATGTACATGGGGGTTCCTTGTACTCTATAGACATGTTTGGAAATTTCCATGACAAAAACTTTTAAATTATTGCCCTTTTCTTTGCAATCATTTATTGAAGAAGTGTTCACATACAAAACTCTTAAGGATACATTACAATCCAAAGAATTTTTACATATATATATACATATATCTAACTACTCACCTAGATCAAAATTATTTACCATCACTTCAGAGGGTTTTCTCTCATCCCTCCCAAGACACTGACTCCTCTCAACCCAAAGGCAACCACTCTCCTGACTTCTATTACCCCAGTTAAGTTTTTCAGATTTTAAACTTCATAGAAGTAGAATCATGCATCATAAACTCTTCTGTGTCTATTTACTTTTGTTTGACACAATGTTTCTGAGATTCATTCATGTTGTTATAAACATCTTTGTACGGGCTTTTTTTTTTTAAACTTTTCTTGAGTATACATGACCTGGAATTACTGGGTCACAGTATAGAGCTATGTTTGGCTGTAACAGATCCTGACAGCTTTGTAAAGCGGCTGAAACAACTTACATTCCCACCAGCAATATATAAGAGTGTTGTTTCATATCCTTGGCAACACTTGATATTGATTCATATCCTTGGCAACACTTGATATTGTCAGTCTCTAATTTCAGCCATTTGGTAGGGGTGTGATGGGATGGTGCCTCATTGTGACATTTCCCTGATGAGTAATAATGTAGAGTACCTTTACCTATACACATTGACCTTTTGGATTTCTTCTGTGAAGAACCTGCCTGCTTTCTTGCAGACTTTAAAAAGTGTGTTGCTTGCCTTTTTCTTTTTGATTTTTAAGAGTTATACTTTCTGGATACAAGTCTCTCACCAGATTTACTTAATGTGAGTATATTCTTGTAGTCTGTGGCTTGCCTTTTCTCTTTAATGATATCTTCATGAATAGAAATTCATAACTTAGTCTAATTTACCGACTGTTTTATTTAAGAAATTTTTGTCTAATCCAAGATGATCAAGACATTCTGGGTTTGCTTCTAGAACCTTGATAATTTTAGCATATACAAATCCAACTCAAATGAATACAGTATCAGGTAGAAATCAAGGTTCTTTTTTTCCCAAATATTCAATATCCAATTTACCTAACACAATTTATTAAACATGTTTCTTAACTTTAGTGGAGCTTTTGTCATAATCCAAGAAACTACATATGTGAAGGTTCCATTTCTAGACACTCGTATTCTTCCACTGGTCTTTTTGTTCATCTTGTTCTAATATAATACTATTTTAATTAGTGTAAATTTATAGCAAGTCTTGAAACATTTAATTTTGATATAAATTTTGCAATCCATTTCATCATAATTTTTAAATTCTGGGATTTTAACTGAAATCGTATTGAACCTATAGCTCAACTTCGAGGAAACTGACATATTAACAATAGTGAGTTCCTACTATATAAAGATGAAATATTTCTCCACATACTTAGGTATTTTAAAATGTCTCCTAGCACTGTTTTATAATTTTCAGTGTAGAAGTTTTGCCAAAGTTTTTATTAGATTTATTCTTAGGTATCTTACATATTTTGATGATTTTCTAAAAGTACTTTTCTAATTTTATTTTATACTTTTTGGTTGCTAGTACATAACTTACATTTTTGCAAGCTGTCCTTGTATCCTAGTATCTTGTTAAATTCACATATTCTGTGAATATGTGAAAAACTTTACTGGCAAACACTGTAAAAATTTTTTTCCGTTTTTTAAAATTAACCTTTTCTAACCTGACTGGTTTCTAATCTAACTGGTTAGGATTCTAATGTAGTTAAATGGAGAAAAAGATATGTGACATGAAACAAGGTTTTTCACTGAGTAATTTTATCAGCTGTAGCATTTTTTTGTTGTTGTGATACTATACAGAAAATTAACACTGTTTTCTTCTATTCCTAAATTGATGAGGATACGCTAACTGTATCAGTGAGAAAATGCTACTGGACAAGTGGCACTAATAAACTCTTCAATCTGTAAAGAAACACAGTATCCATGAAATGCAAGGAAGCAGAGCACAATAAAAACTGAAGTATGCCTGAATGAAGAGTAGAGTACTCTCAGAACACTGCTTCAGCTGCACTCAACAAGCTCGGATGTAATCTTTTTGTTATTTTTCAGATAAAAATGTTTTCTAATATTCATCATGACTTCATTTTGATTCATGGACCATTTAGAAATGTCTTAGTTAATTTTCAAACATGTGGTTTGAAATATCATAATATTTCAAACTGCTGCTACTGCTAAGTTGCTTCAGTCGTGTCCAACTCTGTGCGACCCTATAGATGGCAGCCCACCAGGCTCCTCTGTCCCTGGGATTCTCCAGGCAAGAATACTGCAGTGGGTTGCCACTTCCTTCTTCAATGCATGCATGTATGCTAAGTCACTTCAGTTGTGCCCAACTCTGTGCAACCCCATGGGCCTAGCTACTTATTTTTATGTTGCTGTTGTTGTTCAGTCGCTTTTTACTTTTGTATCATGTGCATCTTTAAAGCGTTCAATCACTAAGTCTTGTCCAACTCTTTTTCGACCCCATGGACTGTAGCCTGCCAGGCTCCTCTGTCTAAGGGATTTCCCAGGCAAGACTGAATTGTAGTTAATTCCACAGGGTTCAAAGAACATGTACTGTATAATTTCCATCCTGTGAAATTTGACGATACTTTTTAAGGTCCACAATATTTTGACAAATGTCCCATATGTGCTTGAAAAGAAAAGCATAGCCTTCAGTTGTTAGATAAAATGTTCTATTAATGTCAATTATATCATGTTGATTAATCATGTCATCCAAATTTCCTATTTCCTTACTGATATTTTCATATATTTGTTCTATCACTTAAACCAAATGTATACTTAAAATCTCCAGTTATGAATGCATACCTATCTTTACTAATTATATTAACTTCTATATTCAGAGGCTATGTTATCAGGTAAATGCACGCTTAGGCTTATTATGGTGTCTTGATGAATTGACCTACTTATTATGATATTTTCCTGTTTATTTCTTGCAATATTTCTTCCTTTATGTCTATTTTGAACAATATTACAACTCATACAGGCATATCGGTTTTCTTTTGGTGAGTACTTGCAAACAATACTTACTCAGTCTTTTTATCTTCATATTATGCGTGTCTTCAAAGTGTCTTTTTAAATAAATGCCTTTAGAAGTTTTTTAATCATGCAATCACTAATCAAAAGAAAGATGGAGTAGCACTATCAATATCAGAAAAGTAGTCTGCAGAAGAAATATTACCAGAGATAAAGAAGGATACTACATCATGATAAAGAGGTCAATTCACCTAGAAGACATAACACTCCTAAACAAGTATGTATCTAACAACAGAGATTCAAAATACATGAAGTAAAAACAGTTGGAAGATGAAGCAGAAATAGACAAGCCACAATTACACTTGGAGACTTCAACTCTTTTTGCAATGACCAACAAAACAAGTAGACAAAACCTCAGTAAGGAAACAGAAAACCTAACAAGCATCACAAGTCAACTTGACCTAACAATTACAGAATATTTAACACAAATGATTAATTTACTATTTAAAATGGAATGCAGACTTTATAGAATATCCTGCCCCAAAGCAGCATGACATACATTATTTTGAACTGCACATAGACATTTACCAAGACTGACCATATTCTGATTCATAAAACTTCAAAGAAGTCAAACAAAATTATACAAAGTATGCTTTCCATCTATAATAAAATTAAGCATAGAAATCAATTATAGAAAGAGAGGCAAAAATCACCAAATAATTGGGAATTAAACAATATACATCTAAATAATCCATGGGTCAATGTGAAAGTCACAAAAGAACTCAGACAATATCAACATTAAAATTTGTGAGACCATCTTATGTAGTTCTTAGAAGGAAAAGAAGAAAGGTCTCAAATCAACAGCCTTTTAAGCTTACACCTGAAAAAACTGAGTGGATTTAAATCCAAAGCACATAAGAAGAAACAGTAAAGAGTTAAAATCAGTATAACTCAAAACTTTTTTAAAAATAATAAAATAAAAAGCTGGATCTTTGGAAAAGTTAACACAATTGATAAACCTGGAAATGAACTAATAAAGACAAAAGAGAGGTCACATTGACAACATCTAATGAAAGAAAAAGCATCACTATGGATGCCATAGTGATTAAAGGGACAATAAGAAACAACTTCATGGCAATTAATAAAGAGACAAATTCTCTGAAATTCACAAACTACTAAAACTCATATATTAGTTGACTCACATATCAAAACCTGAAAGTTTTTAAGACAAAATTAGGTTATCCTTACCATCCTATACCTATTAAAGTAATTAAATCCATCCGTTTTCAACAAAGGAACCTAGGCCCAGAAAAGTTACCTTGCAAACTCTGATAAACATTTATGAAAGAAATAGTAATCCTATCCAGAATTTTTCAGGAAATACAGAGGAAGAAACACTTTAGTCTATGAGACCAGCATTATCCTGATACAAAAATATTACACAAAAAGGTATCTTTCATGGACACAGATACAAAAAATACTCAACAAAATATTAGCAAATCTAATCTTCTAACTTATGAAAATGATAATACATCATAACCAAGTGAGGCATATCTAGATAATGCAAGGCTGACTCAACATTTGAAAATAAATCAATGTAATTCATCTTATTAACACACCAAGGAAGATAAATCATAAGATCATCTCAATAAGTTAACAGTTAAAACATTTGAGCACACTCAATGTCCAATCATGATTAAAAAATTCTCATCTAAAAACAGAACGGGGACATCCTTAACTTGATTAAAGGATTATTTTACTTAACTATAATAATATGTAGTATATAATAAAACTTGATCAAAAGTCCTAGCAGACTTACTAATGAAAGACTGAAAGATTTTTTTCCCTAGGATTATGAATAAGACATCTGTTCTTACCACTCCTATTCAACATCATACTGGAGGTCCTAGTCAGTGCAATAAGGGGAAAAAAAAGGTACAGGGGAGGTGGTTACATAAAAATTGAAAACAAACAAAAATGCTCTATATTCACAATTGATGTTAACTTTCTACATGAGAAAATCCAAAAGAATTTACAAAGGAAAAAAAGGTTATTAGAACAGGTGAGTTTAGCAAGGTTGCGAGGTCAAGGTCAGAATACAAAATCAACTGTATTTCTACATACTGTCAGTGAACAACTGGACATGGAAACTTTGGAAAATTATCATTTACAGTATTATCAGAAGTGATGAAATACCTGGATATAAACCTGACAAAAGCAACAACTTCTGTATCTCGCAATCATAAAATATTAATGAAGGAAAATGAAGACCTTTGATTAAAACCAAATAGAGATATCTCATGTGCTTACATGATTATTCAACATTAAGATGTCAATTCTTAATATTGATCAATGTACTCAATGTAATCTAAATTAATATCCCCTCAGTATTTTTTGTAGAAACCAACAAGTTACTTCCAAAAATTTTTATGAAAAAGCAAAGGGAACTAGAATATCCAGAATGATTTTGGAAAATAAAGTTGAAGAACTTACATTATCTGATTTTAAAACTTATTATAAAGCAACGATAATCATGAATGACAAAGTGGCACTGGCGAAATGAAAGATAACAGAGATCAAGGGGATAGTCCAGAAACACACTCACATACATGGTCAACCTGACTTTTGACTAAGTGGTGGTGGTGCTGCTGCTGCTGCTAAGTCGCTTCAGTCGTGCTAGAACCAGGAAAATAAACTTGATCCTTATTTCACATCATATACAAAAATAACTCAAAACAGACTGATACCCCTTGACATAAAAACAATAACATTTGTAGAAGAAATATAAGAGGAAATATGCCTGACTTTGTACTGAGCAAACTCAGAACACAGAAACACAAATTATAAAAGGAAAAATTGATGAAGTGAATTTAATTAAAATTAAAAGCTCCTCTGGGACAATGAAAAGGTAAGCTTCAGACTGCACTGAGTGTGTATGTATCTGTACGGGTCAAAGTCAAAGGACTTCTACAGAAAACTGTATAAAGAATTCCTCTAACTCAATAGACAAGCAACTCAATGTTTAAAAATGGCAAAAGATCTGAACACATACTTTACAAAGGAAGACAAATAAATGATCCAAAATAAATGATAAATTCTCAGCATCATTAGACATCAGATAAATACAAATTTAAAATACAGTGTCATACTACTACATACCCACTAGAAGGGCTAAAATTAACCAAGTTTGATGAGAACATAGAGCAACTGGAACTGTAAAACGGGAAACAGTTTGACAGGTTCTTATAATTAAACATTCATTTACAATACAACCCAACAAATCCATTTGTAAGTATTTAACCAAGAGAAATGAAAATATATGTTCACACATTCATGAATGAATGTTTGTAGAGCTTTATTAATAAGAATCCCAAACTGGAGACAGTCCAAATACCCATACATAGGTGAAATGGTCAATTATTGTGCTAAATCAATACACCATAAACTATTACTCAGCAACAAAAGCCATGAACCAGCTAAACATATAAACACATGGATTATCCTCAAAAACAACATAGTGAAAGAAGAAAACATGGACACAGAAAAATACAATTACATAATTTATTTATATAAAATTCTAGAACAAATGAAACCCATCTAGAGTGAGAAAAAGAGAACAAACTGTTTCCTAGAGCTGAGGGTAAAAAAGTGACTTACTGAAAAAGGGCAGAAGGGAACTTTGGGGGATGAGAGAAATATTCAGTATCTTGACTGTAGTAATGAAAATATTCTACTCTTGATTGTGGCAATGGTAAAAAAAAGTGACTTACTGAAAAAGGGCAGAAGGGAACTTTGGGGGATGAGAGAAATATTCAGTATCTTGACTGTAGTAATGAAAATATTCTACTCTTGATTGTGGCAGTGGTGACATGACTGTATACATCTGTAAAAACACACTGAGCCATACATTTTAAATCTATGTATTTTATTGTAAGTAAATTATCCTCAATAAAATTGATTCTGTAAAAAACAGCTCTTTTGGGAAAATATTAACCAGGGAATACTGGTGATGCCCCTATACAAATACTCAAAAGGTATCAAAAACATGAACAAAATTCAATACCCATTTATGATTTTTTAGAATGTCACCAGAAATTAAAAACAATAAAATCACTTGAAAAGTTAAGAATACAAGAAAATATTTTAACCTATTATACTCTCCATTTATCAGAAAGCTTCAGTAAACATCATGCTGATGCTGCTGCTAAGTCACTTCAGTCGTGTCCGCCTCTGTGCTACCCCATAGACGGCAGCCCACCAGGCTCCCCTGTTCCTGGGATTCTCCAGGCAAGAACACTGGAGTGGGTTGCCATTTCCTTCTCCAATGAGTGAAAGTGAAAATTGAAAGTGAAGTCGCTCAGTCGTGTCCGACTCTTAGCGATCCCATGGACTGCAGCCTACCAGGCTCCTCCATCCATGGGATTTTCCAGGCAAGAGGATTGGAGTGGGTTGCCATTGCCTTCTAGTAAACATCATAATTGATGCTAAAACATCAGAAACAATCCCCTTAAAGTCTAAAACACCACCAAGTTGTGAACTATCACTGCTATTATTTAACATTATGTAAAAATATATACTAGCCAAAGTAATGATTAAAAAAAGTGAAAGTGTTAGTTGTTCAGTCCAGTCAGACTCTCTGTGACCCCAAGGACTGCAGCCCAGGAGGCTCCCCTGTCCTTGGGGATTCTCCAGGCAAGAATACTGGAGTGGGTTGCCAGTCCCTTCTCCAGGATATTGTCCGAACCCTTGGAACGAACCCAGTTCTCCTGCATTGCAGGCAGATTCTTTACCAGCTGAGGCACCAGGTAAGTCCTAATGTAATGAGGAAAACACAAATTATAAAATTTAAAAGCCACAAAACTGTGAATATTTTCAGATAATCAACTCAGTAAAGTGGTTAGATACATGATAAGTAGAAAAAAATTCAAAAGTTTTGGTATAACTGGGTGGGGGGGGGGGGGGAACCAATGTTACTGAAAGTTTCTATCCACCAGAGCTACCAAGATGGAATACCATACATAGAGTTTTATGGAATAAAACTATAAAACTTTCCTTAAGCAAGATGTGAATTAAGAGGCATGCTATACATACGTATCTATCAGAGGAGAAAGATTCAGTATCACAAAGGTAAATTTGCTCCATATTAATCTAAAATTTCTGTATGATCTTACTCAAAACACCTGAAGGATCTTTTATCTAATTTGCAAGTTGAGTCTAAAGTTCATTTGTAGAATGCATAAGATTAACTTCGAAAAGAGTAATAAGGAGGGAGAAACTGTTATCAAAATTTAAATGCATACTGTTTTTAATCTAGCAATTCAATTTCTAGGAATCCATGCTCCAGAAATAATCACATAAACAGGAAGTTCACTGAACAGCTGACTCTTATCATGAAGGTAGAACTAGAAGGGGAAGTGGGAGGTGCACTTTTTACCTTACAGCCTTTCCATGCTGTTTGAAATCTTAAAATTAAAAAAAATGTAAAGGATATTATTAAAAACAGGTAACTGTAAAACTTGGCTTCAAATAAAGTATTATTTGTGGTAAGAAAAAGAAACTAACTTAAATGTCTTTCAGTAAGGAAAGGAACGGTTAAGTAAATTACAGCCCATTGAAATTATTTAAGTATCATTTAACTTTTAAAAAGTACCAAGGGGACTTATGATTTACAAGGGAAGATGGCCAAGATACATAACTTGGCAAAAAAAAACAAGTGATATATCAACGTATTTAGTATATTCCCACCAAACTCTCCTAACTTTACATGTATGCATATGTGTTTAACAGTGTACATTAGGAAGACGTACAGTACTGTTAACGCTAGACACTGGAACGAGACTGGGGGATAAAAAGGAATGTTCACATTGTAGTTAATGGTTCATTTTCTGTATTGCTGAAATTTTACATCTAGTTTGCATGTTTGTAACTGAATTTTAAAAATCAAAATTATTTCATATAAAAATAAATTCCAGAAGACATGGGAAAAAAAAGTCCAAACGTTCGTTAAAAATCTCTTAAATGTTTATCTTCGTGTTTATTTACATACTCGGCAAATGATCTATAGTCTTCACCAAAAGGGGCTGCCAATGTAAAGACATTTAACTTACCAAACAGGTCATGATAAAAAATAAGAATATATTAGGTCTTTAAAAAAAACAACTTTCCCGGAAGCAGCCGACTCAACGCAGTGCCTTAAGCGTCTGTCAAAAAAAAAAAAGAGGAAAAAAAAAAGCCTGGAGAGAGAAGTCTTCTCAACAGCTCTTCCTCTCAGTGAGGAAGGCTGCCCCTCTCCTGTTCGGCTCGGTCCAAGCGGCGCTCAGCGCCTGGACGCGCGCAGAGCCACTGACGAGCCGTCAACGCCGAGCCAGGCCGGGGTCGGGGTCTGCCCTGACCCGCCGCGCTGACGGGGGCGCCGGGCTGCTATTCGGGCGCGTGATGGCCGCGGCCTTGGCCGGGATCTGCGCGCCCAAGTCTCGGGGACGACCGCGGGGCAGGGGGGGGACGGCCATGGGCGACTTTCGGGGGCGCGGAGCTGCCGCAGGCTCGCGGAGTCCCACGGCTCGGCTCTAATCGGGTGCCTGACCGGGGGTGCGCGGGGTCTCCACACAGGGTGACCGGGAGGGGGGGTATTCACATGCGGTGTGAGCGGGGGTCTCCACACGGGATGACTGAGTGGTGTGAGCGGGGATGACAGGGGTCTCCACACGGGGTGGGTGGGCGGGGGAGCTCCACACCCGGTGACTGAATGGGGGTGAGCGGGGGTCTCCACACGGGGTGACCGAGTGGGGTGCGCGGGGGTCTCCACACGGGGTGACTGAGCGGGGTGCGCGGGGGTCTCCACACGGGGTGACTGAGCGGGGTGCGCGGGGGTCTCCACACGGGGTGACTGAGCGGGGTGCGCGGGGGTCTCTACACGGGGTGACGGGGGCGCGGTGAGCGCGCCGGGGGAGACGGTCTCCTCACACAGCCGCGCTGACGGAGAAACGCAGAGCTCGCGGGCCCAGCCGCCAAGGGCAGCGAGGAGGAGCGGCCTGCGGAGGCCCCGCGGCCGGCGCTGGAGGAGAGGGCCCAGGCGGCGAAGACTGCCTCTCCCAGTCAGCGACCCCACCCACCATGGCCGGCGCGGCGGGCCGCGGAAGGGCCCCGCTCGAAGGCCGGGACGGAGAGACGCCGGCGGCGGAGGCGGCAGCTTCCCCGCCGTGACCCTCGCCGACACCGTGACCCGACACCGGGACCAGCCTCATTTAAAGAAAAGGAAAGCAATCCCCTCACCGAGCTGAGAAGCGGCTCCGGAGCGAGGACGGGAGCCGGTCCTCCACCCGCCGCCGCCGCCTTCTTCTCCGCCTCCGACTCCTCCCCCGCCCAACGCGCAGCAGCCGGCGGCGGCGGAAACACGGGCGGCGGCGGCGCGCCCCGCCCCTTGCGCCGCGGCGCAGGCGGGGGCGGGGGAGGGAGGGGGGGAGCAAGCCCCGCCCCCAAAGCGGACTCCACCAATAGGCTTAAGAGGCCGCTGCGGGGGGTAAGCCGCATGCCCAATTGGAACCTGAGGAGTGGGCGCGCGTCAGTAGTTGGGACGTGGCGGAGCAGGGGAAAACACTCGTCCTGTCTTTGCGCCCCGCTCCCACGTCTCGGCAAGGGGGAACCTCGCCGATTGGCCCTAGAGCGGAAGGACAAACCCCACCCCCGCCCGGCCCCGCCCCCTTTCCCTGCAGCACTGCGACGTTTGAGGGGGCGGGGCGCCGTGCCGGGCAGGGACCGCAAGGCCTTCAATGGGTTGAGCGGGGAGGCAAGGGCGGGGACTCAGGGGAACGGAGGCCGTGCGGAGAACTGGAGGAGGACTGGCGCAGTTAGGCTTCCAGAAATGAAGGCGCAGCACGCGAGATGGAGGTGTCAAAATCAATCCTCAGTCAGTCCAGTCGCTCAGTCGTGTCCGACTCTTTGCGACCCCATGGACTGCAGCACGCCAGGCCTCCCTGTCCATCACCAACCCCCTTGAGCTTGCTAGTCGGTGATGCCATCCAACCATCTCATCCTCTCTCGTCCCCTTCTCCTCCCGCCTTCAATCTGTCCCAGCATCAGGGTCTTTTCCAATGAGTCGGTTCGCGTCAGGTGGCCAAAGTACTGGAGTTTCAGCTTCAGCATCAGTCCTTCCAACGAATATTCAGGACTAATATCGTTTAAGATGGACTGGTTGGATCTCCTTGCAGTCCAAGGGACTCTCAAGAGTCTTCTCCAACACCACAGTTTCCAAAATCAATCCTAATTTGACTGTAGACCTAACAAGATTAAGGTCTCCCGGGGTCATGGGTAGGCCGAGAGAAGATAGCAGGAGGAGGAAGGGCAGCTCTCCCTCCCTGCCCACCTTCTCCCCTCCCACCCCGCAGTCCCGCAGGCAGTCCTCTGTCCCCTCATTTCTGATTCTCTTGGGGGAGGTGCGGGTCTTATGGAGGTGCTTGCGTTTCCTCTGTATAGCCACGGCCGGACCAGAGGCTTCCAGTCTGCACCTTGGGGCGGATGGGTTGTCAAGCTGGTAAGTATCAGCTCCCATCACTTGCAACCAAAATAAATACAACAGCTGTAGTCCTTGGACACCTTAATTAATTCAAATATGGGTAACAGTTTAGTCAGTCGTGTCCGTGATGCTGAATTGTTTCTTCGTCCTGCACGTGTCCTCTTTTTATGCCGAACCTGTCTGCTTCTGTGATTACAGTCCAGCCCTCCTCCCATCTTACTGCAAGCCTCTTCACCCCCACCACACACATGCCCGACGCCAAGGATACATTTATCTTATCACCTGCGCCAAGAGTTAAGAGCCCCACTTTTTGTGCTGTCCCTGGAAACTGCAAAATCTCCTGCCAGTGAACCCAGACTAATTTTTTTGCTGTTGATGAAAACAAAATTATCCCAACTTTAGTATAAAAGTTGGACTATGAGAATTGGCTAGGCAGTTTGTGGAACAAAACTCTCAGCCCACTGATGTAGTACATTTCTTACCAAGAAACCATTTCCTGCTTGATATTTCTCTGCTTCACACGTGTTGCTCTTTCTCCATCCAAGTCTCTTCCTCTTTGAAGGAGAACTGATACTTTAGTCACATTTCCCTTGTCTCCTTTTAGGATGTTGTATACTGATCCAATTGGATACACTAACCTGTTTGTTGGGGCAGGGTTTTCCAAATTTTAATCTCTTTCATATAGTATCTGTGTATACATTCACAGTAGTATTTATTTTCTTTAAATGTGTTTTTCCTTCAGTTTCTTTAAGAGGAAGACTTCGTAAATTACTATACATTGAAAGCCTGTATCACCTCTCCCAAGTTGAAAGCGGCTGAAGGAGAAGTGAACATAAAGCAAAGTTTTTAAATTCTGGGAATTAAAGAGCATTTTTTTCTACTAAAGTCTCTAAGCCTAAAGCCTATTGCCTGTAAAAAATGGAAGGTTACCAAGCACTAGAGACATATTTTAAAAGCAAGCAGGGAAGTGGCATTTTTATCATGATATAATCAAAGGAGAGAAAAATAGAACCAAAATAGGAATCACACTCTCACTATGTGAGTCTTTTTTTTTTTTAATCCTGCATGCATGTCCCAAGGCATCAGAATTGATCTATGTTACTCTTTGAGAAACACTCCATGTATTCTAGAATCAAAAGGCTACACTCTCACTATATACTAGCTCCTGTGGAACTGTCATGGTGCCTCTGGGTTTGTCATTTAGCTTGTTGATGTGTTACAATGAGCATATATTGAGGATTAAGGTCTAGTCAAAATTAGCTTATCTGACATCTTGGACCCATTTGATTATAATCTGTTTATATTGTGTCCTCGGGCTACGTTATCCTTTTTCTCTTTTTCCCCTGGGGGGAAAGTTCCCCACTACCACAAATTATGCAATTGAGTTTCCCACATTTAGGGAAATTGCAGGGGCCAGCACATCTGGAGTGTAATGGATGAGCCTCACTTTGGAAAAACTACCTTCGTGATCACTGTATCTCCCCTGTCAGGTAAATATGGGCTATGTCACTTTTTCAAAGGTTGTGCCATGTCCCCTTCCCCATTTCGATACCTAGCATGTAGTAAGTACTAAACACTTAGGTAGTGTATTTTATATATATATATATATATAGATAGATAGATAGATAGATAGATATAGGTATATCAGTTCAGTTCAGTCGCCTAGTTGTGTATGACTCTTCGTGACCCCATGGACTGCAGCACGCCAGGCCTCCCTGTCCATCACCAACTCCCAGAGTTTACTCAAACTCATGTCCATCCAGTCAGGGATGCCATCCAACCATCTCATCCTCTGTCATCCCCTTTACTTCTGCCTTCAATCTTTCCCAGCATCAGGGTCTTTTCCAATGAGTCAGTTCTTTGCATCAGGTGGCCAAAGGATTGGAGTTTCAGCTTCAGCATCAGTCCTTCCAGTGAATATTCGGGACTGATTTCCTTTAGGATGGATGGTTGGATCTCCTTGCCGTCCAAGGGACTCTCAATAGTCTTCTCGAACACCACAGTTCAGATATGTAAAAATAATATGTATATGATTTTTATGTATTGTTGTTGATTGCAGAGGGGGGAAGCACTCCCTACGGCAATGAAATGAAGGCACCACTTTTCATTTCTATAGGATGTAATGCTGTAGTTATTGAGGTGTGATCCCCATACCAACAGAATCAGCATTAATGTCTCTAATATGCAAATTCTCAGGTAGGTCCAACTTCAGACCTGAATTGGAAACTCTAGGTGTGGAGTCCAGCAATCTGTATTTTAGCAAGCCTTTGTGGTGATTCTGATGCATGTAAAGTTTGAGAACCACAGATGTAATAGGTAGAGGATTGGTCAATGAGGGAGACGCCCTGAGTTCGAATTATATCCTTAGAGTGACATCACAAAAATGGAGATGCAAGCACCTCTGAAAATTATTTTCTCCATAAAAGCGATGAGAAAGCTGGCAACATTGTCAGAGTCAGCTTTTTCAGAACTCTGGAAATCAACCAAGGGCTTGCAGCAACCCAGGAAGCATTTCTTCAAGAAAACAGCTTACTCTAATCCAATCTCAACTCCAGTTCCACTATCGCACTGAAAAATAATAGCTGACAACCATGGTGAAAAGGAGAATCGTGGCAGATGCCAGACAAGGCAGAATGAGGCTGGGATGCCTTCAGAGCCTATTTCCAAGGGAAGAGTCATCATTTGAACTATCTGCTGGTTCCCCAGAAAATCTCACTTGCAAGCCTGGGAAAGCTTTTTCCCCAGAAGCGTTTGTCAAAAAACAAGCAAACAAACACTGAGAGGCGATTGATTAACTCTGCACACCTTAGGCAGTGGCAGCAGTTTGGAGCAGCAAAATTGGTTAAACAGAAAGCTTCAAAGGAAAAGCTAGAGAATGTAGGAGCTTCGTAAGCTCCAACACATTCATAAGAATCCAGAAACCAACACACATGCCGAGGATTGTGCTAAACAGTGCATAAACTTGGCAGAGACTTCAGAAGGCCCTAAACATTCACTCTTGAGAGTCCTTGGGACTGCAGGGAGATCAAACCAGTCAATCCTAAAGGAAATCAACCCTGAATACTCATTGGAAGGACTGATGCTGAAGCCGAAGTTCCAATGCTTTGGTCACCTGAGGTGAGGAGCTGACTCATTGGAAAAGACCCTGATGCCGGGAAAGGCTGAAGACAGGAGGAGAAGGGGACGACAGAGAATGAGATGGTTGGATGGCATCACTGACTCAATGAACATGAGTTTGTGCAAGCTCCAGGAGATGGTGAAGGACAAGGAAGCATGCTATGCTGCAGTCCACGGGGTCGCAAGGAGTCGGACACGACTGAGCGACTGAACAACAACAAAGGCTGATCTTGAGGCTTTGCATAAGTAAGAAATGGAGACTAAGGGGAAACTGTCAACTGCCTGGCCTGGTGTTGAACCGTGACCCAAACACATACACCAGATACTCAACAAACCCTGGGAGATGTACTATTGACAGTTTACTTAATCCAATTATCTAAGCATCATCATGGTCCCTTACAAGTCTAGAAGCAATGTTATCTTTTAAGGAGCTGTCTTACAGATGCCAGGAAAATGTTGCTGTTTATGGTTGAGCAGGTATTTCTGCTGATGGGGGAGGTTTGGTCAATGTGTAATGTGCTGTAGAGGGGAGAGTGGAAACCAAATGGTAAAGAAAAAAATTTTTATATTTAAATGTTTCTTGTCTTGTCATAAAATATGAATTTTATTTCACAATTTCCCCCTTTTGATCATTAATCATTTGGTAGAAAGCAGTAGGTGAGCAAATATTTTCTAGAGTAGTTGCTTTCCTGCCCTGGGTCTGTCATATCCCTTGATACCAAGTCCTAATAGGTTAGTTCACTGTTTTTGTTGGGTAATACTAGCAGAATGTTTGGCAAGGACTGACAGTCAATTCTAGGTTGTCAAATAAGACTTAAACCAATTTTTCTCCCATGTGCGTTGTGTATGCCTATTATTTTATAGAGAACTATTGGCATAATCTATATTTTCATTTGATTGAAAATATAAATATAAATATACTATCTTAGTATAAGCAAGTGACACATAGAATAAAAGAAACTATTACCTTATAAGTTCCACAAAGTGTAACTAAAATTGCCTGTAGGATCAACAACATCATTAGCAAAAACTTAAGCCAACAGCCTCCTAGACCAAAGCATTTTCCTAGAGCTTCCTCTAAACTGGGAGGAGAATTGTTCAGAGCAGAAATGTGACACTTCACTTGGGTTATAAGACCAGTTACATTTGAAGACTCGTTAGGTGTAAAGATACAGCATTCAGTACATGCTACAGCACAAATTCCCCATTCAGTTCAGTTCAGTCGCTCAGTTATGTCTGACTGTTTGCGACCCCATGGACAGCAGCATGCCAAATTCCCCCTTGGGAAACAGCTAAAATATTGAGGGCCATGAAATTCTGTGAGACTGCTTTTCTCATCATGGAAATTTCCAAACTGAGAACCTAATGGGTTGATTACTATCATTCAAAGCTTGCTGAGTGAATGTTGTTAAAGCCTCTACATGAATAATATCTTCTGTTCCAAGTGAAGGAACAAATACTGCGATCAAATGATCATACTTTTGGAAAACAGATTGAGCCCAGTGTGTCTGTATTAAACGCAGATTGACAGATTGGCTGGGGCTGTTTCCAAGATTACCTGTAGGTGACCTTGAGCCCAAGGGAAACCAATTATATATCTCCCTAAACAAGCTGGGGAGACTCGATGTCATAAACTTGTTGCAAAAATCCACTGGGGCCTGTTAGGAGCTACCCAAAATATAACACCTAATGAAATGGAGTTATTTATGGCCAGGTTGAGAATAGGCATTATTAATTGGCTGGATCAGAAAGTCTCAGTTATGCTGGTGATAACATTAGCTTGTGTGGTGCTAGAGTTTCTTTTCTTTAAAATAAAAATTTCCAAGAGCCATCCAGTTAGGGCCCTGGAGAGGAAAAATCCACCAAGGCAATTGAGGAGTAATGAACATAGGTATTTGGCCATAAACAGCAATTTGATTTATTTTTGAAACTTGCCTAAGACTGAGCACAAAGACCAAATACATTTGGTTCATAAGCACAAGTGTGAGCAACTGTCAAAGGTGTCAGCATACAGACCTAGTCCCGCATCTTGAGTTATCTGTCTGTTTCAGATGTCACCATCAGCTCATCCTGGCGTGGGTGCGCCTGTCTGAGTTGTAATTAGGTGTCAGAAACAGGAGTTGCAGTTCATCCAGGAGAGGTCTGGCATGGTCTCCAAGGTGGTTACAAAGAGTCTTTTACCTGATTTCTTTTCCAGGATGCATTATCTCCCAGTTGCAGGTCATGGTGAATCAGATCTTCATCCAAAGTTAGATTACTTTGATAAACTTCAGAAACAAACTTCATCCAAAGTTAGATTACTTTGATAAACTTCAGAAAGGGACACAAACAAAGTGTCCCTTTAAAAACTAAACTTCACAAGCAGCTGTCTAGAAAGTGAGCCTTAGCCAGTAAATACAAACCTCCATGGATAAAACTAGAATTTAATATTCACTAAAACATCTTTTTTCTCTTTAAAATTACCCTTACTTCTAACAAACATGGCCAAATTAAGACTAATCTGTTTGTGAAGTAAGTCTGTGGTTAATTGATCACGTAGGCTTTTTAATTGGTTGTGTTGAAACTTTTCAGAAGCGATCAGATTGAACTTAAAAAAAAAAAAAAAAACTTTCAGGGCCAGGAAAGTGACAACAGGGATGTGTTACAGGTTCCACCTGTGATAGCTATAAATTTGAGTGATAGATTCGAGTGAATTCTTCTCATCTGAAGGTCCTCAAATACCTTGAGATTCTGGACCTGTTAGAAGTTGACCTTCCTTATACCAGAGAAGGGGCTTCCCAGGTGGCGCTACTGGTAAGGAACCTGCCTGCCAATGCAGGGGATGTAAGAGATACGGGTTCTATCCCTGGGTCAGGAAGATCCCCTGGAGGAGGGCATGGTCAACCCTCTCCTGTATTCTTGCCTGGAGAATCCCATGCACAGAGGAGCCTGGTGGGCTACAGTCCATAGGGTCCCAAAGAGTTGGACCTGGCTAAAGAGACTTAGCACACACTTGCATATCTGAGAAAGCTTCTGGGAGCCTAAGAGTTTCCAAATTCTGGAGAGTTCAGGTAGAGAGAAAAAATAATTTCATTTCTACTTGTAGAGGTGTAATTTAAAGCCTTCCTTATATCTGGGAAAACACAGGTTAAAAAACAGTACTATTTCAGACAAAACCAAAAAGTTATAACCATACTTATAGGTTCACTCAATCCTATTTAACTAATCCCTGATCTTAATCTTCTGTTAATAGTTTAATGAAGTCATCAGATTTTCCATTAGAATTCTTTAATTTCTTACCCAATTCAGTGGTATGATCTGAGAGTTATCAGAAACCTGCACTTGTCACAAAGTCCTTTCCATGAATCTTCTTGAAGATAAAAAAATTTTGCAAAAGCATCAGAGTACAACAATAAATGGCAAAAGACTTTTTAAAAATCAAGCTTAAGGATCTAATTACAGTGCAATTGAAACCTGGTTATTGCTATGACATATGGCGTGTGTGCATGCTCAGTCACTTGTGTCCAACTCTTTGCGACCCTATGGACTGTAGTTCGCCAAGCTCCTCTGTCCATGGGGATTCTCCATGCAAGAATACAGGAGTGGGTTGCCATGGCCTCCTTCAGAAGATCTTCTGGATGGAACCTGTGTCTCTTAGGTCTCCTGCATTGGCAGGTGGGTTACAATTTAAGATAATTACTAGAAATATGACTAACAGCATTCTACCAGCATAACAGAATTTTAGGAGCTCTATGTAATTTCTGTATTAACAATATTTTTATTTAAAGGATTATACTTTCTACAAATAGGAAGGCTAAAAAGTTTGAAATTTTTACCAAAATTTAATACAATACTTGGTTCTTTACAACAGTCACAAGGTTTTTAGCTCTGGACACTCAGGTTATACAACAACCTTGTTGCATTAATTCAACCAGAACCTTCACACTTTCTCAGTAAAGAACAGGGTCAATTTTTTTCAAGAGGCCTTGCCTTCCAACTCCACAGTTGAGAAACTCCTGTAACAGGACAGAATGAACCAAACTGAGATCAGGCTGCAATCAACCTGCTTTCCGCCCTGATGCTCACAGGGCTCTGGGCCAATTCTCTCCCAATCCTGGGTCTATCATGGGCCGCTCAGTCTGCTTTTGCCAACAGTGAACTCCAGGATATTCTACTCAATACTAAACCTACCCTAAAAGATATAGAGAGTCTTCTCTAAGTGGAAAAAAAAAATGACTACTAGAAGAAGAATCTACAGGAATGAAAAATCCCGCTAGTAAAGTAAATGTATGCTGAAGGCTACGAATCAACCACTTAAATAAATTAATACAAAGATTAAAAGACAAAAAAGTAAGATCAACAATAACTACAATAAACAGAGAAGGGATAAACATGAAGATGCAAAGTATGACATCAAAAAACACATAGTGTAGGGGAGAGGAGTAAAAAAATATAGATGTAATAGATGTTTTCAATTCTTTTTGACACTAAATGACTACCAGTTTAAAACAAGCAGATACTGTTGTAGGTCAACATATTTGAATCCTTTGGTAACCACAGATAAAAAACTTACAATAGATACACAAAAACCATAGAAAAAGGACCAAGCATACCACTAAAGAGAAACCTCAAACCACAAGGAAAGACGCTAAAAGCGATGAAGAGGGGACTGTAAACATAGCCAGAAAACAAGTGAAGATGGCATGTTTATGTTTCAGTAACCACGCGGTTTTCTGGCACTTGTTTGGCTGTGCCAAGTCTGGTCTGTGGGCCGTCCTTCTCTGGGGTGGCGTGGTCTAGGTTCGCTCGTGGCAGGGGGGATCTTAGTTCCCCAGCCAGCCAGCAAACCTATGTCCCCTGCATTGGACGGTGGATTCTTTTTTGTTTTTCAATTCAAATTTAATTTTATTTATTTATTTAAAAAGTGAAACAAAGATGAATATTTTTAATAAAGGCTACAGTTCACAAAGAAGACAGACAGCATAAACCATTAGACACCTTAAAAAAAAGCAAAGATACATAAAGCAAAAATCAGAAGACATGTAAGGGAAAAGTAAAAATATATTATCATAGTGAGACATAGTAACATTTCTCTGAGAATACTTTATCAAGTGCAGGAAAAATAAGAATAGGAGCATCTTGGATGATGTCATTAATAATTTAAATATGATAGATTTATATTTAATTAATTTATATAATCATATCCTGTACAAATATTTTAAAAATTTTGTATCTTATATGTTATTATCCATAGGACATTTAGAAAAACTGGCAAAAGGATAAACATTACTAAATTTCAAAAAGTTATTTTTTGTGTGTGTGATTCAGTCATGCATAAACATATATAATGTTTTCAAAATTATTTTTCATTATAAGTTATTACAAGATATTGACTACAGTTCCCTATGCTACATAGTAAACTATTGTTGCTTGTTACATTTCTATTCTTTATAATTAAAAATCTAGCATTCTATTCATACTAAGTTAAACAAGTGGAATCAAAATGTCATAAGTTTTTTTGTTAGGTAAAAATTCATAAGTTTTCTAAAATATATATATTATACATATTATTTATATATATGTATACAAAAGTTTTTCTACTATGCTTGATAAAGGCTTGAGAAAAAATTTTTTAAAAAAAGAAGAGATGGAGAAATTGGAAAACAAATGAAACGGGAGCACTGAAGATGAAATAGAAAAAGTGAAACAAACCGGAAAAAATTAAAAGCTCCTCATATAGCCCAGCTGTTTCTAAACATGGCTGCTCATCAGAAACATATCTGGAGCTCTAGCAAGAAAAAAAAAGCACTGGGCATTTGTATTTTTCAAAAAATTCCAAAATAATTCTGATATGCATATGGATTTTAAAAAATGATTACAGGTTTTTCTATTAAATGGTAGTTTTGGTGATATAGAGTTCTATAATTTTTCTGTTGACCAAAAAATGATACAATGGTACTAAGTAATAGTTACATAATCACAATAGTAAAAGATGTTTAACAGTTTTCACAAGCAACAGCCAGACAAAAAATAAAAGATAATTACAACTGTAGTCCATAATGGGAACATGATTAACTTAACAATATAAAACAGTTATATACAATATGGGGGGGGTCAAGCAGAATTTGTGCTAAGTGGAAGTGCCTACATGCACATGTTTTCTGCTCAGTCTATGTCTTTTGGTGGTGTATTTAATACATTTACATTTAAGGTAATTATCGATATGTATGATTCTCTTACTGTTTTCTTAATTGTTTGGGTTTATTTTCTGTAGGTCTTTTCCTTCTCTTGTGTTTCCTGCCTAGAGAAGTTTCTTTAGCATTTGTTGTAAGGCTGGTTTGGTGGTGCTGATTTCTCTTAACATTTGTTTTTCTGGAAAGCTTTTGATTTCTCCAACAAATCTGAAGGAGAGTCTTGCTGGGTAGAGTATTCCTGGTTGTAGGTTCTTCCCTTCAGTCAGTTCAGTTCACTCAGTCGTGTTCAACTCTTTGTGACCCCATGGACTGCAGCACGCCAGGCCTCCCTATCACCAATTCCCAGAGTTTCCTCAAACTCATGTCCATTGAGTCGGTGATGCCATTCAACCATCTCATCCCCTGTCATCACCTTCTCCTCCTGCCCTCAATCCTTTCCAGCATCAGGGTCTTTTCAAATGAGTCAATTCTTCACATCAGGTGGTCAAAGTATTGGAGTTTCAGCTTCAACAGCAGTCCTTCCAATGAATATTCAGGACTGATTTCCTTTAGGATGGACTGGTTGGATCTCCTTACAGTCCAAGGGACTCTCAAGAGTCTTCTCCAACAATTCAAAGTCATCAATTCTTCTGCGCTCAGCTTTCTTTATAGTCCAACTCTCATATCCATACATGACTACTGGAAAAACCATAGCCTTGACTAGATGGACCTTTGTTGGCAAAGTAATATCTCTGCTTTTTAATATGCTGTCCAGGTTGGTCATAACTTTTCTTCTAAGGAGCAAATGTCTTTTAATTTCAAGGCTGCAGTCACCATCTGCAGTGATTTTGGAGCTCCCCAAAATAAAGTCTGTCACTGTTTCCATTGTTTCCCCATCTATTTGCGACAAAGTGATGGGACGAGATGCCATGATCTTTGTTTTCTGAATGCTGACCTTTAAACCAACTTTTTCACTCTCCTCTTTCACTTTCATCAAGAGGCTCTTTAGTTCCTCTTCACTTTCTGCCATGTGGGTGGTGTCATCTGCATATCTGAGGTTATCGATATTTCTCCCAGCAATCTTGATTCCAGCTTGTGCTTCATCCAGCCCAGCATTTCTCATGATGTACTCTGCATATAAGTTAAATAAGCAGGGTGACAATCTACAGCCTTGACATACTCCTTTTCCTATTTGGAGACAGTCTGTTTTTCCATGTCCAGTTCTAACTGTTGCTTTCTGACCTGCATAAAGATTTCTTGGGAGGCAGGTCTGGTGGTCTGGTATTCCCATCTCTGTCAGAATTTCCCACAGTTTGTGATGATCCACACAGTCAAAGGCTTTGGCATAGTCAATAAAGCAGAAATAGATGATTTCTGGAACTCTCTTGCTTTTTCAATGATCCAACGGCTATTGGCAATTTGATCTCTGGTTTCTCTGCCTTATCTAGATCCAGCTTGAACATCTGGAAGTTCACAGTTCACGTATTGTTGAAGCCTGACCTGGAGAATTTTGAGCATTACTTTACTAGCGTGAGAGATGAGTGCAATTGTGCAGTAGTTTGAGCATTCTTTGGCATTGCCTTTTCTGAGATTGGAATGAAAACTGATCTTTTCCAGTCCTGTGGCCACTGCTGAGTTTTCCAGATTTGCTGGCATATTGAGTGCATCACTTTCACAGCATCATCTTTTAGGATTTGAAATAGCTCAACTGGAATTTCATCACCTCCACTAACTTTGTTCATAGTGATGCTTCCTGAGGCCCACTTGAGTTCTCATTCCAGGATGTCTAGCTCTAGGTGAGTGATCATATCATTGTGATTATCTGGGTCATGAAGATCTTTTTTATATAGTTCTTCTGTGTATTCTTGCCACCTCTTCTTAATATCTTCTGCTTCTGTTAGGTCCGTTCCATTTCTGTCCTTTATTGAGCCCATTTTTGCATGAAATGTTCCCTTGGTATCTCTAATTTTCTTGAAGAGATCTCTTGTCTTTCCCATTTATTGTTTTCCTCTATTTCTTTGCACTGATCACCGAGGAAGGCTTTCTTATCTCTCCTTGCTATTCTTTGGAACTCTGCATTCAAATGGGTATATCTTCCTTACATCAGTATATCGTGCCATTCCCTTCTGGCTTAGAGTTTCTGTTGAGAAATCAGCTGGGATCCTGATGGGAGTTCCCTTGTAAGTTATTTGTCCTTTCCCCCTTGTTACTTTAAATAGTTTATCTCTGTCTTTAATTGTTGTCAGTTTCATCACTCTGCATTTTGATGTGTTCCTCCTTGAGTTTATCCTGCATGGGACTCTCTGTGCTTCTTGGATTTGGTTGATTATTTCCTTTCCCGTGTTAGGGAATTTTTCAGCTATTATCTCTTCAAATATTTTCTCAGGTCCTTCCTCTCTCTCTTCTCCTTCTGCTACCACTATAATGAGAATGCTGGTGTGTTTAATGCTGTCCCAGAGGTCTCTTAGGCTGTCTTCATTTCTTTTCATTCTTTTTTTCTCATTCTGTTTTGTGGCATTGATTTCCACCATTCTGTCCAGCAGGTCATTTTTCCGTGCTTCTGCCTCAGTTGTTCTGCTCTGGCTTCCTTATAGTGTATTATCCATCTCTGTTTATTTGTTCTTTAGTCTCATAGGTCTTTGGTAAATATTTCTTGTATCTTCTCAATCCATGCCTCCATTCTTTTCCCAAGATCCTGAATCACATTCTCTATCATTATTTTGAATTCTTTTTCTGGACAGTTGCCTAAGTTCACTTCATTTAGTTGTTTTTCTGGGGTTTTATCTTGTTCCTTCATCTGGGATGTATCTGCTTTTTCATGGTGATGAAATGTAATGTGGTTTTGTTTCAGTCACTGTGGGATTGTGGTTCTTCTTGCTTCTTCTGTCTGCCATCTGATGGAGGAGGCTAAGAGGCTTGTGTGAGCTTCCTGATAGGAGGGACTGATGGTGGTGTGAAAAATTGGTTCTTACTCTGGTGGGCAGGTCTTTGCTCAGAAAAGCTTTAATCCAATTATCTGCTGATGGGTGGGGTTGACAAGGGTGGTAGTTTTTTGGCCTGAGGCAACAGGACCTTCCCAGACAGCTGCTGCTAGTCCTCTTGTCCCTGGGGTGAGCCCCTGGTTACCCACGCCTCCGCAGGAGACTCTCCAACACTAGCAGATAAGTTTGGTTCACTTTCCTGTGGACTCATTGCTCCTTTCCTCTGGGTTTTGGTGCATGCTAGGTTTTGTTTTTACCATCCCCCAAGACTGGAGTTTCTGTTTCCCCCAGTCCTTTGGGAAGTCTTGTAAACAAATCCCACTGGCCTTCATGATCAGATTCCCTGGGGATTTCCAGTCCCTTTGTTGGGTTCCCAGGCTGGGAAGCCTGACATGAGGTTCGAAACCTTCACAACAGTTCAGTTCAGTTCAGTTCGGTCGCTCAGTTGTGTCTGATTCTTTGCAGACCCATAGACTGCAGCACACCAGGCCTCCCTGTCGATCACCAACTCCTGGAGTTTACTCAGACTCATGTCCAGTGAGTCAGTGACGCCATCCAACCATCTCATCCTCTGTCGTCCCCTTCTCCTCCTGCCTTCAATCCTTCCCAGCATCAGGATTTTTTCAAATGAGTCAATTCTTCACAGCAGGTGGCCAAAGGTTTCAGCTTCAACATCAGTTCTTCCCATGAATATTCAGGCTGATTTCCTTTAGGATGGACTGGTTGGATCTCCTTGCAGTCCAAGGGACTCTCAAGAGTCTTCTCCAACACCACAGTTCAAGAGCATCAATTCTGCAGCGCTGAGCTTTCTTCACAGTCCAACTCTCACATCCATACGACCACTGGGAAAACCACAGCCTTGGGAGAACTTCTTTCATGTTACGCCCTCCCATCTGTGGGTCGCCCACCCAGCAGTTGTGGGATTTGATTTTATCATGGTGTTTCCTTCCTCCCATCTCGCTGTGGCTTCTTTGTCTTTGGACGTGAGGTATCTTTTTTGGTAGGTTCCAGCGTCCTCCTGTAGATGGTTGTTCAACAGCTAGGTATGACTTTGGTGCTCTCATGGTAGTAGATGAGCGCCTGGTCATCTACTTCACCATCCTGAACCAGAAGCCTGGAATGTGGATTCTTAATCATGGACCACAGAGAAGTCCCCAGTAATCACTTTAAATGTCAAAGGAGTAAATGTTCCAAACAAAGGACATATGGTGACTAACTGAATAAAATAAAATGAAACAAAACCTCCCCTATATGTTGCTTTTAAGATATTTAATTTTGAACTAAAAGCATAGAGAGACTAAAAATGAGGAGATGCAAAAACATATTTCATGCAAACATATGGCAGGATGGTGGGTTTAACAATACTCATATAAGATAAAATAGAATCTAAAACAAAGTCTATTAAAAAAAAAGACAAAGAAGGGTATTATATCCTGGTAAATAGATCGGTATGAGAAGAGAATTTTTTATTTATTAACACATATGTAACAGATACAGGAGCAATTAAATACATAAAGCAAATATTAATGGACATAAAGGGGAAAATCACCAGTAATATGATAATAATACTACTAGATGTGTGGTTAATCATGTCTAACTCTGCAACCCCATGGGCTGTAGCCCACCAGGCTCCTCTGTCCATGGGATTCTCCAGGCAAGAATACTGGAGTGGGTTCCCATTTCTTTCTCCAGGGAATCTTCCCAGCCCAAGGATCAAACCCACATCTCTTCTGTCTCCTGAATTGGCAGGTGGGCTCTTTACCACTGGTGCCACTTGGGAAGCCTACTATGATAATAGTAGGTTACTTCAACACCCCAGTAACATCAAAGGAGAAGTCATTCAGACATAAAATCATTAAGGCAACAGTGGTCTTAATTAATACAAAAGATCAGTTGGACTTGATATCTACAGGGCATTCCATCCCCACACAGCAGAATACACATTTTTTTTTTCAACTACAAGGGAAATGTTCTCAGAGATAGATCACATACTAGGGCACAAAATTAGTCTCAATGAATTTAAGAGGTTAAAAATTATACCAAGCATGATCACTGACCACAACATTATGAAACTAGAATTCAATTACTGGGGAAAAAATGGGAAAACACAAACATGTGGAGATTAAACAGCAGGTTACTAAGAAACAAATGGGTCAATGAAGAAACCAATGAGGAAATCAATATACTTTGAAAAAAATGAAAACGAAATCATAGCATTCCAAAGTCTAAGGGATATAGCAAAAGCAATTTTAAGAGGGAAATTTATAGTGATATAAGTGCACCTAAGGATATAAGAAAAGTCTCAAATAAACAAGTTAACCTATCATCTGAAAGATTTAGGAAAAGAACAAACATGGCTCAAAATCAGTTGTAGAAAGGAAATAATAAAAATCAGAGAGGAAATAAATAAAACAGATCCCAAAAGCAATAGAAATACAACTAATAGAAAACAACTGCTGTTTTTTAAAATAGATTAACAAAATGATAAATCTTTATCCAAGTTCATCAAGAAGAAAAGAGGACCTAAACAGAAGAGAAATAACCAATATCACAGAGATCCAAAAATAATAATATGAGAATACTATGAGAATACTATGTTATATGCTAATAATATGAGAATAATATGAGAATACTATGTTATATGCTAACAACTGGACAAAATAGAAGACATACATTTCCAGAAACATACAATATTCCACCACTGAATCAGGAAGAAATAGACAATCTGAATAAAACAATCTCTTGTAGTAAAAGTGAATTTGTGATTTAAAAAACTCCAAGGAAACATAGGTCCAAGACTGAACATCTTCACAGAGGAATTGTACCAAACACATAAAGAAGAGCTAATGCTATCTTTCGCAAATGATTCCAAAAACTTGAAGAGGATGATACACTTCCAATTCATACTATGAGGCCACTTTACTGTGATACTGTAAACAAAGACATCACAGAAAATTATAGGCTAATATCACTGATGAATATACATGTAGAAACCCTCAACAAAGTACTAATGAACTGAATTCAACAATATATGGAAAGGACCATACACTGTGATCAAGTGAGGTATAGTCCAGGGAAGCATGGATGCTTCAATATCTGCAAATCAATCAGTGAGATATGCTACATTAACAAACTGAAGAATAAAAACTATATGATCATTTCAATAAGTGGAAAAATTTTTTTTGACAAGACTCAACGTCCATTTATGATAAAAATGCATCAAAGTCAGTATAGAGGGAATATATCTGAACACAATAAAAGCCATATATGAAAAACCCATAGTTCAGTTCACTTCAGCTGCTCAGTCATGTCTGACTCTTTGCAACCCCATGGACTGCACCACGCCAGGCCTCCCTGTCTATCACCAATTCCCGGAATTTACTCAAATTCATGTCCATTGAGTTGGTGATGCCATCCAACCATCTCATCCTCTGTGGTCCCCTTCTCCTCCCGCCTTCAATCTTTCCCAGCATCAGGGTCTTTTCTAATAAGTCAATTCTTCACATCAGGTGGTCAAAGTATTGGAGTTTCAGCTTCAACAGCAGTCCTTCCAATGAATATTCAGGACTGATTTCCTTTAGGATGGACTGGTTGGATCTCCTTGCAGTCCAAGGGACTCTCAAGAGTCTTCTCCAACACCACAGTTCAAAAGCATCAATTCGTCGGCACTCAGCTTCCTTTATAGTCCAACTCTCACAGCCATCCATGACTACTGGAAAAACCATAGCCTTGACTAGATGGACCTTTGTCAGCAAAGTAATGTCTCTGCTTTTTAATATGCTGTCTAGGTTGGTCATGACTTTTCTTCCAAGGAGCAAATGTCTTTTAATTTCATGGCTGCAGTCACCATCTGCAGTGATTTTGGAGCTCCCCAAAATAAAGTCTGTCACTGTTTCCATTGTTTCCCCATCTATTTGCATGAAGTGATGGGACTGGATGCCATGATCTTAATTTACTGAATGTTGAGCTTTAAGCCAACATTTTCACTCCCCTTTTCCACTTTCATCAAGAGGCTCTTTAGTTCCTCTTCACTTTCTGCCATATGGGTGGTGTCATCTGCATATCTGAGGTTATTGGTATTTCTCCCAACAATCTTGATTCCAGCTTGTGCTTCATCCAGCCCAGCATTTCTCATGATGTACTCTGCATATAAGTTAAATAAGCAGGGTGACAATCTACAGCCTTGACATACTCCTTTTCCTATTTGGAGACAGTCTGTTTTTCCATGTCCAGTTCTAACTGTTGCTTTCTGACCTGCATAAAGATTTCTTGGGAGGCAGGTCTGGTGGTCTGGTATTCCCATCTCTTTCAGAATTTCCCACAGTTTGTGGTGATCCACACAGTCAAAGGCTTTGGCGTAGTCAATAAAGCAAATATAGATGTTTTTCTGGAACTCTCTTGCTTTTTCAATCATCCAACGGCTATTGGCAATTTGATCTCTGGTTTCTCTGCCTTATCTAGATCCAGCTTGAACATCTGGAAGTTCACAGTTCACGTATTGTTGAAGCCTGACTTGGAGAATTTTGAGCATTACTTTACTAGCGTGAGAGATGAGTGCAATTGTGCAGTAGTTTGAGCATTCTTTGGCATTGCCTTTTCTGAGATTGGAATGAAAACTGACCTTTTCCAGTCCTGTGGCCACTGCTGAGTTTTCCAGATTTGCTGGCATATTGAGTGCAGCACTTTCACAGCATCATCTTTTAGGATTTGAAATAGCTCAACTAGAATTCCATCACCTCCACTAGCTTTGTTCATAGTGATGCTACCTAAGGCCCACTTGACTTCACATTCCAGATATCTGGCTCTAGGTGAGTGATCACACCATCGAGATTATCTGGGTTGTGAAGATCTTTTTTATATGGTTCTTACAGCTAACATCATAATGGTGAAAACTGGAAGCTCTCTTTCCCTTAAAATCAGATGCAAGACAAGAATGACCTCTCTTGTCATATCTATTTAACATAGTATAGTAAGTTCACTATATCTGAATGAATTCTATTCTAAGGGTGTGTTTGTAAGTGCAATTCATTCATAAGTTAAACAAAATCAGCCTAGGTACCAAAGTAACATAATTGGCTATATAGTACTATAATGTAATAGGTTTATAATACTTTTCATGCAAATATTGATACATAAAAAACAAACACACAGAAATAAAGGTCTTTAATCTTATAGTATAATACTTTGAAAAGTACAGTAGTACTGTACAACAGTTGGCATAAAGGGGCTGGCATCAAGGGACAGGAAAGAAGAGTTACGGATTGCAAGAGGGAGAGGAGGTAAGAGACGGTAGAGCTGAAGTGTTGTCAGCAATAGGAGATGAAGGGCAAGCTGCAATTTCAGTCATGACTGACGTTGGTGGCACAGGTTCTTGTTCCTTGCTGGATTCAACTCTATCTCCCCTGTTGAAAAAAATGATGTGATGTCTGGGTAGTAGCTCTCTTCCACATCATAGACGACATGGTAGCTCTGAACTGCATTCTGAATGACTGCTGCAGCCTTTGTGTACCATCTCATGTCCAGGTCCTGTGCCTCAGCAGCAAAGAGTGCCTCCTCAAATAAAGAAACTCTCCTTGCCATTTCTTGTGTCATGAATCTCTCCACTTACTTTCTTTTCCCTCTTGTCTCTCTTCATCCTTTCTCTGGGACTCCAATTCCAGAAGGGCTTCATTAGTAAACTCCTTGCGTGGTGCAGCAAGCAGTTCAGTGAATTCATCCTCTTGCATATCTAGCTCCGTCTTCTCACTGAGTGTCCCTGAGTTGCTGAATAACTTTTGGTAACTCATCTACCTTTTCAAATCCACAATAATTGTGAACAAACTGTGGGCAAAGGTTCTCTCAGTCATAACCTCACACAAAGCAAATTCAATGTTTTTTTTATGGCCTTGAATATGGTATAATCCTTTCAGAGTTGTTGCAGGGTTGTTTCTGATTCATCACTCACCTTTACTGCCAGACAGAAAGTGTGATGTGAATGATAGCTCTTGAAAGATGCTATAGCTCCCTGTTCCAAAGGTTGGATGAGCGACACAGTATTTGGGGGTAGATGCACTACTTTGATGTTGGATGAAGGTCACATATGGATGGAGGGTGGACCGGAGGATCGTCAAGCAGCAAAATATTGAAAATTTTTCTTCTCTAAGCAATAGTTGTCTTCCTCTGGAATAAAATGGTGGAAAAACCAGTCCTGGAAAATGGTTTGTGTAACCTAGGCTTTGGGGTTACTCTTCCACATAACAGGAAGAAAGCCCTTGGCTATGTTTTTAAGGGCTCTTGGGTTCTCTGAATGATAAACTAAGGTAGGCTTCAGCTTCATATTGCCAGAAGCATTCCCACCAAACAACAGGACTAACCTGTCCTTTGCTGCTTTATAGCCTGGCATCAACTTTTCCTCATTAACTTTGGTCTGGCATCCAGGACGGTCCTGTCTCATCCACATTAAAAACCTGCTTACATAAATATGTGCCTTTGTGAGTAATTTCTTGAAGTGTTTCAAGAAATTCCTGGGCAGCTACCATATCAACACTCACTGCCTCACCACTTTCCTTTATGTTGCAAATGTTGGCTTCAGCCTTGAACTGATGAAACTAGCCATGACTAGGATTAAAATATGCACCCTCTGATTCTTTGCTGTGTTTCTTTTCCAAATCTTTATAAAGGCTTTTAGCTTTCTCTTGAATCTGCATTAACCTGAGTGGAACTTGATTCTATGCTGATCCTGTATGCATACACGGAGAAGTTTCTCCATCTCCTCCATCACTTTTCCATGCCTCTTTGATACAATTGTAAACATCATCTGCACAATAGACTTCACGTCTTGTCCTTTTTCATTAGAATCGTGCTGATGGTTGAATGATTCGTGTTATGAATGAGCGACCTCTACGTCTTTTTGCCTCACTCCAGTCTAAATTACTTTCACTTTTGTTTCCATCATTATTGCCTAGTACCTCTTAGAGTACACCTATATCACTGCTGCTTTTACACTTGCTTCTAGACATCCTGGGCTTGAAATAAAGATACTGTACTACCATACTCTCTATAGAACAGTAAAGTACACCAAACCACAGCCATTGTAGGGGATGCACATACCGTGGCAATGTATGCCAGATATGTGAACTAACTTATGTGACTGGATACACGAATACATGCTCATATCTTTGAAAGTTCACAACTTGATGGTTCATATGTAGGGGACTTATTATACTGGAAGTCATAGCCATAGCAATCAGAAAAGAAAAAGAAATATGAGGCACCCAAATTTGAAAGGTAGAAATAAAACTGTCACTCTTTGCAGATGACATGGTAATATATATGTCTCCTGCATTGGCAGATGGGTTCCTTATCACTGGTGCCACCTAGGAAGCCCCGAAATACCATGTACTGTGTGCATAGTCACTCAGTCATGTCCGACTCTTTGCAAGCCCATGGTCTGCAGCCCACCAGGCTCCTCTGTCCATAGGGATTCTCCAGGCAAGAATACTAGAGTGGGTTGCCATTTCCTTCTCCAGGGGATATTCCTGACCTAGGAATTGAACTCAGGTCTACTGTAGTGCAGGCAGATTCTTTACATCTGAGTCACCAGAGATTTTCTCAAAATACCATATGATTCAGCAAACCCACTGCTGGGTATGTATCCAAAGAGAGTGAAAACACAAATTCCAAAAAATACATGCAACCCAATGTTCAGAGATGCATTATTCACAATAGCCAAGATGTGGAAGCAACTTAAGTGTCCATCACCAAACGAATGGATAAAGAGATGTGTCATGTATCTATGCCACCCCACTGAGCACTGGATGAGACAGCCTGCGCTAGTGCTGAATTTCGCTCTTGGCAGCTCTGCATTGGAAAACTGATTGCCCTTGTTGCCAGAAGAATTCTTCTTTGACTATGCTGCTTTACATCACCAGCTCCTGAGTCAAAGTCCCTGAAGGGGGCGTCTGATTACCAGAGCCTAAGTCATGTGCCACTAGAGTAGGAAGGCAGGTATCTGGCATTTTCTGCTACTATAATGGAAAGTTTTGCCTCCACTTAGGATTTGCATGGTAGGAAATTCCTCAGACAGCAAAGAGGTTTGCATTCTAGGTAGTCAAAAGACAGAATACATGGCCACCTCCAAGCACACAGCTGATATTCAGAACCACCGTTCAGCATGACTTTTAGAAATGCGAATGCTTAAATGTGCTTAGAAAATAGATTCTTTTTTGGCAACCTGATGCGGAGAGCTGGCTCATTTGAAAAGACCCTGATGCTGGGAAAGATTGAGGGCAGGAGGAGAAGGGGAGGACAGAGGATGAGATGGTTGGATGGCATCACCGACTCAACGGGCATGGGTTTGGGTGAACTCCGGGAGTTGGTGATGGACAGGGAGGCCTGGCGTGCTGCAGTTCATGGGGTCGCAAAGAGTCGGACACAACTGAGCGACTGAACTGAACTGAACTACAGTAACAGCAAAATGCAGAGATAAATAGGCTGTGAGATCTATACTACTATATCAAATGATTTCTGAAAGATAAAAAATCAAGGATTTAGAAGAAAGAGTTGATACCAATGGTTCAGCTTCTTAGTCAATGCCGAAATCTTTCCCCACGATCCATTTCAATACTTGTAGTATTTGAGGAGCTCATTGAAATAGGGTTTCCCTCCAACTCTGACATGTTTGTAGTGTAATGTTAGAAGTTTCCTCTTTATATAGGATGAACTTTCTCTCTTATAGCATCCACTCATAAATCCTAGATCTGATGACTCTAGTTATTCAGAGTAGAGTGAAGTACAAGTTTTATTTTAACTAGTGGAGTCAGACCAATATTTGATTCCGGACTTTGTTTCTTTCTCACCGGGTGGCCACTCTAATTCTTATTATCTACAACTGAAAAATGAGGACTATAGCAGTATCTACCATAGAGAGTTACTGTGAGATATAAGGCAATAATTTAGTGTGTAGATCAGTAACCAACAGAATGAACGTTCAACAAATATTAGTGATGACAATGATTGCCTAACTGATCATGATGATGATGATGGAGATAGCATTTCTGAAGTTAAAAATCAGCTGCATGCAAATACAGAATGAAACCGAAAAAAGAACATTGAACTGTTGTGAGATTCCAGTCATAAACCTTATTTTATCACTGGCCAATTCCATAGTCTAAAAGAAGTTACTGTATCATTTTTTTCTACAAAATGAAATATTTGGATTAAATTATCCTAATAAAAGGGCTTCCTTGGTAGCTCAGTCAGTAAAGAATCCACCTGCGATGCAGGAGATCAGGGTTCCATCCCTGGGTCGGGAAGATCCCCTGGAGAAGGAAATGGTAACCCACTCTAGAATTCTTGCCTGGGAAACCCCATGGACAGAGGAGGCTGGAAGGCTACCGTCCATGGGGTCGCAAGAGTCGGACATGACTTAGCAACTAAACCACCACTGCCATCCTAATAAAATCCCTTTCAGCTCTAAATTTCTAAGATTCTGTTTACACATGCCAACTGTTTTTTACACTGAACATTACCAGTTCCCTCAACTGTACCTCGTATAAGTTAACAGACTCATCACAGTCTTGGTTCCCTTTCCTCAGCAATGCTTGCCAGTACTCAGACTATTATTTTATTAGTAGACTTGTTTCTTCAGATAACTGAAATTCTTAGTCATATTTTAGAAACTGAAAAGAGAGCATAAGGAGATAAATAAATAAAGATATATATATATACACACACATATACATAGCATGTCTGACTCTTTGCAACCCCGTGGACTGTAGTCTGCCAGGCTCTTCTGTCCATGGGATTTTTCAGATAAGAACACTGGAGTGGATTGCCATTTCCTACTCCAGGGAATCTTCCTGACCCAGGGATCGAACCTGCATCTCTTGTGTCTCCTGCACTGGCAGGCAGGCTCTTACCAGCTGAGCCACAGGGAAAGTCATATGCTGTTGATCAGTTGCCCAGTCATGTCTGACTCTTTGTGACCCCGTGGACTGCAGCATGATGGGCCTCCCTGTCCCTCACAATCTCCCAGAGTTTGCCCTAGTTATTGTTCATTGCATCGGTGATGCTGTCCAGCCATCTCATCCTCTGACGCCTTCTTCTCCTTCTGCCCTCGATCTTTCCCAGCATCAGGGACTTTTCCAGTGAGTCAGCTGTCTGCATCAGATGACCAAAATACTGGGGCTTCAGCTTCAGCATCAGTCCTTCCAGTGAATATTCAGGGTGGATCTCCCTTAAGATTGACTGGCTTAATCTCCTCGCTACCCAAGGGATCTTAGGAGTCTTCTCCAGCACCACAGTTCAAAGGCATCAGTTCTTTGGCATTCTGCCTTCTTTAAAGTCCAGCTCTCACAACTGTACATGACCACCGGGAAGACCACAGCCTTGACTATACAGACCTTTTTTGGCAGAGTAATGTCTCTGCTTTTCAACACACTGCCCAGGTTTGTCATAGCTTTCTTGCCAAGAAGCAATTGTCTTCTGATTTCATGGCTGCAGTCACCATCTGCAGTGATTTTGGAGCTTATGTATGCATATATATATATATATTTATATATATAAACAATATAAAGCTATGAACCATATGGCTTGCATTAAGTCTTTATGAAAAGAAAGTAATCTTACACAAACAGAATTTGATTACTTGTGTTTTAAACACAGGTCTTATACGCTTAGAAATACATCTGTATTCTACAGATAGTCTGTATGTTTGATCACACTCATCTGTAAACTCTATGAAGGCAAGATATATGTCTTTTTTTCCCTCCACTGTATCCTGGCATTTAGCAAAGAATATATAAACGTACACACACAGAGAGACAGGCAAACAGGATAAACTGAAAACTTGCAACATGTGTGCAACCCTAAATCTTATCTCAAAGCAAAGACAGATATTTATCTCTTCAGGTGCTGACTTTGCTTTTGAGGAATGGTGTTATGAAGAGTTTTGAATGGCATCTCAAAAAATATGGCGCTAAAATATTTTGCTAGATTAATTTAATCTAAGCTTTTCAGTCATTAACAAGCCTTTGAAAATTCAGTGCTGCCTGGAGTCTATACTGCCAAAAGTTTGGAAATGTTGACTTAGAGGTGGGAAGAAGTAGCCAGAAATTGCTTTTGTAGAATACCCCCTAATTTTGTTTTGAAGAAAGACTAAGTGTAGATGAGGACACTGAGAAAGAGAGATATTTTGGACTGCAGGGCCATCATTATGCAGATAATATTCAGCTTTATTCAGCCATACATCTCTCTTTCCTCCAGCCCAGATGGTGAGATGACTCATCTATTCCACTGGCCAGCAAAACAAGGGAGACAGAAGAGGAGCTGTTATAATCCAGATAAAAATGGATGATGTTTCAGAAGCAAGGGGAAAATATTTCTAGGCAATGATGATGGTACATTGATAGTACTTGTTAATACTTTACATTCCTTTTCAGATTCACAGCTTGAGTCTCATATTGCTTTCAGGATTCCTAAGGAGTAGTAGTTTTGACCAGGAATCCTTTTTATCTTTGTCATAGATGTAAGTTGCAAGTATTTTTGAGCATCATTTTACTTTAGTGATTTCTCTTTGTGAAGCCTAAACATCAACCTTCAAATGTGTGACTTTTAAAATTAGCTTCTTTGAAAATCATCTGGCAATTTTATGTGGAGCACATTCTTGTCCAGGATTTGGCTAGGATGAATGTATAAATTTCTTTACTGAATAACTGTGAAAGAATGGCTACTGGGTACAAAGAACAATGAGGCAGATAATTGTGGGGTTTGAAAGACAAAACCAAATGGAGTAGGATAAAGAAGGTTTGTGTATTCTTGCTTCTGTGGTTGTCATTATGAGAGGTTATGCTGAGTCACTCTGTAGGAGTTTTTAGATATGCCATTACTGGGTCGGGAAGATCCGCTGGAGAAGGGTTAGGTTACCCACTCCAGTATTCTTGGGCTGCCCTAGTGGCTCAGAAAGTAAAGAGTTCACCTGCAATGCGGGAGCCCTGGATTCAATATCTGGGCTGGGAAGATCCTCTGGAGGAGGACATAGCAACTCACTCCAGTATTCTTGCCTGGAGAATCTCCATGGATGGAGGAGCCTGGTGGGCTATAGTCCATGGGGTCACCAAGAGTTGAACATGACCGAGCGACAAAGCACAGTACAGAAAATCATGTGTCTTGCCTCCTTCCCCCAAAGACCTGAAGAAATAATGGATCTCTAGGAAATCGGACTTGTCTTTCACTGAAGAGAGAATGGAAACACGGAGGTAAGATTTGTTCTTACCTACTAGTGGCATAACTACATTTTGAATCTAACTTCCTATTCCGTTTGCTCCCAGAGCCGTTGACCTGAGTTTCCTTGGCTACAGATTCTATTAGTATTCTTCAGTGCTAAAACATTTGATAGCTGCCTACGCCTTGTGACACTGGGTAAGATCTCTCACAGGCATACTCAGGGACACTCCTAGCGGCTGAGTCCACTTTCCTGTTGTTATCTGGGGAGGGCTATTTACATGCCCCATGCTAGCCAAATGAAACTTGTTCATACCATATACACTTTATTATGATGCCACTACAATCTAGCTGACTCTGCTATTACTGCTCAGAATACCTTCCCATACTGCAGCAGGCATCTCTTATTTTGCCTGCCTAACATACATTTCTTCTTCTTCTGGTAATAATGTCTGGAATTGGCATTGGGGAAGAACCTCCTCTCGTTGCATACAATCTTTGTGGGTTCATTAATCAAGGTGTTCATCCCAATTTTGGCTTAGGAATGGATACATTACTTATGAAAAGCCAGTCAGAGTCTATTTCTCCCTGGAATTTCAATCTCGAGCAGCATAAGAATAAAGCATAGTTAGAGCTATTCATCAAGATAGTAGTGTCTATTAAAAAGCTTGTCAATCATCCCCTACTTTCTAGATATCCAGAGCTGCTCTGTTTCACATCCATTCCAACACAAAGTTATTCAGCTTCTCTGTAATTCTATGAGCTAAACCTTTATTCACCTAATAAATTCTCTATCTGCTTAAGTTAGAGACAATTTCTATTGCTTGTAAACAAGGAATACTGATGGTCTTTGTAGAGAGAAAAATGGCTCCTCAAAGATGTTCACAACCTAATCACCAGAACCCATGAATATATTCTGCTACATGGCAAGGAGGAATTAAGCTTGCAGAAAAAATTAAGATTGCTAATCAGCTGATTTTAGGATGAAGAGACTATTTCAATTGACCCAATGTAATCACACACCATTAAATGGGGAAGAGGGAAGCAGAAGAATTGGAAAGAGAAGACATCCTGAGAAACACCTGATCTGCCCTTGCTGGCTTCACAGATCGAAAGGGGCTATGAGCCAACGAATGCGTGTGGCCTCCGGAAGCCAGTAGTGGGACATCATGTGGAATACTGGCTAGTGCCACAACTGCTCCAAAACAAAGTCTGTACTAAAAATGAAATAAGATAAAAAAAAACAGAGGGACAGAGACGCAAAAAGCATTAGGATAACGAGGGAAAGACAGAAACAGGTAATTCCCCAGAAAAGTATAAAAATTGCCCAGAAAGATGAGAAAAGTTGTTCAGTTTCACTTATATTATATTGTTGTTGTTCAGTCGCTCAGTCGTGTCCGACTCTGCGACCCCATGAACCGCAGCACGCCAGGCCTCCCTGTCCATCGCCAACTCCCGGAGTTTACTCAGACTCATGTCCATCGAGTCGGTGATGCCATCCAGCCATCTCATCCTCTGTCGTCCCCTTCTCCTCCTGCCCTCAATCTTTCCCAGCATCAGTGTCTTTTCCAATGGGTCAGTTCTTCGCATCAGGTGGCCAAAATATTGGAGTTTCAGCTTCAGCATCAGTCCTTTCAATGAATATTCAAAACTGATTTCCTTTAGGATGGACTGGCTTGATCTCCTTGCAGTCCAAGGGACTGAGAAACTCAAATTAAAACATTTCTTATTTTGTTTTTGCAGAACATCTTTCGTCTCTTGGAGACAGTGCTCCCTTTTGTGAAAAAGTGTTCTTCTACCCCACTACATCCCTGCAGTTCTTGTTAACCCAGTCAGTCACAACTACTTGATACATACGAAGCACTCCATTAATGTCAGCTGCTGCTGCTGCTAAGCTGCTTCAGTCGTGTCCGACTCTGCGCAACCTCATAGACGGCAGCCCACCAGGCTCCCCCGTCCCTGGGATTCTCCAGGCAAGAACACTGGGGTGGGTTGCCATTTCCTTCTCCAATGCATGAGAGTGAAAAGTGAAAGTGAAGTCACTCAGTCATGTCCGACTCTTCACGACCCCATGGACTGCAGCCCACCAGGCTCCTCCGTCCATGGGATGTTCCAGGCAAGGGTGCTGGAGTGGGTTGATTAATGTCAGCTAGTAAATTGTTATTTGACTTTTGGCAAAATCCATGTTTGAGAAAATTTCCATTCATGGACAGCTTGAAATCGAAACACAGTTCCTTCCTAGGTCTTGGAGATTGGAAGGAGGGTAATAGTGACCACAGTGGGCATTATGGAGGCAGTAATACATGTGTCAGGGTCCTCTCCTAGGTCAGGCCCAGGACACACCGTTACATGAAGAGGCCCTCTGAGTCTGCTCCTCCTTCCTCATCAGACGGTCGATGTCTACCATACTGGCCACCGCAGAGACGATTGTGACTTGATGTTAGTTTGACTTCTAGGCCAGACATCAGGAAAGTCTATTTAGCGACTCATACACTTGCACATGGACACACACACACACACATTGTGCACCATAAAATTAAGAGTGATGAAAGATGGAATCTAGATGGAATCTAGATGGAATCTAGAAAGATGGTACTGATGAACTTATTTTCAGACTAGCAATGGAGATGCTTCCCTGGTGGCTCAGACGGTTAAGAATCTGCCCGCAATACAGGAGACCTGGGTTCAATCCCTGCGTCAGGAGATCCCCTGGAGAAGGAAATGGCAACCCCACTTCAGGCAGCACTCTTGCCTGAAGAATCTCATGGACAGAGAAGCCTGGCGGGCTAGAGTCCCTGGGGTCTCAAAGAACTGAACACGACTCCGCGACTAACGACGATGGAGATGGAGACAGAGAGAGCAGGCCCATGGACGTAGTGGGGAAGGTGAGAGGGAGGCGAGCTGAGAGAGTGGAATGACAGCACGCATTACCCTGAGTAAAACAGCCAGTGGAAGTTGCTGTCTCACACAGGGAGCTCACCCAGCGCTCTGGGATACCGAGAGGGGCGGGCTGCGGTGTGAGCTGGGAGGGAGCCTCGAGAGGGAGGGGACACACGTGTAGCCACGGCTGGTTCACGCTGACGTGCGGCAGAAACCAGCACAATGCTGTAAAGAAATTATCCTTCAATTAAAAGTCTATGAATTTAAAAAAGAGTTATGCAAGGAGGAACGTCTCACTTCAAGGGCGTCTTGTCCCACATCCGCCTAACCTGGGCTCTGAAAAGATGCTCATCGGCAGCATCATCTTTCAGTTGATTGGACCACCTGCACAGTGGTGGCCGTTGAAATCCAGCTTGAGATATCACTCCTTGCCAATTCCTTTTTCTTAGCAACCTGTGGTTTCTTGGTTTACAGACCTTGGTTTGGTTTCTAGTATTGCAGCTATAGCTTAGTTTAGGATCAAGTATAAAATCCCCGGATAGATCAGTGCTTGCAAGTGGGTTTAGGGAGAGGCCACTGATGATGGTCAATTTCTACAAGTCCTGAGACGCCGACTAGAGGTAAGCTGCCCAGGAGATCTGGGAGGCATCAGAATGTAAATTTATTAGCTTAAAATGAAAGATAACTGTCATGAGACCTAGAAGACCCACAGTCAGAAGGAAGAGTTTTCCCTTCTTACAATCAAGGTCATGTGACTGAAAGTTCACCTACACATAAAGATTTTAATAATAGGAATTACATAAATCAAAGGTCCGTTACTAACAGGGTTGATGTGTCCAAAACTCCATGGGTATACTTTTGCCCTAAGGACAGTATTCAAAACGTGATGCCTAAGACCTTCTCTCATTAAGAATCTGCTGAGATGGACATGGCCAGTGTTATCCTTGATAACGCTCCTTAGTGCGTGTGGGGAAGGACCCCAAACCGCCCTCCATGGCCCTCTTTTTTTGGGTTTCTTGGCTGGCCTGACAGCAAGGTTATAAACATCATCTACACTTTATCGTTCTGAAGACCTAGAAAGTTATCCCTTCTGCAGGAGAATCTGTCCATCAAAATATGGTGATTATACTCATTTTACAGTTTGTCTCATAAAGCAATCCATTTCCTCATTTCTAAGTTCTTGAGGGCCACCTCTATATATAGTTCTCTGTTCACATTACATCTAGCTTCTGACAGGCACAGTATTTTCAATTTGTTGCCATATGGAGAAAAACATGCAAGAAACTGACAGATAATAGCTTAGAAATTTATCTTTATATTATGAAATGCAATAGACAGGTGCGAAAATGTTGAGTTACCAAGTTAAATTAGTTATAAAAGATGTATCCTTAAAATAATTGCAGCAGAAGATTTTTCTTAGTCTAAATGGCATCCAGTCCTTTCTGATCATTCATCACGTTTTCTGTAACATAATTGATTTTTAATATTTGATGCATTCATATCTTATTAACTGTATAATAGCGATCAGCATCAGATGAGGGTAAATTTGTTTCTAGAATGAGTGATTAATGTTAAAACCCTTTTGTGAAGACCATAGCGCATATTTGAGTGAGAGATCGAAACATGTTCACAATACCAAGGGAATTACGTTATCAGCTATAAACTGCTCAGATGCTGCCATCTGCACATTATTCTTCTTTCCTTAAACTATTCATGTATGAGGTAGTGATACATCTCAATTATTTTTCAAATAGGCAAAGTTTAAAAATTACAAAATATCATTAACTTATTTGCAGTTTTATGTTTTGACTATTTGCCGAGTTAGCTTCCTTTCTCACGTGGCCCTTATTTTAGAGCATTTTTAAAAGCTCACAATATGGTAGTTGTATGAAACAGCTTGTCTGCTGGAAGGATTCTGGGAAGGAGCATACTGTTCCAGCCTGGTTATGGTTCTTACAGTCCTATCTGACTCTGGATAGGAGGCAGGCAACGGTGAAGTCCAACTAAGCTCTGCATGTGGATAACAGGGCAACTGGGTACGTATTTAACCAGTGACTTCTGCACAGTCACTCTCCCCTGGAGCTGTTGTTCGGGATATTTGTCATGGTTCTGGCCCAGCATATTTGAACAAAAGCCCCAAGTTTCACAGAATTTCTGCTTTACGAGGTCTGTCTCACCAAGGTAGAAGACAGAAAATCCAGTCTCTTTAGCAGTGAATAAATCGGCGTATGACCTATGTGCCTTCATCAATCACTCTGTCCTGTGAAGCTTTGATTGCGAAGTCATCAACTCAAGGAAGGACGCCCTGGGGGTCCTACTGGGCTGGTGAGGATGATGACCAAGACGAATGGCTTTGAGGGTGGCGGTGGTTGCGTGGGTGAGCTTCTGGACTGGGACTGGCTTCACTCCCTTGAGTATTTGAGCTTCTGGCACCGGTGTAAAGAGAGCGTCCAGTGCTGGTAGAGCCAGGGGCAGCTTCGTGGCGGTTTCTTTAGGCCATTCTTGTTGGAGGCTTAGCCGCAGGTATGGTTCTTGCCTTTACAATTCTGTAGCTTACAAACTAGTCTTTTAATAAACTCATTTTCTGTTTAACCCTCAGAGTCAGAGTGTATAGCTGTAAGTAAGAACTCTGATCATAATGTAAAACTTCCAGATATAAATCTGAAAATTTTAGGGCCCCTGATGTGAAGGTAAATTTGAAAATAAAGTTAGCATGAAAGAAAGGATGGCCGAGTGGTCAAGAGTTAAGAACAGATTTGATGAGTACCTGGATCCCGCCTTGCCTGAAGCTAATATGACTATCTATACATGAAAATTGTGAAAATTGTTCAGTCGTGTCTGACTCTTTGTGACCCCATGGACTGCAGCCTGCCAGGCGCCACTGTCCATGAAATTCTCCAGGCAAGAATACTGGAGTGGGTTGCCGTTTCCTTCTCCAGTGAATACCTATGGAAAGAGATAAATCCTTTTTTTTTTTTTTTTCTTTTTGCAAAAATCATTTTGGGTTGGATTCTTTGTCACTGAAGCTGAATGAATTCTGATTAATACAGGTTCTTGATTAATATATATATTTGTGGCAGAGAATTTATGGGTGTTTTAAGACAACCACAGTGATACCCCTCATCAGTGAGAGAGTTGGGATTCAAATCTAGGAAGTGTGACTCTTACCTACCACGTCCAAGGCATCTATTAATCAGAATATGATACATATACTGCTGCTATTTAGTCACTAAGTCACGTCCAGCTCTTTGTGACCCCATGGACTGTAGCCTCCCGGACTCAACTGTCCATGGAATTCTCCAGACAAGAAGACTGGAATGGGTTGCCATGTCCTCCTCCAGGGGACCCAGGGATTGAACTCACATCTCCTGCATTGCAGGCAGATTCGTTACCATCCAAGCCACCAGGGAAACCCCATGATACACATATATGTGCTCAAAATCATAGTCATTAAAACTTATATAGGGCCTCCCTGGTGATCCAGTGGCTAAGAATCTGCCTGCCAATGCAAGGGACGTGGGTTCCATCCCCGGTTCAGGAAGATCCCACATGCCGTGGGGCAACTAAGCTCACGCTCCACACCTACTGAGCCCCACTGAGCTGCGGCAACTACTGAGGCCCGCACACCTACAGCCTGTGCTCTGTGACAAGAGAAGCCGCCTTATTAGAAGCCCATGCACCTCGGCAAAGAGTGGCTCCTGCTCCCCGCAACTGGAGAAACCCCGCGTGGTTCAGTGAAGACCCGGTGCGGCCAAAAATGAAACAAAACCGAAAAAAATAGACAGCAGTGATTTAAAATTTTTCTTTTTAGCAGCAGAATCTTTTAAACAGATTTTTTTTTTTTTAAGTAAAGCATGTTTTTGAAAGTCTGCTATTGATGAAGGTTGGATTTGGGACGGGGTCAGGGTGCGTAGGCCCTGTGTCCACTCGGCTTCAGTCCAAACCCTGAAAACCCCTCAGGAATCTCAGGAAAAGTGCTGGTCTCCTCAGAGCATCAGTGTGAAACTGGCTGTTCATACTTGTGAAATTCAGGGACTATGAGGATATTCAACATGCAGTGTTGGTGAGAAAAGCAAATTAAAATGCAGTTTAGTTTTGTTAAAAAACAAGCAACCCCACATACATATGAAAAAAATACATAGGAAAACACATGAAAATATTCATGGACTGATGGGTTTGAAAGTGGTTTTACTTTTTAAATTTTTATTTATCTGAATTTATTAAGATTATCTTTGTATGGAGAAAATCAAAGTTTATTTTTGTTAAGTTCAACCTTCCTAAGCTGACTTTCCCCTAAAAAGCCCTGACCTCACTACTTTAAAATAATGTGTTGACAATGTCTGATGCCGAATCAAATTAATTTTTCAAAGTTAATGGAAAACTGAGAGACATAGTCAGTTTTGTCTGTGTCTTTGATAACTGAGAAAATTACGCATTTAGCATATATTTAGCAGTCTGCTGACACTCAGGAGTATTTCAATACTGAACTGAACTTAGAATTCTTGGTTTTTCCCTTTCAGTCTATTGAATAGAAACCCCAAAATGGCTTCATAGCTTTTGAACTAGCTAAGAAATATTGTCCTTTTCAAAAACATGGCATTTGAATAGAAACCATGGCTTTTAGATGTAAATCGATAATTTATTTGATACAGAGGCCTCATCCCCTCTCACCTCCTCTCCTGTCAATACCCCTTGCAACCTCGCTGAGATGGATGTTCAGGCCTAGTCATTGGATCGGTTCTGGTTCAGTGGTACACAAAATTACCCTCAATGTGGCTAGCATCCTTCTAAATACATCTGCATGAAGAAGAGAAATTGTTATCGGTCCTTTATCAGCACCACTAAAGATTTTGCCTTTTTGGTTAAAAACTGTAATTTTAAAAATCATTGAAACAGATAGACTGAGAAATTAAAATTCCATTTTGTTATCCCCTCCAATATATGACATCAACATTTGTACGTTTAAAGACAGCTGTCACGAGAAAAATCATGGTTTGTTTTGGAATTGTAAGGGGTCTTGGAGATCATATGGACTTGTTTTGTTGGTAAAGAAACATATCCTACAAAGGTTGTGACTTGTCAGCATTACACAGTACAAGGAGGCCGATCAGACTAGAATTCAGCTCTTCTTACCTTGGCAATCATGTCATACTACTTGTTACGAGAGAGCTTCCTAAAACTTCCAAATGGGCTTGAGATCTCTGGCATTTCCATCTGATGATTTTCTTTTTCTTATGGGAACCTGGAATTATTAGCTCATGACCATTGTTTTTCAGCAAAGTATGCCAGGGTCACAGAGCCTTTTTCTGGGGGAAAAAATAAAAGACTGTAGGTCTGGAGTATGGATATGTGAGTACATCCCCTGCAATGAATTTATAATTGAATTTTTCATTGAGGTCACAGTTTTACCTCATGGAAAATAATAAAAATGGTCAGGATATATCCTTCTTTATGAGGGGGACCCCCAGAGAGGCTTGGATTTAGAACTATGAAAAGGCATTTTCTGTCAAAATGCTCCCCAGTTGCCAACTAAGAGACCTCAGCTCTGGGGCTCAGGACAACTCAGGCAAGATTCTTACCATTAGACAAAGAACTAGGAGCGATTATTAATTGTTTATTCCTAATTGGGAATTCACAGGGAATGAAGGCAGTATGAAGTGCTCTATTGTTATCTTGTTAATTCTTTCTCATTGCAATAAGAAGAAATTTAACCCAAACAGGAGGTACGTCCAAGTTTAGGAGACTTCTACAGCAACTCTATGACCGCATTCTATGATTTAAAGAAGCAATTTTTCTATGATTCTCTTACCAGTTCTGTGATATTAGCACAAATGAGGATGACAGGGTCCAGAGAAATGAAGCAATAGGACTCGGTCATAGTGCTGACTCTGCACGGGGACCTGCTCCTCAGGCCCTTAATCATTGCTGATGCAGCTAGAGGGATCTTACAGACATGGAGACAATCAGTTAAAAAAATCAAGATTAAACAACAGAGAAGGCGAGGGGGGGATGATCTGAGAGAACAGCACTGAGACATGCACATTACTGTATGTAATATACATGGCCAGTGCAAGTTTAATGCATGAAGCAGGGCACCCAAAGCCGGTGCTCTGGGACAACCCAGAGGGGTCGGGTGGGGAGGGAGGTGGGAGTGGGGTTCAAGATGGGGAACACATATATACCCGTGGCTGATTCATGTTGATGTATGGCTAAAACCATCACAATATTGTAATTATCCCCCAGTTAAAATAAATAGATTAAGTTTTTTTAAAAAAGATTAAACAACTGGAAGTATTCAGTTAAAGACAAAATTCCTGTGACTGGTTCGATCCCTGGGTTGGGAAGATCTGCTGGAGAAGGGATAGGCTACCCACTCCAGTATTCTTGAGTTTCCCTTGTGGCTCAGCTAGTAAAGAATCCACCTGCAATGCGGGAGACCTGGGTTTGATCCCTCGGTTGGGAAGATCCTCTGGAGAAGGGAAAGGCTGCCCACTCCAGTATTCTGGCCTAAAGAATTCCATGGGCTGTATAGACCATGGGGTTGCAAAGAGTCAGACACGACTGAGCAACTTTCACCTTCACTTCACCTTCATGCAGTCAAAATACTGTCCTCACAGAGGCAGAGATGCTGAGTGGCTTCTTTTCATTTTGGCTTTTGGCCATGAATTTGTAACTTTGGGAGACTGTTCTATTCTCTCAGCTGAAAGAAAGCACCTGGACTTTGACATGCCCTTATGGTTGATAGACTTAAAAAGTGGTACAATTAAAAATGAACAGCTTCCACTCTCTGGTGAAGTATACTTTAAGGGTCTGCTGTAAAATCTTCTATAGCATCTGGAGAGAGGCTCACAGACTCTGCAAAGCTGTAGATGAGCTCCCCACACATTGAGGTGACCTAAAGCAGGGTGCTATGTTGACAGTGACCAGCAGATTGAGACATTAGTTTACCAGTTAGAACATTCAAATGGTTTCACCTTCATTCATTCAATTTACTCACAGATCCAGTTCTTATAGGTTCCATTTAATTTCATTCAGATTGTATAATTTGCATGGATGATTTAGCAAAATAATTCCTTATTTTCTGTTAAAAATGCCTTTTATAATATTCATCCTTTCAATCAATATTCACAACAAATATTTACTGTTAGACACTGAGCTGATCACTATTTGCAAATTTTGTCCCTCTTTTATCTATATTTCTTTCTACTTCCCTCCATCTAGAAATATCCTTGCATATGCGTGTTCAGTCGTGTTCGACTCTTTGCAACCCCATGGACTGTAGCCTGCCAGGCTCCTCTGTCTAGCAAGAGGGGATTCTCCAGGCAAGAATACTGGAAGTGGGTTGCCATTTCCTCCTCCAGGGGATCTTCCCGACCCAGGGATTCTTTTTCTTTTCTAGCTAAATCCTCCTTATCCTGCAGACTCATCTCTTCTGAAAAGGCTTACTTAGTCCACAAATTACTTTGATGCCAATATTTTCATTTACACCCAAATGGGTATAGATAATCTTCACTGGGGAAGAATATGCCATGTGAAAACAAAAGTGGTTTGTAATAGACATGCAAAGGAAGCCACGTCTGCAGGTGAGAATTAAAAAGAGTAGCCAGAGAGACAGGAAAACCAGGAAAGACGCCAAAGGACCAGTGTTTCCAGACACAGAGCCTAGCGAGGCTTGTTCACTGCTGCAGAGGAGACAAGTAAACTAAGAAGTGAAGCTTTCACTGGTTTATATTCGTATCTGCTTCAACGCACATGGTGGCACAGTGGTAAAGAACCACCTGCCAAAGCAGGAGAGCAGGAGACGCAAGGTGGACCCCTGGGTTGGGAAGATCTTCCGTAGAAGGAAATGGCAACCCACTGCAATATTCTTGCCTGGAGAATCCCATAGACAGAGGAAGCTGGCAGACTACAGTCTATGGGGTTGCGAAATAGACCGACTTTAGCGACTAAATAAAACAGCAACAACGCATGTGTAGTATACTGGAGTGATTCGTAAAAATCTAAGAACAGTAGGTACCTACAGGGGAGAGCAGGCTCTCGGCAGATGAGGACTATGGACAGAAGGTTGGCTTTCACATTTTGCATGCCTTCTAAAGTTATTGACTTTTAAATTATGTTAATGTAATACTTATTCAATATATTAAATTAACAGTAATTAGACTAACTGTAACTCATTAATGTTCATAACAAATTAGCAAAATATACAAACTTCTAAAATTTTTATGTGAAATTAAAATTGAGTTTCATGGGTCAAATGATCTAATCAACGTTTTCATGAAATTTGTACAATACATCCTTTTGCATTTGCCAATTATATTGCTTTGGAAAATAGAGGATGTTTTCCAATCTGTTTGAGTTGAGAATCAAAATATACTGAAATTGTATAAGGCATTTTCTTGATTTCACAAAACTTCTGGAATCCTTTAAAGGAAGTGAAATGCACCAGAAATAAAAGATTTATGTATAACTAGTGAAGGATAAAATCTGTGTGTTCATCATGAAGTTTATCTAAGAATGAAGAATGTTTAAAAAAAGAACTTTCCTTTGGGGAAATGAAATAATGAAAATGACAGAATTATTCCACTTGCCAAAGAATGTTTGTCAAAGTATTAGCATCAAAAATATGTCATCAGATAGGCTAGAACATTTTTATAAAACATGAAACACATATAAACAAGGACTCTATCATTATGGGTTTTTAGTGCTGTCTATAGAGATACTTGTTTAATGTATTGGTTATATATTATAATTTCTGTGTATTAAAGCTTTCATAATGTCTCTATGCCATTTGCTGTAATTGCTTTCTCTTTCTGTATCATACTCCCTGGGATGAAATCTAACCTGTCAGACCCTCTGTTCTGGGCTTATTTGTAACTAAACAAGAGATTGCTTTTCACTGTTTTTAGCTGAGCAGCCTGAAATAAATTCCAATTTATTTGTAATTCACTTAAAATTAATTGGAATTAGGAAATAGCCTGAAGTTCAATAAAAATGATAATACCTATTCTTTTTAAAAAGTATGTAAAATACTTGTTTATATACCAAGTTTTCTAAAACGTCCAAAAGAATTTTCCAAGAACTTAATTTAAATATTTGCTAACTTTAAAAAAATAAAACATTCCTCCAATGGTTAAATTTCACATTTTACCTATGAGAAATCCTTAGGATGTGTATTATATATCAATTTAGTAAGCCTAAAAGATTATAAAGGGACATAACTCCATCCTTAGAGTAGATTTTGAAGACTAGTAGCCATGTATGAGTCCTTAAGGGAAAGATGGCAATAACCCAACATTTGATTCATTCTCTGTTTTAAGCACAATTATTAATATAACATCGTGTGTGTGAAACTCGCTCAGTCGTGTCCGACTCTTTGCAGCCCCAAGGACTGTAGCCTGCCAGGCTCCTCTGTCCATGAGGATTCTCCAGGCAAGAATACTAGAGTGGGTAGCTTTCCCTTCTCCAGGGGATCCTCCCAACCCAGGGATCAAACCCAGGTCTCCCTCATTGCAGGCATATTCTTTACCATCTGAGCCACCAGGGAAGCCCAATATAACATTATAATTTATACTTTATTAACCATTAAGAGAAAATAAACTGATTTCCATAATTTTTCTTTTTAAGATTAGTCCCAATCAACTAATTTTTTCCACTATTTATATTGAAAATTTGTTTTCCTGATTAGGACGCTTAGAACAGTCTAGGTTATCTTGCAGTGGCAAATTAATCCTGAAATCCCCATGACTCCACACGACAAAAGTTTATTTCCTGTTCCTAATGCAAGAATAATGCTATCTACTGTGTTGTGACTCGGGCAGTTCCCATCTCGTGGTTTTGGCATCTCAGTAGGTGGCCGTGAGTGCTTCCACCCCAGTTACGGGCTCGTGGCCAGAATTGGCTGCATGGCCACAGCTGACCGCAAGGAGCACTGTAAGATGCTATTTTCTGTCACGTTCGGGAAGAGAAAACGAAATAGATTAGGTGAACACAAAGCATTGCCTTTGCCACAGTTTTAAGTATAAACCCTTTGAAAGTACTTTTTCTAGTACCGAATATTCTTGGAAAAGGAGAAGCTGTATGATTGAAACCAGATTACAGCTGTTACTCATCTCTGATTCCTTGTGTTTATGATGGAAATGTTTCAACCAAGCATGTACTCACATATAACTGACTATCCAATCATGGGATTTGTGAACACCCCTGGTGTCTTATTGCCTTCAAGATTTAATGTCATAATTTGTTTTATTTTAATTGGATATTGCAAATGAGGAGGGACTGCAGATGTAAGAGTATATCAGTTTTTAGTATTGTCAGGCAGAGAGCATCTCTCATCATGACTTTAGTGAAGCTTTTAAAAATATTGCCATCAAAAATGGTTTGCATACCTCTGACAATAAATATGGCCTTAAAAGTTTTATTGCATTAAGCATTTGATGGAGTTGAGAACCTACATTAACAGAAATGAAATTATATCTAATAAAAATACTCTATAAATGTCACAGAGATAAATGAGGTGTTTTTATAACCCCAGATTCTCTTTCATCTGGGAGCATTTTTAGCCTAAAATAAGAGCCAAAATTTCCCCAAATTTTATGGTTTCAGGCTATTTTGAGTTTCACCAGAATGAGTATTTTTTTTAAATAAAAGTTTCCCTTCCAAACTTTGAAGTGCAGTCAAAGAATGTTGAAATATTTGCTGTTGGTTTGCTTTATTAATGTGAAGACATCCTGAGTACAGAAGAGAATCAATGGCCATATATCTAGCATACCTAGACTTTTCCTTGCCACACAGGGCACTTGGAATGGACCATATAGCTGTCATTTGAGGTCTGTGGGTTGACCTACTGGGTACAACATGAGGGTTATATATGGTAGCTGGCCTGGCAGGTCTGAGCATTGGTATAATATTTATGAGTTTCAGTGTGGTTCTTGGATCCTTTATAGTCTCAAATAAGTAACAGGTGAAACTCTGAAAAGTAACTTCATTGTTGGAAGTGAGGCAAACTTACTTTAGTCAAAATAATAAATAAATAGGAAAATGAAGAAGCAAGAATATAAAGCTTTAAAAATTTCCATATAAGAGATTTCTTATCTCACATTGCCATTAACAACACTGATAGCAAAATCTAACTGTGAATAAGAATCAGGGGAAAAAGCACATTTTGAATTTTTAGCTCCCGTTGACTCAGAAATAGCCAAAAGATAAAGATTTCTGTTTGTTAATTCCTGCTGGAAGCCTTAGTTACCAAGTCATAACTTGGATCAGGCAACTAAAAGGAATTTTTACAGAGAAGAGGGAAAAAACTCAGAGAAACTAGCTTTCTTCTATAAGAAAGTAGTTTTCTTCTTCCTAGTCTCAATTTTTGCACTGTACTAAAATATAAGGGCTTCCATGGTGGCTCAGATGGTGAAGAATCTGCCTGCAAATTGGGAGAGCTGGGTTCGATCCCTGGGTCTGTAAGGGAGTCTCTAAGAGTCCTTAAACTTAAGGCTTAAAGACCGAATCATGGACCTTCTAGATGGTGGTCCATGCTTGTGGTCTCTTTGAAGATCAGGCACCTGTAGGAGAAGTTTCAGTCATTTACCTTCTAATATTTATATATGTATATGCAATTATATGTATTTCACTCCCAGGTAAGGTGAGATTAATGGTTAATAAGACCATACCTATATTAGACATGTTCATTATTTTCATAAATAAATCCTAGGAAATATTTGAGTTATATATACATAAACAAGGGACTTCCCAGGTGGTACTAGTGGTAAAGAACACGCCTGCCAATGTAGAAGATGCAAGAGGCGTGGGTTTGACCCCTGGGTGGGAAAGATCCCCTGGAGTAGGAAATGGCACCCACTCCAGAAACCCATGGGCAGAGGAGCCTGGTGGGCCATGGCCCATGGGGCCACAAAGAGCTGAACATGACTGTGCACACACACGCATGCACACATAACCATACACCCAAACTGGCAGTTTAGTAAGCATTTTTATTATTTAGCTGCTTTCCAAAACTGTGAACTAAATAACTCCTTGAGACATTATAAAAACTAAAATACCTCCTTTACCCAGATAAAGCCATTTCATTTGATAACCTAGGGTCCTGACAATATGCCATAGTCAGGATTGTTCCATAGACACCCTTGCGGGGAGACAGGCCCCTCAGTGGCTTGAGCAGAGCTCAGGGCCGGCTTTGAGGTCTGTGGAGCGTTGCACCTGCAGAGAGTGACTCTGGCTGATCAGTAACGTGGTGAGTAGGATGAGTGCCACCAGACCAGACATTCTGGAAGGAATGAACTCATCCATTCTCTCCTTCATCCACTCAAGAATACCTACTGAAAGCCTACTTTGCACAGGCTTGGGTATAAGTAAGATCTAATTCTTGCCTTTCAGGTGGTTACAACTTAGAAGGACGAAAAGTGACCAATGCAAAGCAAATGGGGCAAGTGATCTGAAGAAATGAGCGACGCTAGGATTCCTGGTGAGAAAATTGGTTAAGTTTCAAGAATTCAAGCAAGGATGGCGAGGTGGAGAGGGTTTTGTAGTCAAGGAGCCCTTTTGGGAAAGGGTTCTGAGAACTGATCTGTCATGATTCCTTGAGTGAATTTTTCACCCCAGCAGAACTGGCCACTTCCAACTTTATCCTCCATTGTACCAGTGTACAGTGTAGACAACTTTAATTTTGTTGCTTTATTTTTCCCCTCAAACCTCTGTCTTATTCACCTTTGCCTCAGCATCACCCAGTGCAGTATGTCAATTGCAGTTATTTGCAATTATTTCATCTGCAATCTAAATTGACATTGAACTAGAGGTTGTTTGGACTTTGAGGGTGTGTCAGCTGTGAAAGTGGCTGAAATAATTAGGTTGCCTCCGCATAGATTAATGATAACTAGGATACATTTTTATCCGATAGTACTTTGCACAACGCTCTGCAAGGGTATAACTTATGTTAAATGCACACACAGTTACTTGCTATTTAGCCCTGTTAAGCCCAGTACCACTTGGCAGTTGATGGTTGCTCTTCAAAGCAGATGCAGAGGATGTGAAAAAAGAGTAACAGGAAACATACCATTGGTTCTTAAGTATATAGGAAAAATGCTCAATCTTTTTTCATAATAAAAATGTAAATGAAAACCATGTTGAGATGTCATTTTTCCTCTAATCATTGGCAAACACTAGGAAAGTTATTAACACTATTTAAAGAACATGCAAGTATAAGCCTAGTACAAGCTAGAGCAACAGTTTCTGGAAGGCAACTTGACAATATCAGAATTACAAACATAGGTACCTTTTAACTCAGCAATTCTATTTCTAAGTATCAGTATTCTCATATGTGGAAAATGATGAGTCAGCAAATGATGAGTCAATTATCCAATACATTAGTGTCTGTAAGAGGAAAACATTGGAAACAATCTAAATATGTAGTCAGTGGGTGTCTGGTTCAGTAAATAATGGCATAAGATATGGTGAAATATTCTTTTTTTTTATTGGTGGAATAATTACCAAGATATGCTAAGGGGAGATAAGAAAGGTCTAGAACAATGCTGTAATTACACTATTCTGTATGTAAAATAAGGGGAAAAATAATATGTCTTTATACTTGTATGTGCAGAGGATATCTTTGGACGATGACAGAAGAAAGTAGTAATACCGATTGCCATTGAGGAGGGGAGCTGGGTGGCTGAGAGACAGGAGTGGGAACGACAGTTTTCACTGTGTGTTCTTTTGCATTTTTTAAATGTTGAATCTCACGACTACATGGCCTACACAAAAATAAATAACAATAAACGGGAGGCTACAGTTCCTGGCCGGGTGATGCCATGGTGGCCTGCTGCAGCCAGTGTGGTCACCTACAGGGACATTGGCTGGTCCTTTCCACAGCTCTTTCAGGTCAGTGTTTTTAAAACTGTTAGTTAGAAAGTGGGCTAAAAAATCAATTCAGTGGGCTCAACTAGCATTCAGAAATAGAAAAAGAAATATAATGTAGGATGACAGAATAAAAAATTTCAGAGTTCATAAGCAGCACCGAAGATAAGTCCTATTTTGTGAACTTTGGGTTTCTTTATCTGTATATGTGTGGGTGTGTGTGTTCTGTATATGCGTTCTGATATAACATACCTTTCTTCCTCTGTTCAAAAATGTTACAAAGCCATCGTCCTCAGAGGTGACCTTTTCGTAGCCAGTCTAGATTGCCACGGTTCTTCCTGAGCAACCATGATGCTCGCAGGGAGGTCTCGCGGTTCCCCGCTGGTGGGCCAGGATTTTCAGACCAGGGTGTGGGCTCCCCGCCCCCCAGGCTGGTCCCTCTGTCTGTGTCTCCATCACTACTGTACACAGGCTCTGTCCACGCAGGCGCCCGGCTGTGTCCGCTCACGTGGAAGCACATCTGTTTCGTTAAGCAGACTACATCCCGCCTCATGAAACGCTGAGCCATCAGCAGGGCTGTTTGGAGTCTACACAGGGTAACTGGGACCGAGACCCAACCTGGAGTTCTTCAAGGATGCCGAGACGGTGACCCTGAAACAACTTCCCGTGTCAGAGTCACCCAGAGGCCGCTGTGCTCAGCAAGGCTCCTCTCTCCACCTCTGCTCACTCCAGTCTAGTTTCCCTCAAGTTCGTGCCCAATACTACTTCTTCCAAGGGACACCCCGAATTCCCTCAGTCTGAAGCAGTTTCTCATGTAGCTGCCATGCTCTCTTGACGGCAAATGAGTGAAACAGTGCAAACTGGTGTTAAAGAGGGGGCATTAGCTTAACTAACTGAGAAGTTTAAGAACAGGTTAGATGCCCAGGCTGGAAAGATACCATCAGGACCCTGTCTCTACCAGTCTCTCCCCACCTCCACCCCTTGCTTTCTTCTGCTTTGGCTTAATTCTTAAATAGACCTTGCTTTCATGGTGGTAGAATGTCTTCTATGAGACCAACGATTATATCCAACAAGTTGAATTACAATAGGAAGAGAAGTCCATTTTTTTTTTCATGACCCTACCATGTGTTGCAGAGGTGTAGGTTCGATCCCTGGGTCAGGTAGGTCCCCTGGAGGAGGAAATGGCAACCCACTCCAGTATCCTTGCCTGGAGAATCCCATGAGGAGCCTGGCAGGCTACGGTCCATGGGGTGGCAAAGAGTCGGACACGCCTGAGTGACCGAGCATGCACGCACGCACGCACACACACACACACACACACACACACACACACACACACACACACGCCCCAAGTTCTGAGAGCGTGTCTCACTGGCCTAACTTGAGCCGTGTGCCCAACACTAAGTTAGTTGTTGCAGCTATGAGATTAGAACCCACTGATTGGCCAGTCAAAGATCACTACTCACCCCTGGAGACCAGCCAGCCCAGTTGTCGAGAATAGCTACATAGAGTTTGGAAAAAGGATGGCTCCTCAAATATATGTTACGCTTGCTGTCACCTGAAGCAGAAGAACGAGAAGACAGGCAGAAACAATCAATGTCCTTGTCAAGCTACGATCTGTACAGTGAGAACACCAACTTCCCAAGCAGGCTTTTCTGTGTTAACCCCTCTCCTATGTGAGGATGAATCATTTAAGATAAAAACGTCAGAGGGGTGAGATTAACATCTCAGTTATTATTGAACTGAATAAGTTATCTTATCCCATTGTTTTTCATATTTCAGGCTTTTCCAAGAAGTGTTTTTCCTTAAGATTCTATTTAGATTCCCCCACTGACCAATCTATATGAAGAACTGAATAATTCATCAGTTTATAAAATCTACACCAATTATAAAAATATTGAATTTATTGTTTTTTTCCCCTGTTAATTTTGGTCAAATATTTTAATCACAAGTGAAATTTAAAATTCGTAAAAGAAGACCAGAGCTCACTTTGAGGAGCCTATATCTCATTTCTGCTTTTGCTCATTCCTTCTCAGGAAACAGAAAATGTTTCTAAAGAGAAACATCTTAACACATCTGGTGTGATTTTCTAGATATCCAGTTTAAGCCAAAAAAAAGTGGTATCATCTGTTTTTTCTTTTATACGTTTTGAAACATGAGTCTCTGAAAGCTATTTCCTAACATATGTCAATTTAACATCTGCCAGTTCCTAATTGATCGCCAGAAACAGCCGCATTGGCAGCCCCCTGCAATAGTGCCAAGGTATTTCCCATTACAACTGTCTTCACTTTGGAGTTGTCAGCAATATCTTTCCTCCAGGGGAAGCCCATTTCCTTAACTTGAAGGAGACATGTGAGTTGGAAGCAGAGAGCAGGAGGAATAAATAGTATGATGCATTATAGTTATGTGGGGGTATAGCCGAGAAAGGTTTCAAAAAGAAGTATTAGACAAGAAAGCCCATGTCATAGGTTATGGATTAAACAGCTTCTGGCAAAGCATGCTGCACTATACCACATCTTAATTTCTCCTTGTTATTCAATATCAGGAGGGTTTGCAAGCAAAATTAAGATGTGTTAACCATATCTAACAGTACCCAACCATGTCCAAAACTTCTCTTACATTTTTTCTCCTTTATAATCCTTCGATGCAATTTAACGTGCATCAGTGAGCTTCCATTTCTGTCTGGGAGTTCATAATAGAATGATATTTTGACATTTGTTTTGAAAGAGGGAGTCTAAGGGCCAGTCCTGGGAGAGATCAATGTTTTTACCTGCTCCAAGATAATCTGGTGCTGAATTTAGCAGTTCAACAATTTCCAGACCTAGCTATTCAGGGGCCTCCAAATGGTTAATGTCATTTGTTCCCTTTAATACGCTTTCCCCACCCTCATAACATTATTGCATTTTGTTTCGTTGGATTTGAAAGGAGAGGTACCACTGTGGGCTCATCAAGTTCAAGGCTGTCTATGTTTCATCGCTGCTATATTCTAAAGGTCAAAGTCAGTGCTTACACAGTCTGTGTAGAATGAATAATTCAATCCCATCTTGAAATTCTGAGATCCAGCATTTTCTCCTAGAGTCTTCAATTTCAGGCATCTTGAATAGTGTTACATAAATCTTAATACCATGAAGTTGACTTTGATAAAGAAGAAATAAGTCCTAAGGCTTGGACTTCCATAGGAAAACTTTGATGAGACGTCTCTCTAAATAAATTTGGGAACTCACATGTACTCCCCACCAAATACCACTTACAGTATTGGCCACTCAAAAACATTTCAGTAAACATAGTGGTTTTGAATATAAGTGTGGGGGTTGTGGAAAGAGAAGGAGCTTTGGTGACTGATGGAGTTGAAATACTGGATTCACTCTTTACAAAGTTATTTAACCTCTACTTCCTTATCTTCAAAATGTGCAGAACAATACTACCAGGCAAGGCTGTTGTAATAAATTGAGCACAATAATAAAAAAATGCTTAGTCAAGTGCATGGTCTTTGTGATCACTCGCAGACAGCTTATTAAAAATCAAAGTCATCATTTTGTTGACAAAGGTCCGTATAGTCAAAGCTGTGATTTTTTCCAGTAGTCATGTACTGATGTGAGAGTCGGACTACAAAGAAAGCTGAGCGCTGAAGAATTGATGCTTTTGAACTGTGGTGTTGGAGAAGACCCTTGAGAGTCCCTTGGACTGCAAGGAGATCCAACCAGTCCATCCTAAAGGAGAAAGGACTGAGGCTGAAGCTGAAACTCCAATACTTTGGCCACCTGATGAGAAAAACTGACTCAGTGGAAAAGACCCTGATGCTGGGAAGGATTGAAGGCAGGAGAAGGGGATGACAGAGGATGAGATGGTTGGATGGCACCACCGACTCAATAGACATGAGTTTGAGCAAACTCAGGGAGGTGGTGAAGAAGAGTGAAGAGTGGTGTGCTGCCGTCCATGGGGTCCCAAAGAGTCGGACACGACTGAGTGACTGAATAAGAACAAAACTAAGTGATCGTCACTATGGTCCTTAATATGACCACTCCTGATATCAGCTGTTCTGTCTTATAGAGCTCAGAATATACAAATGCTATATATAAGCCCAAACTTTATAACTTAGTGAGTTGAAGACAAACTCTGCCCAGCGCTATGCTCACCAGTGTTGCAGAATGGCAAATGGTGTTCCTTTTTCTGTCATATCTTCTGCAGTAGGACCTAGCTAGTGGGAGATGGCTAGTAAAAGTCACGCCATGAGACTGGTGTGGTGGACCAAGGCAGCATTAATGGTAGTGGGAGAAAGAGACATGCTTGTGGTTCAAACCATGTTTTCCCTGCTGGAACGACATCTCCCCAGTCTGGGACATACTGTACTACACATACAAGTTTGCATGTTGTAACTCGCAGTCAGAGACTGAGCGGAACAGCATCACGTTGCTCCCTAATGTGATGCAGAAGCAGGTTTCCAAGGGAGCCCTCCCTGCCTCTCCCCCTTCCTGAAGACCCACCAGGCACTGTGCATATAAGGGACAGTTACAGTTGGCTGGATAGTAGACAAAAGGGGTTCCAGTATTTTTTCTATTTTGAGCTACTCAGGAAAAGACGAAAGCCATCGCATGAAAAGTTAAGTGCTGTAAGAATACACACTCTTGAGTCACTAAAGAAATGCCATGGGTTATGTCTTCAAAACTTTTTGATGCATGAAAAGATTAAGCATAAATAATTCCAGTTTCAACTTCAGAGTCTATTTACTGAAATCTTTTTAAAATAGTTGCCGTAATCCTCCCTAACAAAATGGATGGAGTGCAAAAGGAATGAGTTAATAAAAGTTATGTATTCAAAATTATTTAACAGTGTAAATAATTACCTAAAAGTAAGTGTAAAAGTTGTACTTCTACCCAGCTATTAGGCTCATGCTTTTCCAGCAATAGTTTATCTCCAAAGTTATTGATTAAAGTGACAATTTGCTTAGGAGTTTACCTACTTTTAGACAAAAAAGAGGCCTTCATATGCTGCATTGTAAGACTAAATAAAGTGTTTAAATGCAATCTACATATAGCATAATTCTAGCCAACACTTTAAATAGATATATCACTTGTTTATAGATAATATATATTGATTTCCCTGAAATAAAAGATTCTCCCTTGAGACTTATTTTTGGGATTACACATTCTCATAAAAATGACCTCTTCAGAACACTGATTAGACTTACAGTATAGCACAGGGAATTATATTCAACTAACCTTATATTCAACTAACCTTTAATGAAAAAGAACAAGAAATATACAACTAAATCATTTTTCTGTATACCTAAAACTAACACAATATTGTAAATCAACTATACCTCAAAAAATAATCTAATAAAACAACAATAATTTATCATTACTTTATTAATTGCTGTCAAATCTGCAACATGGGTTGGGGAAGACCTAACCGTGTCAGCTTTTCTCTGCTCCACCTGGTGTCAACTGGTGTAGCTCAAGATAGCTCAGTCACGCTGAACGTTCAATCACACTGCTAGTGCTGTGTGGCTGAGAGCTTAGCTGGGTTGTTGGTTGGGGGAGCCTTTGTTCCTCTCCATGTGGACCTCTTTGCAGGGTTTCTGGGGTTTCATCACAGCCCAGACACTGAGTCATAAAAATAATTGTTCCAAGAGACCCAGGAGGAAGCTGCAAGACTTTTTTTATGAGCTGGCCTCACGAGTCTAAGTAAAACACCTTTGCCACATTGATCAAGCAAGGCACTAAGACTTTTGAGATTCAAGGAAAGGACAGAATCTCTTAATGGAAGGAGTAACAAAGATTTTGAAGATATTTTTTATCTGCCGTGTCCTGTCTTTATCCAAGTTCTGCTGAATCTATTCCGAAGTGTGTTAGTCTCTCAGTCATGTCTTACTCTGTGCAACCCCATAGACTGTAGCCTACCAGGCTCCTCTGTCCATGGGGTTCTCCAGGCAGGAATACTGGAGTGGGTTGCCATGCCCTCCTCCAGGGGATCTTTCCAACCCAGAGTCAAACCTGAGTCTCTTACATCTCCTGCATTGGCAGGCAGGTTCTTTACCACTCGCACCACCTGGGAAGACCTTTAGGACTATGACCCTCAGTAACGATGCCAATCCTATGAGGGAAAGGGATCTGTGTTACCACAGATCCTTATATGGAAAAGTTTCCAGGAAAGCACAGTGGACAGGAACAAGGACAGTCTGTACTGTTCCAGGAAGTGAAAACAATATAACTACGCATTTGAGGGAACATCAAAATGCACCCTGCAACCAAACACTGCACAAGGGCACCGGACCAGGGAAGACTAAACAGAACTTGGGGGAGAGCGCTACATGGAATTTGACACATTGCTCCCTAACTTCCCTTTCTTTATGTCTCTAGAGGGGGCTAATTGTTTTCCTCAGTCCTGTGACAGAAAGAATTGGAGAGGACAGGAAGAGCAAGAACAATTTGAGTCTTAATTCTCAATAAATGATTACTGAACTTCATCAAGACCTATTGAAGGAGATTGATCATGAGGGCAGAGTAGGAGGACATGGAACTCACCTCAAAAATAGATCTACTTGTGGAACAATTCTCACTGAAATCTAAACTGGAAACTGGCCGAAAGGCTCCTGTACAAATAAGGCTGTAAGAAAGAGCCAGGAGCAAAAGGGTGGGAAGGGAAGAGAGGTGATCCCGCCAGGACCTCTGAAGGAAAGGGGAGTTACATACCAGGAGATCCAGCCCAGGGAGGGAGCAGTTTGAGCCAAATAGTGGGCACATGATTCCTGGAGTTTCACTGGGGGAAGATGAGTATTTGGAACCCTCCCCTCGGTATTTGGGAGGGTTCTGGGACTAACAGGAGGCCCGGGGGAGGCCTGGACTTTGCCCTGACTTGTCCTTGAGGCAGGGCACATAGGCAGACTGCGGACTGCTTCAGGGGCTGCCGGGTGTCCCAGGCTGGCCTAGCGGGCACCCCTCCTAAGCTCCACAAGTGCTCTAACCCCGCCTACTTCACATCACAGCTCCCCACTGGGCTGAGGGCTACAGCTTCTCAGGGGGCACTTGGCCAGGGGGCGCAGAGGTGGCTGAGACCCGGGGAGGCTTCAAGGGGGACGGGAGCGGCCACTGCTGGTGCAGATGCAGGGAGGGCGGATGGCTGCTCGTGAGCAGCAAAGGAGACTCCGCCCTCAAGCCGTGTGTGGGCAGGGCAGGGGCAGCCACTGCTGACACTTGCATGGGTGAAACACTGGAGCCGGTCTGGACCTCTGTCTGCTGTTGGCCCATGACAGCCCTCACCCCTTAGCCAGCCAAGGGCTGTATACACGCTTCTCGCTCCAATAATGCTTCTTCAGGGGCAAGGGCACTGCTGCTGGGGGAGGGGAGAACACGCATTTGAAAGTGTCGGGGGAGTGTGTGAGTTCCTCAGTTCTGTCTCATCACAACAAAAATTTGAAGTGACAGACCAGTGTTACAGCCCTTGGAGGGACCAGTGCTACAGCTCTCGGATGGACCAGTGTTACAGCTCAGTTTTATTTCAAAAATAAAGGAAAATACATCCTCGAGGTGTGAGGGCATGCTGACCCAAAATATGGGAAGAGAAGAAAGAGGCCCTGGCCCTTTGGCTCCTCTTTTTATGTCCCACCCCCCGCCCCCTGGGCCTGCCCTAGGTAAATTGGGCTAGCCAGGAGTGCTGTTTGTTTTACCTGAAGTCCTCACTCTGGTCCTTGGAACTTCCTTTGTTCTAATTTTGCAGGCTTTCCCCTTCCTTATCTTTCAGCCTCTGCCATTCTGGATTCCTTTTTCCTGTTCTAACTACCTAACAAAAGGAACAGAGCTGGATCAAACCTGACCCTCAGAGATTCTGTTCCAACAAGTTGGGATCAGACCCCACCCCCGGGGTAGCAGTCATGGCCACGAGCAGTGGACAAACCCTGATCCGCGCTTGGCTTCAGCTCTAGCCCATCGCCAGCCTCACCCCTACAAAGAGGATAGATGCCAGTAAACCCTGACCAAAGATTGACTTATTTTCAAGTCAAATCCAGCTCTCCCACCGAAGGCTCTGGGTAATGAGAAGGGTACAAGGATGCTCCCACATAAAGAGAGCCCCTCAAGGCCATGACAGGCAACTGCTTCAACTAAGCCCAGAAAGACAGAGACAGTTAAGCAAAACGGGAAGATGCAGGAACTGATCTCAAATGAAAGCTCAACAGAAAACTCCTAAAAAAAAATGAATAATGAAACAGAAATACACAGTTTACCACATAAAGAATCAAAGCATTAGTAATAAGGATGCTAAATAAATTACAGGAAAGATAGATGAACACAGTGAGAATTTTAATAGGGAACAAGAGAATATAAAGAACTAGTTTCAGAACTAAAGACAAAAGAAGCAGTCAGAGCTAAAGAATACAATAAATAAATTAAAAACACAAGCTGAAATAGAAACAAACTAGAAGGTATCAATAGCTGACTAAGGCTTCCCTGATGGTTCAGCAGGTAAAGAATCTGCCTGCAATGCAGGAGACACAGAAGGTGTGGGTTCGACCCTGGGTTGGAAAGATCCTGTGGAGAAGGAAAGGGCAACCCACTCCAGTATTCTTGCCTGAAGAATCCGTGGACAGAGGAGCCCGGCGGGCTACAGTCCAAAGTCTTGTGAAAAGTCAGACATGACCAAGCACGCAGGCAGGGCAAGAGATGCAGAAAGATGTGTGTGATCTGGGAGATGGAATAATGAAGATCACTGAATCAGAACAGCAAAAGAAAAACAAACTAAAAATAAATGCATTCAAAGCAATCCCTGGGATAATAGCAAACACATAAATATTTGCATTATAAAAGTCCCAGAAGAAGAGAGGGAGAAGGTTATTAAACATATATTTGGTTGAACTATGGCTAAAACTCCCCAAATCTGAAGAATCACACACACACACACGTATATACATATTTATAAAAAAAACCTGCCTGGCTCCTCTATCCATGGAATTCTCCAGTCTAGAATACCAAGTTGGTAGCCATTCCCTTCTCCAGAGGATCTTCCTGACCCAGGGATCAAACCTGGGTCTCCTGCACTGCAGGTAAATGCTTTACCATCTGATCCACCAAGGAAGCCTATAAAGATTATACACCTACATATAGATAAATATGTATCTCCAGGTACAAGAAGCACATAGGATCCCAAATAAGGTGAACACAAACAGACCCACGGCAAGATATGTTACAATTAAAATGACAAAGTTAAAGAGAGAATTCTAAAGGCAGCAAGAGAAAAACAAAAAGTCGTTTAAGGCTAATTTTTCTGCAGAAACTTTGCAAGAATAAAGGGACTGTCATGACATTCAAAGTGCTAAAGGGAAGAGCATACAATTCAGGACACTTTACCCAGCAGGATTATCACTGAGAACTGAAAGATGGTGTAGAACTTCTCAAGCAAGCAAAACCTAAAAGAGGTCATCAATACTCAGTTCAGTTCACTTCAGTTCAGTCGCTCAGTCATGTCCGACTCTTTGTGACCCCATGAAGCGCAGCACGCCAGGCCTCCCTGTCCATCACCAACTCCCGGAGTTTACTCAAACCCATGTCCATTGAGTTGGTGATGCCATCCAACCATCTCATCCTCTGTCGTCCCCTTCTCCTCCTGCCCTCAATCTTTCCCAGTATCAGGGTCTTTTCAAATGAGTCAGCTCTTCGCAGCAGGTGGCCAAAGTACTGGAGTTTCAGCTTCAGCATCAGACCTTCCAGTGAACATCCAGGACTGATCTCCTCTAGGATGGACCGGCTGGATCTCCTTGCATCAATACTAAACCTACCCTAAAGGGAATGTTAAAGGGTCTTCTATAAGTGGAAAAGAAAAGGCTACAACAAGAAGTAAGAATCTATAGGAATGTGAAAATTCCACCAGGAAAAGCAAATAAATAGTAAAGGCTAGGCTCATCACTGAAATGAGCTAGTATGAAAATTAAAATGCAAAAATTGTAGCAGCAAATATAACTATAATAAACAGTGAGGGGATAAACATGAAGATGTAAAATATCACATAAAAAATACAAAATGTGGGGTATGGGAGTAAAAAATGTAGATCTTTCAGAACGTGCTTGAACTTAAATGAAAAAGAAAGAGTATGAGAAAATATTTGAGGAGATTACAGCTGAAACCTTCTCTAACCTGGGAAAGGAAACAGCCACCCAAGTCCAGGAAGCCCAGAGGGTCCCATAGAGGATAAGTGCAAAAAGAAAAATGCCGAGACACATATTCACCAAACTAACAAATATTAAACACAAGGAAAAAATATTAAAAGCCACAAAGGAAAAGCAACAAATAACACACAAAGGACTCCCCATCAGGTTAGCCGCTGATCTTTCAGCAGAAAGTCTGCAGGCCAGAAGGCAGGGACAGGATATACTGAAAGTGATGAAAGGAAAAAACTTATAGTCAAGATTACTCTACCCAGCAAGGGTCTCATTCAGATCTGACAGAGAAATCAAAAGCTTCACAGATAAGCAAAAGTTAAGAGAATTCAGCACCACCAAACCAGCTCTACAACAAATGCTAAAGGAACTTCTCTAGACAGGAAACACAAGACAAAGAAAAGACCTGCAAAAAAACCCCAAGTCAAAGAGCAAATGGTAGTAAGATCATGTTGTCATTGTTCAGTCGCTGTAAGTCGTGTCTGACTCTTTACAACACCATGAACTGCAGCACACCAGGCTTCCCTGTCCTTCACTGTCTCCCGAAGTTTGCTCAGACTCATGCCATCCAACCGTCTCATCCTCTGCCACCCCCTCCTCTGCCTACCCACAATCTTTCCCAGCACCAGGGTCTTTTCCAATGAGTCGGCTCTTTGTTCCAGGTGGCCAAATTATTGGAGTTTCAGCCTCAGCATCAGTCCTTCCAATAAATATTCAGGACTGATCTCCTTTAGGATGGACTGGTTGGATCTCCTTGCAGTCCAAGGGACTCTCAAGAGTCTTCTCCAACACCACAGTTCAAAAGCATCAATTCTTCTGTGCTCAGCTTTCTTTATAGTCCAACTCTCACATCCATACATGACTACTGGAAAAACTATAGCTTTGACTAGATTGACTTCTGTCAGCAAAGTAATGTCTCTGCTTTTTAATATGCTGTCTAGGTTTGTCATATCTTTTCTTCCAAGGAGCAAGCATCTTTGAATTTCATGGCTGCAGTCACCATCTGCAGTAATTTTGGAGCTCAAGAAAAGAAATTCTATCACTGTTTCCACTGTTTCCCCATCTATTTGATATGAAGTCATGGGACCAGATGCCATGATCTTAGTTTTCTGAATGTTGAGTTTTAAACCAGCTTTTTCACTCTCCTCTTTCACCTTCATCAAGAGGCTCTTTAGTTCCTCTTCACTTTCTGCCATTAGAGGGGTATCATCTGCGTATCTGAGGTTGTTGATATTTACTATCAATAATTATCTTTAAATGTAAATTATTAAGCGCCCCACCCAAAAAATACAGACTGGCTGAATGTATACAAAAACAAGACCTATATATGCTGTCTACCAGAGACCCATTTCAGACCTAGGGACACATCCTGACTGAAAGTGAGGAGCTGGAAGAAGTTATTCCATGCAAATGGAAATCAGGAAGCCAGAGCAGCAACACTCATATCGGATGAGACAGACTTAAAGACCATCACAAAAGACGAGGAAAAACAATACCTGATGATCAAGGGCTCAATCCAAGAAGAAGATACAGTTATAACATATGTGAACCCAACATAGAAGGACCTTAGTACATAAGGCAAATGCTAACAACTGTAAAAGGGGAAATTGACAGTAATGCAGTAACAGGGGAAGACTTTAATACTCCCACGGACACCAATGAACAGATCATCCAGACAGAAAATTAAAAAGGAAACACAAGCTTTAAATGACACACTGGAGGAAATAGACCTAATTGATATCTCTAGGACATTCCATCCAGAGACACTTTATTTTCTTAAGTGCACAAGGAATATTCTCAGGATAGATCACATCTTGGGTCATAAATCAAGCCTTGGTAAATTTAAGAAAATTGAAATTGTACCAAGCAGTTTTTCTGACTATAAAGCTGTAAGATCAGATATCAATTACAGGGGGGAAAACTATAAAAAACACAAACATGTGGAGGGTGACAATACATTTCTAAATAGCCAAGGGGCCACTGAGAAAATCAAAGAGGAATTTAAAAAGTACCTAGAAACCAATGACAATGAAAAGACACAAACTCAAAGCCTATGGGATGCATAGGATTGTGGCTGATTTGCATTGTTGTATGGCAGAAATCCACACAACATTGTCAAGCAATTTTCCACCAATTAAAAAATTTTAAAAAGTGCTTCTTACACATTAACTAATTTTGTTTGGTGAAAACTGATGACAATGTGAGAGACGTAGCTCTTGCCATCTGATCCAAGTTCCTGATGAACTGTGGTTAAATTTTTTTTCTACTTACTCAGTGTATAATTTCATATGATTATTTGTAAATGGGGCTCAAAAGGTATTACATTAAAATGGCAGGTAGTGGTGTGAGAAAGAATGAAGCATGAGATGGAGGAACCTGGTCAGCAGAACTGTATGTTTTTTGTACAAAGGATACAATTATAATTTCTTTATCTTGGCTCTTTTTTTGATTGGGCTAGAGTAAGTCCCAGGGACGGGGGAGCCTGGTGGGCTGCCGTCTGTGGGGTCGCACAGAGTCAGACACAACTGAAGTGGCTTAGCAGCAGCAGCAGCAGAGTAGGTGTAAGATGAGTGCCTCTATAACCAAGCAGATAACAGAAAATATAATGGGGGAAAACTTCCAATGATATTACAGGGCTCTGGAAACAAAATTTTAATAGGTTGCATGCCTCTAGAAATATAAAGATATGTTACTGCCTCTCAAAAAGGAAAACCAAAATGAAAGAAAATTCTCGTTCTTATGAGAAAGTGCTAGAAGTAATCACTAAAAAACAAAAAACAAAGAAGGACTTTCCTGGAGGTCCAGTGATTAAGAATGTGGACTTCCACTGCGGGGGCAGGGGTTTGACCCCTCCCCCAAACCGACCCCCATCAGGGGACTTAGATTCCTCACACTGCATCACCATCACCACAAAAATAAGCTCGCATTGAAAAACAACTCTAACTGTAAGATAGCTGAACTGACGTGTCAGAATCCTCTTATTTCCTTAAAAATAAAACTTGAATGTTGAAGGAAAATGCTTTCTTTATATTATGATATATTTTAAATATATAAATGAACAATACCCATGTATTTGTTACCCATCTTATCAAATCTCAACATTTTCCCTATTTGTTTTAATTTTTTCTTATAAATGGAATGAAACAGTCGACGTTCCTTGTGTCTCCCTTTCCACCCTCCCCAGAAATAACACGATCATGAGCTTCATACTTATTGCTCTGAATTTCTTTATAGTTTTATAAATAAATAACTATCCATAAACAACTTGTTTGTCACATTGCTAAACTTTATGTAAACTGTTAAATAATGTAACACAATAAAAACCACACTTATTTATCCATTCACCTACCAATAGTATGTTTAGTTTTTTCTAAATTTTTGTTTTTATGAAATATGTTGCTTTTATAATATTTATTTTGAAGTTAAATTGCTGGGTAGTAGAAGATGAGAATCTTGACATTTACTTGATATTCACAAGTTGTCCTAGAAAATAATGACCAACTTACATCCTACCAGGATGTAAATGGAATGCATAGGAAGTACGGTTTCTATACATTATCACAAAACTTAGAGCTAACAGATTTTTAAACTTTCACCAGTTTGACAAATGACTTTCTGTAGTTTTAATTGCATTTCCTTAACGACAGTGACCCGAGTTTCATCCCTGGGTTGGAAAGATTCCCTGGAGGAGGTAATGACAACCCACTCCAGTATTTTGTCTGATAAATCCCATGGACAGAGGAGCCTGGTGGGCTACAGTCAATGGAGTTGCAAAGAGTTGGACACAACTTAGCAATGAAACCACAATAACAGAGAATTTAAACATCTTTTCCTAAGTTAATTGGCCCTTCAGGTTTCCTACTCTGTAAGTTGTCATACTTACATAGGATTGTTATTTAAAAATTTATCTGTAAGAAGAATATATGCATTTGTGTATGCCTTGCAAATAGTTCAGGGCTTTCTTTCCTCTTTCTTCGTGCTATCTTTCAATGCACAGAAGTTAATGTGGGAAAACTTACCACATTTTGTCTTGTGCTTTTTGTATCTTATTTTAAAAAGAATCTTCCTTATCCTAGGTTCTTAGTTGTCCTGGAATTTATCTCACTCATGTGAAGTAAAATTTTTGTTTTATTTAGATTTAGTATTTTCCAATATGAATTTTCTCTTCTTTGATTTCTGGATGCCGCCATGGATTTTTTAAAAATTGGATTTCTATTTTGTTCCATTAGTCATGTAAGGCAAGTTCCCCCCATATGGTTCTTCTTCAAATTGAAAAGACTATGTATCAAGTCATGTGTTATAATATGCAGATTTTGTATCAGTTTGTTAACTTACACAAGCAATTGTGTTAGTGTTTTGATTGAAACTGTATATATTGATAATACGTAGAGCAATCTGCAGAAACTGACATCTTTATCTTATTTAGTTTCTCCATCCATGAACATTGTATATCACATCATTTTTAAGGGCTTTTTAATGCTGTTTAATAATGCTTGATGATTTTCTGTGTAAAGGCCTTGCACATCTGTTCTTAGCAATATATTTGAGTACTTTGCAGTCTTCGTACCTACTGTGAATGGGATTATCTCATGTATTAAGTTTTTCAGCCGGTTATTGTGAATATATATATATATACCCATGTTAGTGGTTTTTGTATGTTCATCTTGGGAAGAAAGATTTTAAAGCCAACTTGTAACATTTACTAGCATAACTTTTTATAAAAGAAATAAGTTTTGCATTCATTCCAATTCAGCTAAAAACATGGTTGTCTGGAGATGAGTTAGTAATTACCTGCATTGGAGTGCTAAAACATTACACATCTTTTGCTTCAAGATCATTACATTATATTGGACCCAGTTTGGTAAGACTTAATGACCCCATCTAGTGGCAGTTTGAAATTCTAAGTGAACTGGAAAAAGCACTTAAAGATTTTATTAGATAGCTATTTTTGTTTAAAGAATTATAATAGCAACAATATCTTTGCTGTAAATGTCAAGAAATAACAAAGATTAATTTGACACTCAAAACTAACTATGCTTGTGGTCTTGTGTCGCTGATTTTAAGATTAGAATGAGGTAGGCTTGCAGAGAAAATTATACACAACCTCCCATGCTGGAGCCAAATTGTATATGAGGGAATTTAATTTTCAGGATTGCTATTCAGGGAATTATCATAGGTCATATTCACATAATGTTTTAAAAATGACATTACCAACAGCTGGCTAGTGTCAATCCATATGACCTTCATAGTAACTTGATCCTCAGAGTCCAACCCATAAAAGGACTATTTTATAGTGAATGACCCTTTAAAGTGAGGCCTAGTTTTATATATCACTAATTGAAATTTTTCCTTTCTGTAGGACATAACAAAATTTTATGCATAATTGTACTCAATTTCAGAAAACACTGGGACAACATGCTAATCATTCAAAAAAGTATTTTAAACTCAAATGAATTCAAGACGTATTTAAAATGGAAATGTACACACAATAAGATTTTTAAAGTGTAACATTAAAATACTTGTGAAAACTAAGTTTGAAGTGGGGAAGACCTTTCTAATGATAGACAGAACCTCTAAGAGAAAAGGTTGATTAAAACCTTTTATAAAAAAATAAAAAAGGAAAACAACACTGTCATATCTCTGGCAAAATCTTTAAAATGATGTTCTCTGTGTTAATACTGGTTAAAGATGAAAACATCAAAAACAGGCTTTCCTTATATTGTTAGTGGAGAATATATTTGGAATAAACTTTCTCAAGTGAAATTTGGCAAAGTTATTACAAACCTTTGCCCCAGAAATTATACTACCTGGAATAATTATAGGCATACAACATAGAAATGATTATAAGAATATTCTTTATAGCAGTATTTAAAATATTTTCACATTATAAAAAATAAATGTCAGTAGGTGAATTGAGAAACTAATTAGAATATATACATAAAGTAGAATTTTATGTTACTATTAACCTTAATGCCACAAAATAACATTTGAAGATATTTGAAATATTTTTATATATTTAATTATATAATTACACAAAAGGGGAGATATTCTCAGAATAGTATTAAATGACAAGCAGAGACTTACAAATCATTTTCATTTTCTACAAAGTTTTTTGTTCTTATGGAAAAAAAAAACCCAGAATTTAAATATTCAACCGTAATTATATTCTGAATTGTGATGTGTCCCCCCACCTTACATATGTTGAAAGCTTAACCTCAGTGTGATAATATTTGGAGATGAGAACTTTGGGAGGTAAAGTAGGATGAGGTCACAGGGCAAGCCTCTGGGATGGTGAGAGGAAGCATCAGAGAGCTCGCCGGCTCTCTCTGCTCACCATGTGAGGACTCAGAGAGGAGCAGCCATCCGCAAGTCAGGAAGAGCGATCTTGCCGGGAACTACACTGGCCAGCACCTTGATCTGGGACTTTCAGCTTCTAGAACTACGAGAAAATATCTGTTGTTTAAGTCACCCACTCTTTGCTATTTTGTTATGATAGCTTAAGCAGATTCCAACAACCTCAGATATGCAGATGACACCACTCTAATGGCAGAAAGTGAAAAAGAACTAAGGAGCCTCTTGATGAAGGTGAAAGAGGAGAGTGAAAAAGTTGGCTTAAAACTCAGCATTCAGAAAATGAAGATCATGGCATCCAATCCAATCACTTCATGGGAAATAGATGGGGAAACAGTGGAAACTGTGATAGAATTTTTCACAGGGGAAACAGTGATAGAATTTCTTTTCTTGGGCTCCAAAATCTCTGTGGATGGTCTCTGTAGCCATGAAATTCAAAGATGCTTGCTCCTTGGAAGAAAAGCTGTGACACCTAGACAGCATATTAAAAAGCAGAGACATCACTTTGCCCACAAAGGTTGGTCTAGTCAAGGCTATGGTTTTTCCAGTGGTCATGTATGGATGTGAGAGTTGGACTATAAAGAAAGCTGAGCACTGAAGAATTGATGCTTCTGAACTGTAGTGTTGGAGAAGACTCTTGAGAGTCCCTTGGACTGCAAGGAGATCCAACCAGTCCATCCTAAAGGAAATCAGTCCTGGGTGTTCATTGGAAGGACTGATGCTGAAGCTGAAACTCCAGTACTTTGGCCACCTGATGAGAAGAGTTGACTCATTGGAAAAGACCCTGTTGCTGGGAAAGATTGAAGGCAGGAGGAGAAGGGGACGACAGAGGATGAGATGGTTGGATGGCATCACCAACTCAATGCATGTGAGTTTGAGTAATCTCCGGGAGTTTGTGATGGACAGGGAGGCCTGGCGTGCTGCAGTCCATGGGGTCGCAGAGAGTCAGACATGACTTAGTGACTCAACAACAACAAAGCAAATAAAATCACAAGATGAGAAGTTTTCTGGATCCCCCCCTTTTTTGCTTATCTATATTTCTAAATTTTCTGTAATAAACATACTATATTTATAATTTTAAAAGACATTATAAAATATATCAAACAGTATTAGAGCATTTTCAGGACATACAGATGGTTCAGTGAGAAACTCATCATTAGTAAAATCAGTTATTCATCTCTTGTTGTTCATATCATATTGACATATCTTCATTAATTCTCTACATACACTAATAATTTGGCCTACAATTAAACTTAACAAAACAGATTGAATCCTTCTTAGCTACAAATGTCAAAGATTGATAAAGTTTCTAAATATATTAGTGAAGGACAGATTTGTTTTCCTCCCATATAACTACTCTGTAGTTATTATTTGGAAACACTGACCATGTCAGTCACTATTTATCCAATTAGAGTGACTAATTAGCATTCTGCCTGAGGATCACTTGCCTAATAAAGGTGGGATTATACATTTTCTTGTATTATAAGGCAGTTTTTAGTTGTCTTACTCATCCACCCTGTTTCCCTTTTATGTCATCACATTTCTAAGAAACAATTTACTCCTTTTTCTTTTGCTACAATTACATATAACTGGAAAGATATTGTATTGTCCAACCATGGGCTTCCCTGCTGGCTCAGCTGGTAAAGAATCTGCTTGCAATGCGAGAGACCTGGTTCAATCCCTGGGTTGGGAAGATCATCTGGAGAGTGGAAAGGTACCCACTCCAGTATTCTGGCCTGGAGAATTCCATGGACTGTAGAGTCCCTGGGGTCGCAAAGAGTCGGACACGACTGAGTGACTTTCACTATCCACCCACAGTTATCCAACCACTGGATACACCATAAACCAGAGGTGAGGTCATAAGTCACTACATGGCAACATGTGATGTCCATTACATCTACACACACACACTTTTTAAAATCAGTTTTATCTTCATCACCACGATGTCCTACATGAAAGCTGAGCATGCTGGTGAGGGGAGGAAGCAGGGTGTGTGTTTCACAAATGGCAAGTTTTGTTTGTGGCAGTAAAGGGTCTGAACCATCCTGGGATCTGAGGGATGTGGAGTCCATCTCGAGAGAGCTGAAAACTGCTTGGCAGCAGGGAATTTCTCCCCAGGGACAGAAATCTGCAGTCAGTACATATAGAACGCGCAAATGACTGGGCCTGTGATGTATACTCCTCACTTAAGCTCCCTGCCACGTTTAAGCACTTCCTTCATATTATGATAATTTCCTGCATTATATGTCTCACCTTCCCCAGAGGAAACGGGCAAACCTGCACTCCCAGACTCCCTGCATTAGGGGGCAGGCATGATCTAGCTTCCTCTAGCCAGAGCTGGGGGGAGCAGGCGAGGAGGCAGGTACACCTTGGAATATCAGTCTTTTGGCAAGCCAGCAGGCGGGAGGATCCAGTTCTGGGGGCTGGGGAGTGGCAATGTTTCTGGAATCTGTTCTGAGCATCTCAAGGGCCAAGTGCTAGTGTCCGGTATTTCTGCTCAGAAAAGGAGCGATTGGCTGCTGTTCATGGATGCTGAGCTTTCTAGCTGGACCCGGTGGCCCCACCAGACATCCTGTGAGCCATCTAATGCCCTCTCACCAGCTCCTCCCCACTCAAATTTGCAAAAGTGGATTCTGGAGATGACACTTAAGCTCCTTGCCCAGTGTATCACCCCAACCACAACACTCCTCTCTGCGAAACAGAACAAAACAAAGCCTAACCTGGTAAAGTTTCACTGCTCGTTGTTTAATTACCACAAAGACCAACCATATTTATAGATCTCAATATGAAAAATTTACATATAAATCAGGGCTCTTTATTTATTTACAGAGCATTAGTAATTAAAAAGGAAATAACTTTCCGACCAAAGCTCCCCTCTCTACAGTGATCAGCCAAATTCACTCTTCCTGTTTCCCTCGTTTCCCAAATAACAGGAGGATTCAAACAGAACCCTGTGAAGTTTGACAATTTCCTCATTAACACATGTTTGATCTCTGAAAAAACCTTTCTATTCATCTACTGGGTGCCTAGCCGCTTATTTCTCTGTTATGCAAACATTCTGAAACTACTTCATATCACGTGCAATGGTGACTATCACATGAGGACACCTAGGGATCAGCCCATGAATATTCTCAATGTAAAACATAAATGCCAGCAGACGAATATGTCTGTTAGGAGCGGTGTGTACCCAGCATGATGGAGGGGAGGGGCTCAGAGGGATGCACTGAAATGAACACGTTCCCACATGAAAGTTGTCGCTAGAGAGGCCACTGCACTCGGACAAGGGGTGAGCATCACACTCAAGTGGCTGAAACGGGAATTACTTTTCCAGCTTCATTGACCTATATTTGACATAAAATTTTGTGCAAGTTTAAGATGTACAACACGATGATTTGATATCCATTTATGTTACCAAACGTGAAATTGGAATTTAAAGAGACTATGGGCACACAATAAGGATTTGAGCATGTGTTAAAGTGGTTATAGTTCAAAAACAACATTCATTTTCTATTTGATGGGATACTATACCACTTAAACATTTCTATTTTCTGAAGGTTATTTTTAGTCAAAATTTATTGGACATTTAATAGAGGTCTAGCATTAAGACTTTGCATCCCAGAACACATTTCTTTCTCCTGACAGTACAAGGCAGATACTGTCAACCCTATTTTAGGGCCAAAGTGATTCTCAGAGAGGTTAGTCACCCAAGGTAATACAATTACTAAATGACAGAGGTAAGATATGCCCCCAGGTCTGTTTGACACCCAAACTCTCTACCCTGAATTACAAAGGCTATGCTGCAACACTGAATTAGTGCTTGTGGTTTTAAGTAAATGTCAGAGGGGGAGTAGAAAACTGTACACAATGATGCAACTCTGAAACTATACACTCATGGACAAAGGCTTGAAGGGAGGACGTGTCCTGTGTGGTCATTTCTTAGGAAACTAAGAGAATGAGGAACAGAGAGTTCTTAACAGAAAAAAGATTAAGATAGTGTGTGTGTGTGTGTGTGTGTGTGTGTGTACACACCATGGTTTTAAGAAAAGAAGTTAGGAAACTTGAACTCCTTTAGTAAACACACAGAATACAGAGACAGAACTCACAGACTCTCCTCACTATGCAGTCCCGGACTGGGATTATTGTTTTTCCCATGTTTTTTCAAATGTTCTTGAAAGATGTTACATTGTTTTTAAAATTAAAAAAGAGATAAGAACAAGCAATACACAGAAGGAGAAAGGCGCAGCCTTCCAGCGCCTGGCAAGTGCTGAGCTGGCAAAGGCTGGGGAAGCCAAGGTCAGCCCCACCCCGCGGCCCCCAGGGCCGCCGCGAGGCTCTGCCCCTCGCTGAAGCCAAGTCTGGATCGGGAGTCCACAGGTCACTGAGCAAACAGCTTCAAAGGTCACACACTCTGACACTCAGAGACCTGCAGGAAGGTAAACATCCCTTCATTCCAGGAAGAGAAACTTGTTATCCTAGGATCCTAGGCATGAGCCTTTCTATGACCTTTGAGAAATTGCTGGTTATTTTTTTAGGTCCGTGACTGGGCAATCTTTTAACCCGTGGGGTGACGGTCATGGTACCTTGCCCGCCAACAGACCCGGTTCTGGGCCTGTGTCTTTACAGAGTTCTACCAGATGAGTAGCAGCGAGTACCCTCTAACTCACTGAAGGGTAAACAGTGGGAAGAGAGAAATCAGGTGAAATGTCAGAGCAGCTTGGAAAAGACAGGGACGAAAGGTCAGAGGAGGCTTCCTGAAGGAGCTGTCCCTGAAGTTAGGCCATGGAAAACAATGAATCCTTGGGGGAAAGGTGAAAAGCTTTCCAAATGGACAAGAATGAGCAGAGGGCAAAGACCCAGAGGAACGAAAGTTCAGGGCTGGCGTTCCTCTGAAGCTTCATCTGTTGATGATAAGCAAAATTCTTTTTAATTTCTCAAAAACTAGGATGACAAGCCAGACGCTATGCAATCAGGTACAGACATGTGATTTGAGTTATGGTAGTTAATGTTTTCCAGTAAACATATTCAGACTTATTTGGGAGAACAGATAAGAGCCTCGAAGCACTTAGACCCTGCTACAAACACCTGGGAGAGGGTTTCTGCCACCGTAGATTTGCCACTTATAGACAATCAGTCCATTTTGGGGGTTCTTTGATTCTTCACACCGAAGCCCTCCTTCTTTCTGGTTTATTGCCATAGTCAAGCTAAACATCCACAAATTCAGCTGTATCAAATCCACAGCTGAAAGCATTCCACAAAGAGAGAATAGTATTAGGAAAAGAGAACGGTGAGTATTAATACTTCATTTTAAAAATGCAAGTGGGGGAGAAAAGCGGCTTTCTTATCAATATTCGTGTTTCTGACACCTCCTCTAAAATCACGCATCTTGGGGTACCTCTTCACGCTATGCCCCCCTGCTCTTGGCTTTATGATGGAATGCTTTAATTTGCTCCACATATAATATCCTCGCACCACTGTTTTCTGTAATTTATACCACATGCTGGCCACTTTCTTGTACTATTTTACTTGGTAAAGCACTTTGGATACCAGTTTATATGAAAGATGTTATTTGAAATGAAATTGTATTGCAAGCTCCATTATTATAATTTCCTTCTTGCTTGGGTCCTCCTTCATCTTACACTGTTGCCTGATGTTTGATGCAGGGCTGCAATTTAAATGAAAAGAGCGTTTGGAACTGATGCACATGTATTACTTACTATCGGCTGTCAGAGCAATCCACTACCCAGCGTTCAGTTTTCAGTATCTTCCAAGGTCTGCTGTGACATCTCTCTTACTTGTTTCATGGAGAAAATATGCGCCATGTACATTGTTGCAAGTTCAGTAGGAGTGAGCAGATTGTTTTGGCTTTGAGGAAATGCTTCACAAGGTACAACTTAGTAACACCACACAATTATGAGTAACAGAAAATTTTGTCAGATCTCACTTCTTTAGGGACCAACAGCCTTGATCTTTTGTTTCTGTTCTTTTTCCATTCTGCTGTTTTGCCTTTTATTCATTCCAATGATTCACTTTAGTGCTTTTAAAAGTTAAGAGGAAGAAAAATTTGAACGGGTCACTTGAATGACTTTTTGGCAGATCTTGATAAAGACTCAACCAAACAGAAGAAGAGATTACTTTGAAGACAAAGATGTCTTTTAATTTGCTTTTATTTTTTACCTTTCTGTTTTATGTTGGGGTATGGCTTATTGACAGCGCTGTGCTGGCTCCAGGAGCCCAGCCGAGCGACTGGGCCACTCACACACGTGTGTCAGCTCTCCCCCAGCTCCTTGCCCGTGCGGACTGTCGCATAACTCTGAGCAGGGTCCCCTGCACTACACAGCGGGGCCCTGCTGGTCACCCACTTTAAACACAGCAGTGCACACATGTTGATCCCAAGCTTCTGACTCTCCCTTCCTCCCACCCTCACCCCCGGGAAGCATAGCTAGTGCCTGAAGTCTACGTATTCTCTGTATTTGGGATCCTTTCTGGATTTGAATACATGCGCATCATATTTCAGGTACTGAATGAATTTTGCCTAACTTAATTTTGCTAGAAGGGCTATAGTGACCCTGAATAATGAGAAAGATGACAATATTATTATTATCATTATCATTTATAAGAAGAGACATTCTAACACCTTCCTGGAGGAGAAGAGATGCTAGTAGTGTAGACGGCACGTGAGATCTTTCGGGGTCATGCTTCTTCTGTGTCACTGCTTTAGTCCCTGAGTGTGGAAGCCCATCCTGTGGCTTAAGATTAAAGGTCACCTGCCCAGCCTGACTCTCAGAGCATGCTGGTGCCTTTCTGGCAGGATATTTATATATTATGCCCCAAACCAGAGCATGCCCTCTGAGGGCAGAGAAAGGCTTTGGTTTATCTTTTATTCTTCCCGACACGTACAGACAGGAGGTGTTAGGAAGTACTTTCACATCTAGATTTTTCTTTCTTTTTTATTCTAGACATTATACAACTTACTGGTAAAATACTGTTGATATGTAAACAATAGATTCTCCCAGGCAGTCTTTGAACGGAGGGAAGATAGAAGTGGAAGAGGTCTTAGCGAGCAACCACCCCCACCCCAGGTCTCACAGCTGGAGACCTTGAGTGGAGACCTATCTCTAACATTTGTTGTCAGCATGCTGCAGGGCAGACCAATTACCAACTGCGAATTTAAATTTACTCTGGTTTAAAAATCTTGCAGCTATTGCAATCATGATAGAAGTAACCAGGGCTTCCCTGGTGGCTCAGAAGATAAAGAATCTGCCTGCCCTGTGGGAGACCTGGGTTCAATCCCTGGGTTGGGAAGATCCCCTGGAGAAGGAAATGGCAACCCACTCCAGTATTCTTGCCTGGAGAACCCATGGATGGAGGAACCTGGCAGGTTATAGTCTATGGGGCCCAAAGAGTCAAACATGACTAAGTAACTAACACACTGGTTTAAAAAGGAGAAATATTTGCTTCACACAGTTGCTGTGACCACTGAGGGAGATAATGGATACAAAGGAGCTTTGTAAAACGTGACGCGCTCTATCCATGTCAGGTCAGGAGACGCTGCTCAGAGAAGCTGAGGGACTACTTCACAGCGGCTTCTTCAGCTGGCGCAGACTCAGGTCTCCTTAGCTGGTGCAGTGTCGGTAAGAACTGAACTTGGAGTTAGAAGGAAGGTGCGTTTCAAGCACACCAGAATACTACTTGGAACACACCCAGAATATCCCACTTTGGTTCGTGCTAATTAGAAATATAACAAAGTTGATGGCTTTGAAAAATAAAACTGACTTCAAGATACGGTCGCTCCTCAGGTGAGCCTGTTGGTGAAGCGTAGAAAGGTGATGATAAGAGCGGTTCTTACCCGGCTTGTACAGAGCTCGGTGTCTGTCAAAGGGGAGAATGTGCGGGAAAGTGTTTTGGTAAACAGCAAGGAGCTATGTAAACGTCATTATTATGGCTTTCTGCATCCTTTGTGTACCTTTTTATTGCATTTCTCACATCAAAAAGGAGAAAAATCATTCTCTTGCAAATTTCACCTTAAGTCACTGGAATAGTTTAGTGTAACATTTTTTGGGGCAATAACATTGATTGACTTATTTTTTTTTTTCAGCAAAATAAGCCCATTAAATCTTCCTTTCATGATACCCATTCTATTTTTCAAAAATTCTTTATCTTATTTTCTTATTTTCCCCCAAAGATTATTACTACATATATATTTTTTTATCCTGCCCTGTGTCTCCTACTACTAATCATGTTGCATCTTTGTTTCTCGTCATTAATTTTTTACCATACGCTGTTTTTTTTTCCTAGTACCTGAACAACTCTCTCCCTCCATCTACACTCACCAAACTTAAGGAGTCTGACAAATAAGGGCTCTGAATTAAGGCAAAGTTCTTTTAGTTTACCTTTTGGGAAATGGTTGAGATTCTCAGATTGTGTTTCTCTTTAAGAGAATTACTATAAAGGAAAATTGTCCTGTATCATAACTCTTACCACTCTCCAATTTGTGGAGCTTGCTCTGCATAAGAAAAGAATCCATACTGAAAGAATCACAAATAAACACCTAATAAAAGAAATTCAGCTCACACTAAAATACTGGAATACCAGATGGTGGAGTTTAAGTATTATTCAACCACTGTTTATCCTACCCAGCGCTCATTTTAAATTCAACATTTTGAGAATTATTCACGGAGGCATGGTTGTATTTCATGCAGATAACAAGCTTAGTTTGGAGTGAACTACCAGAAGACACCCGCAATTTCCATACTTTCCTGGTTATTGTTAATTTGGATTGCAACTATTAGTTAAAGTTGAGAGGCTTTCGAAAGCAAATCTACATCAAACTATTGCCGACAATAATTTGTTCAGCAATCCACAGGGAGGGGAAATCATTAAATTTTACAGGGTGGAGGAACTCACCAAAGAATGTGATGTTCCATCTGCCAAAGCTGAAAACATCACTGTGTGATGAGTGTGTTTCCTCCTCTGTAGCAGCCTGCCCACTGAGCAAGCAATTATTCTTGCTTTTATCTAATAGCTGTGGCATAACTTTCAAGTGAATGTAAAATGCAATTTCATCTTCCAATACCTCTGCACGTGAACGGATAAAAGATCAACAGAGCTGTCTCTGGCACAGCCCAGCTCCCTATGTAGTCTCGGGGCCTTGTGAGCTGATCAATAGGGCACACATTATGGAAAATGTAGATTACTGAGCTCCGCCCAACTCTGACTCGGTATTTTATTCACATCAGTTTAGGGAAAATGACAAGCTTTCCTGCTCCGAGTCATTAAAGAAATATTAGGAGACCTTTTAAAAGAACAACATCCATTCTAATGCTGAAAGCTAATGCTTTGACAGCTTAAAGAGTTTTCACCCCAAGTTTAAATTTAATCTTTCAACAAAAAAAAGTTACATTCAATATGACACATCGCCAATGCCTGAAAAAGCTTTTTTATGGAAAAACAGGACTTAAAAATCTTCTGATTTTTTTCTTTTTTGACAGGAAATAGGATGCCTTGGTGGGCATGACTAAGGAGGGTCAGCCCCGCGGCTCTCACGAGTGCAGGGCCGTCGTCTGTCCGGAGGCCACGATCAGGGGGTGTTTGACCCCACAGCTGTCTGGGATGAGCTGCCTTGCTGTCACCATGCTTTCCAGTTCATCCACATTAAACTTAGTAAACCCCGGGCTCTCGGAGACGGGGCTCTTTCGGCAGTCAGGGAACTCGAGGTTGGCTGCGGGGAGGGCCGCGATCGCGGGCTCCTGTCCTGCAGCGCAGTGCGGACGGACACGATGACTTAGCCAACGTGGACTCTGCCCCCTGTGCTCCCGGGGCTTTCCAAGGGCACCACGCATGCCTGTCTGGAGCCTAGGCTGAGGCCAGCATGCCAGTCACGAATGTTCCCTGGAGAGTGGTGTCTCCAAGGCCCCTTAAGGCAACCTGTGCAGGCAACAGGCTGCGTGCCCTACCGAGGAGGCTACTGTTTGCATCTCCTGATTTGATTGCTGGATTCTCCCAATTTTGAGAGCAACAGAGGTTAAGAGGACTTTGCTTACAACCATCTCACAAGGCATCGTTACCACTCTCTGTTGTTGAACACTTAATGTGTGCCAGGATTCGGTTCGGGAACCTCACATCCATGACTTCACTTAATTGCCACGATGACGCTACAAGGCATTCCTATTTCACACAGGAGAAAACAGCCTCAGAGGGGTTAGTAACTATCGAGCTGAAATTCCAGCTTGACACAACCTGACTTCAGGGGTCCAGGTGTTTTCTATTGTGATGTACTTCGAGCAAAGTAGGTGTGAAATTGTATTTGGAAAATTTACCTTGGGTGCATCTTTGTACCCAATCCCACTTTTTGAATGGTTCCTTAAATTCGTGCGGTTCTTTCTAAGCTTCAAGTTCTTCACATGTAAGCAGAATGACGAGAGCACCTACATCATCAGTTCAGCTCAGTTCAGTCGCTCAGTCGTGTCCGACTCTTTGTGACCCCATGGACTGCAGCACGCCAGGCCTACCTGTCCATCACCAACTCCTGGAGTTTACTCAAACTCATATTCTCCACTGAGTCGGTGATGCCATCCAACCGTCTCATCCTCTGTCAACCCCTTCTCTTCCTGCCTTCAGTCATTCCCAGCATCGGGGTCTTTTCCAATGAGTCAGTTCTTCGCATCAGGTGGCCAAAGGATTGGTGTTTCGGATTCAGCATCAGTCCTTCCAATGAATATTAAGGACTGATCTCCTTTAGGATGGACTGGTTGGATCTCCTTGCAGTCCGAGGGACTTTCAAGAGTCTTCTCCAATACCACAGTTCAAAAGCAACAATTCTTCAGCACTCAGCTTTCTTTATAGTCCAACTCTCACATCCATACATGACCACTGGAAAAACCATAGCTTTGACTAGATGGACTTTTGTTGGCAAAGTAATGTCTCTGCTTTTTAATTTTTCATCATGCTGTGAGATAATTCCCCTTGAGTATCCTGCATTTCTACAGGTCCCAAAAGTATAGGCACAGAATGCCTTTCTTTGTTCTAGACAAACTGTTCCAGGATGTCTGTACAGTAAATACCCTTTAAAGACAGTTGATAGTCCCGCCCTCTGGGGCAAAGAGTAGCCTGCTGTCTATTTTAAAAGACTCAGATTTCCTAAATTCAGGCTCCTCTTCCATAATGTAACCCACTGAGTATTCGTCATGCTGTCCTGTGGGAACTGGGGCTTAGAGAACTGGCCCAGGGAAACGCTGTTACTCTGGTTTTTGCTATTTCTGGGGGTGATAAAGTCCTTTGTCTCCGACCCAAGAGTCTTATGTCTTCCACCAGCATCTATACAACTATGGGAGGCTATTTTGTTCATTTCCGAATAGGGTAAATATCTCAAATCCTTCATAATTTTTGACATCTCATGAAGTGACAATTAAATGAAATAATCCATGTATTAGTCACTGGCACATAAAAAATACTAAATGTATATTGGCCATTGGTGTTATTACTGAATCAGAAAAAAAAAACACATAATTATTTCATTAATAATATAGGTGTTTTTGTATTTTACATCAATTAGCTTCAGGTTGCTTTTTTTTTGGTGTGATAAACCATATAATAATAATATTCCTTTGTATATGCTAGAGTTAATGCTGTTGGAACTATTGGAGGGTCAAATCAATTCTACAAAGACAGGAGTCAAGAGGTTTTTTGCCTCTTACAGCTAGGAAAGTTGGTATAGAAATAATTTGGAAGGCATATTTTACAATGTAACTTGAATATAGATTTTGAAATGTTTTAATTGAATGCTGAAGGAAAATTAATAAAATAATTCTACAACAAGTAGCATTTAATAGTCTTCCAAAGTTTAAGACTCAGAAACCCCAAAGCCCACGGCTCTTTATGAATTTAATCTAAGGAATACTGGAAATATGATTTTTATTTCATCTGTAAACCATATAACTTACTGAAAATGAGTTAAGAAATACAAATAAGACCACCTCTGAAAACCACAGAATCTGTCTGGAATTCCTTCTATTTCTCTTCACATTTTACCTCTTTATTTTAGCTCTGTCCTTGAATTATTGAAAAGAGAAGGGTTTCTTTTTTTTTTGGTATTAATGGCAAATTGCTTTACTCCTTATGCGTTTTTGGGGGTGCTTTTGTTTCATATGCTCTGCCTTTAGCATTTCTAAGAGTCTCTAGGACAATCATAACAGCCACCAGTCTGGTCTGGCCTTTGATGTCACTAGTAGAGTTCTCCTGTGTATGGACTCCATGTGCCTTTTCTTCAAAAGTGAGTTGTTTAGTGAGTGAAATTTAAGAATAAATGGGACATTTGAATAATTTCAAAATATATTTTATTATATAAAATACTTATTAATTACAAAGGGGAAATAGTAGATTTGTGGTGGGGAAGTTGGGCAGACATAACCTTAACCAAGATTAATCTCGGCAATAATAAGACATATCCAGATTAGCTACCCCTGATATGACACAGTGATGCCCACACCACTTCTGTGATATTCCTTCTAATAATGCATAAACTCAGTCAAAGCATGAGAAAACATTAAACAAACCCAAACCTTAGGGACGATCTACAAGGTAACTGACCAGTACCCTTCAGAAGCCCAAATTTAATGAAAGACAACAAAAGATGAAGGAATTGTCAAAGATTGGACAAAGGATGCATGACAAACCAAATGCAATCTTGAACTAGACCTTGGGACACACGAAAAACAACACTAGTGGGAGAACTGGCGCAATCTGAACAACACTTCTTGTTTCAGAGCATTGTACTGACGGTAATTTCTTAGCTTAGAGATCAGTACTCTCTCTCTTCATTTGCGCTTCCTGGGTGACTCAGTGGGAAAGAACTTGCAGGAGACACAGGTTTGATCCCTGGGTCAGGAAGACCACTGGGAAAAGGAAATGGCAACCCACTTCTGTATTTCTGCCTGGGAAATCCCATGGCCCGAGGAGCCTGGCAGGCTACAGTCCATGGGGTCCATGGGGTGCAAAAGAGTCAGACACGACTTAGCAACTAAACCACCACCACCAACACCATCTCTTTGGTTAAGTAAGGTGTTAACACTAAGGGAAGTTGAATTAATAGTGGGAAATCTGTACTATTTTTCAACTCTTCTCTAAGCCTAAAATTACCTAAAATAAAAAGATTTAAAAAATTTACATAGTGAGTTATTTTTTAATCATTGTGATAAACCCTAGTTTTATTTCCATGCTAGGAAAGAAAGTTAAAAGGTGAAAGAATATAACAGATTAATCTTCATAAGTGAGGATAATTATGTAACATCATGGAGATGCAGGATAAAATGAGGTCATTTATGAAAGACATTCACTTTGCTTTGATCACTTTTAACGTGTAGGTGGGTGAATAGGCATAGTCTGACACCCAAAATAGATTTTAAGATCTCCTACCTTTTATTTTTCCTCTGCCTAGATTATATTTTTATACATACTAGATGTTCAGTGGAGGTTGTTTTGAATGTTGAGGATGATAACCGGTGCTCTCTGCTGGCTCAGATCTCAAGTGTTCTTTTTTATGGGCGCTGAATACCTGCCCTGTAGACTTTTCAATTGCCTATTCAACACAAGTTCTGAGCTACCAATTTTTCTATATAAACTCAGGGAAAAAATAGTTTTTCTTTTCCTTCTAACTCACAATTTCTCTGAGCATTATCAAAACATATACTCAAAGAATACTATATAACACATTTTCTTTAACTAGTGACAAGAAAAATGTCTTATTTCCATTACTCAATTATGCTGAGTGTTCATGTCAATGAGTTAAGGGTTGAAAGGGATAGATGTAGTTTTATGTTTATAGTGATAACTTTGAGAGACTGGAAAATGATGCAAATTATACTGACATTCATACAAAAGAATTCTTATTCTGCTATCATCCCCTTCAGGTGTATTTTTCCCTGAAACCCCAGCAGTTTTTCACCATTCTCCTCAGAAGAAATTTTTCAAGCATGTTTTGTCCATGTCACTGTAATGGAGATGGACAAAAACACATAGTCCCCGACTTCAGGATCTGACAGAATTGAGATTTTAAAGTGTCCCACTAGAAACTTCAGCCTCTTTCCCCAAGACTATAATCTTAAAATACATCTTGTATCAAACCATCACTTACCTAACATTTCATCACTGAAATTTCATCCTATGGTTTCTTCCTACTCAAATGCCACCAAAACTAAGAATTACATTATTACCTATATATTAAAATTATATTATTAAATCCCTTCTAACATGACAGTGGGTTGAAAATCAGTTTGAATATGAAGAGCTCAGAAAAGAGGGAACACCAAGAAAGAAATAGAAATGGGGAGAAACCATTAAAAGAGGTTTAAGAATTAATGAGACAGAAGCTTACATTTTGGGTTTTCCATTTACTAGTTGGTTAACTTTGGATATATTGCTTCCCATCTTTTAGGTCCTTTCCTTCATTTGTTAAAGTGGGAATAGGTAGCAAACCTCCCCAGAATACTGTCAGATTTAGATGAGCTAAGAAATGGGAAAATGCCTAGTGTGGCACCTGAACTGGAATAAATACTGAAGGATCTCTTGGAGTTTTTTTTTTATAACTGGGTGAAAACTTCATCCTCTTCACAATTTTGATGGCAGTACCAAATTGTAGTTAATTCAGAGACCTCAACACTAGCCACAGAGGTTTAAAGATGGTATGGGAAATCCTTTAAGCCTATCTCTGCATGTGTGAGTGTTGAAGAATTGATGCTTTCAAACTGTGGCATTGGAGAAGACTCTTGAGAGTCCCTTGGACTGCAAGGAGATCCAACCAGTCCGTCCTAAAGGAAGTCAGTCCTGAGTGTTCATTGGAAGGACTGATGCTGAAGCTGAAACTCCAATACTTTGGCCACCTGATGTGAAGAGCTGATTCATTGGAAAAGACCCTGATGCTGGGAGGGATTGGGGGCAGGAAGAGAAGGGGACGGCAGAGGATGAGATGCCTGGATGGCATCACTGACTCAACGGACATGAGTTTGAGTAAACTCTGGGAGTTGGTGATGGACAGGGAGGCCTGGCGTGCTGCAGTCCATGGGGTCACAAAGAGTCAGACATGACTGAACTGCATGTTTGTCTTGGAGATAGTTCAGGATGGACAGGCTCCATCACTCTGCTGGCGCAGAAGGCAGGAAAACAGCCGCCCTCTCCTTTCTACCAAGATGCAATCCTGGGTTCTCCCAGTAGTACGCTCAGCGGGCTTGACCCGGGCGGCAGTCATGTTGGATGAAAGACAGAAGTTACCAGCGATGGAAGAAAGTCTCTGTGCTCCCCTGTTGAGAGGGAGAGCCCCCGGTGAGTCACTAATGATGCCCTTAGCTGGAGAGGCTGCCACGGTGAAACTCCAGGGCATTTCAGAGGCTGCACAGGTTTCTAGGGAGCAGGGCCCTATTTCCAGTAAATCTGGGGAGATAATCGGCCTTTTCCACAGAGACCTGATGTAGGTCATCTGTGGCAGCTGTGTCTGACTTCCGACCACCTCCTCCCTGGCCTGGAAAGGTGTCACTCAAGCTTTGCTTGTTCTGCCCTAGTGCCAGCGCTGTGAACACCCGTCTCTGCCTTGAGAACAATTTTTGAATAGCACTTTTAGACAGCAGTTGAAGGAAGCTCTTCTTGCAAGCTACTTTTAGAATCCAATTGGGCTGTTTTTCAATAAAGGAGAATTTAAAACAACAGCGAGAGTAATCCTTATTTTTCCCTGAGGCTGTTCACTGAGGTTTACTTTATTCATCTATGTTTATATATTTACTTCAATTTTGTCTCATTAGTGTCTAAAACGACACTAACCAGCATGCACTTCTGTCATCATCTGTACGCTCTATTCTTTGGGGATTTCTTTTAATGAGTGTCACCTCTGGATAATCTGAGAAAACTACCATCAGTTGGAAGAATCCATCACAGAGAATGGATGAACCCACGTATCTGCCATTTGTCTTCGTGACAGGAGTCCTCTGCGCTCGTGAATGAGGACGTAGCTGTGCTTCAAAGCCTGTTGGCAACACACACAGTCCGCGCTATTGCTTCACAGTCATATTGCTTTGACTCAAATAGCATCGCCCAGTTTAATGACTGACCTTATTCACTGGGTATTACATACAAAACTACTTTTTCTTGAAGTTTCAGAGAATATAATAAAAGATGAACTTTTAGGAAGTGGTCTCCAAGCTCAAAGAGTTTATAATCTATGGGAGGAAGCCTGATACCTAGTGAGGAGTTTACTTTTAAAGGTCAGATTTTGTCAATTTTGAGAGCATTCAAAAATATGAAATGTGGACTGCTGGTTAAAGCGTCAGTTGAAGAGAAACTTGGTAGTATTGAGTTTTTAAAAATACACATTCTCATTTTTTTTTCCAGAAATTCTACCTCTGGAAATTAAAATAACTTCTAGGAATTAAAATTCTACCTCCACCGTAATAAAAGTGCACAAAATTCATGTACAAAGTTATTCATTACAGTGTTACGTATAAAAACAAACTATGGAAAACATTAGATAAACCTGGCAATAAATTGCTGTACATCTGTTGAACACTATGAAGCCATTAAAATGATAATGACAATAATATTTTAATGGCAAGGGGAAATATTTATAAAATATTAATTGAAAAAAATCAGGTTACAAAACATAGAGAGAATTTCCAAATTTTTAAAACTTGTATAGGGATATACAGATTTTTAAAAACCTGGATTATATACCCAAACTTTTATGATTATTTTTAAGTGGCAGGATTAATATTGATTCTGTATATGTTTCTATATTTTTAAAAGTTTTCAGTAAAAAGTGTGGATGTTTATAATCCAAAAATTAGTAACACCTTTTTAAAAAAGTATTTTGGCTTTTGAAGGTGATTACAGAGAAATTTAAAAAGCGTTTTGGCTATATTTGGGTTATTATGTAAAAAGCTTCATGAGATGATGATTACTTGGCACTATCTCCACGTCTTATCAGTTTCCAAACAGATTATTCTACAAAAATGTATTTTACGTATTGTTTAAATATAGGGAGTATTTCCCCAAAGAAAATAGCAGTCCGAAACAACCTATAAAGAAGCACATGGGCGCTTGTTCTGTGGAAATCTCTCTGCTACATGTGGTGAAGAGTACAAAATGAATGAGCAACAGCTGGGCTGTCAGGGCTTGCCGAGTTTAGCTGACTTGTCCAAGGTCACCCCTCCATGTAGAGGCAGAGTCTAGAATTGACGAACGAGACATGTCTGGAGGCCAAGAATCCTTCAGTCTACTGGCGACTCCTACTGTCACGTGCCTCCACTCACCACGGGGTCATTGAACTGCTCTCTTCCCAGTGTGACCAGGCTGGAGGCAGAGAGATGCGCTGAGCATCCCTCACCCCGACCTCGTTCCCCTGTGCGAATTGTTCCCCGAGGTCCGTCACTGTCTCCTCCCCCTTTCCCTTTTGTTGTTCAGTCGCCAAGTCGTGTCTGACTCTTCATGACCCCACAGACTGCCGCACACCCGACTTCCCTGTCCCTCACCGTCTCCCAGAGTTTCCCGAGTTCACGTTCACTGCATCGGCGATGCCCTCCAACTATCTCATACTCTGTTGCCCTCTTCTCCTTCTGTCTTCGGTCTTTCCTTTTAGGTTTCATGTTTATTAAGGTTGATCATATACAACATCTAAAGATTCCCGTAGTTGACAAGATTTGCTCTGAAATATAGCGTTGCTCCAATCCTTGTCAACTTTCTGTCCTCCCAGAATTAATCACTTTCATCTCATTGTGTGGTCAGTGAGCTTCCTGACTCTAGGTAGCATTCTTGCTACTTCTTGATTTTTCCTGTTTCTGACATTGTTCACGGACTTCTCACTATAGAGTTCAGACTCGCATCTCTCCCTCTCTCTTTCCTTCCCTCTCCACATATGCATAGTCTTTCCATTTCCTTTTCTTCCAGTAGATTTATATATAGTGCTGCTGCTGCTAAGTCGCTTCAGTCGTGTCTGACTCTGTGCGACTCCATAGACGGCAGCCCACCAGGCTCCCCCGTCCCTGGGATTCTCCAGGCAAGAACACTGGAGTGGGTTGCCATTTCCTTCTCCAATGCAGGAAAGAGAAAAGTGAAAGTGAAGTCGCTCAATTGTGTCCGACTCTTAGTGACCGCATGGACTGCAGCCCACCAGGCTCCTCCGCCCATGGGATTTTCCAGGCAAGGGTGCTGGAGTGGGGTGCCATTGCCTTCTCCAAGGTTTATATATAGTAATTTTGGTTAAATTAATATTGCATAGTCACATATTATTATGACCATGTAAATTCTATTTTTAGCTGAGACATGTAGTATGCACTATTCCTTTCTTGAACAACTTTGTGTTTTACCTAGAGTTACAATTGTTTTCATTTGCTTCATTTTTTTATCTGCATAATCACCATTTGACTTCTCTCTCTTCAACAATTATCTGAATTTTCTCTCGAGTCTTCCCGAAAACTCTGAGTTTTCATTTTTAGCTAGAATATTTTCCATTTGTAAACGCTCTTCTTTGCAATTTATTTCTTTAGTATCCTGTTCTTGTTTTTGGTTGCATGATCGCTCATCTCTCTGTAGATACTAATGCTGTTTTGTTCTTATTTTTCAGGTTTTCTCTTTCCCGCATAGTCTGTTGTCTCTAAGTTGCTTTAAGTCTACTTGTTTTGGTCTCTGTCTTTCAACTTATATGCTGACTTCCTATATCTGATGACATTTGTCTTACCATACTTTATAGTATGGTTGTCTTCTCATATGTTTTAATATTTTACAAATAATTATATATGCCTATACATTATGCTCATGTTTGACATATATGATCTTTTCATACTTTGTAGTATTTTAAACAGTTCACTGGCCACCTTGAGTGCATTAACAGGCCTTATAGATTGTGAATTTCATTTAGGGTGATCTGGTTGGGCTATTTACTCAATAACTTTGACGTCAGCATCTTTGGAACTTCCTGTTGAGTTGGTACAGTTTTCCAGAGACCTTTAATCTCTTCCCTGGATGGTTAAGGCCTGGCTACCAGCATATGGCATACCAGCATATACCACACTTATGGCAGAAAGCAAAGAAGAACTAAAGAGCCTCTCAATGAAAGTGAAAGAGGACAGTGAAAAAAGTTGACTTAAAGCTCAACATTCAGAAAGCTAAGATCATGGCATCTGGTCCCATCACTTCATGGAAAATAGATGGGGAGACAGTGGAAACACTGACAGACTTTATTTTTTGGGCTCCAAAATCACTGCAGATGGTGAACACAGCCATGAAATTAAAAGACATCTACTCTTTGGGGAAAAGTTATGACCAACCTAGACAGCATCTTAAAAAGCAGAGACATCACTTTGCCAGCAAGGTCCATCTAGTCAAGGCTATGGTTTTTCCAGTGGTCATGTATGGATATGAGAGTTGGACTATAAGAAAGCTGAGCACCGAATAATTGATGCTTTTGAGCTGTGGTGTTGGAGAAGACTCTTAAGAGTCCCTTGGACTGCAAGGAGATCCAACCAGTCCATCCTGAAGGAGAGCAGTCCTGGGTGTTCATTGGAAGGACTGATGCTGAAGCTGAAACTCCAATACTCTGGCCACCTGATGTGAAGAACTGACTCATTTTAGAAGACCCTGATGCTGGGAGGGATTGGGGGCAGGAGGAGAAGGGGACGACAGAGGATGAGACGGCTGGATGGTATCACCGACTCAATGGACGTGAGTTTGAGTAAACTCTGTGAGTTGGCGATGGACAGGGAGGCCTGGCATGCTGTGATTCATGGGGTCACAGAGAGTCAGACACGACTGAGCAACTGAACTGAACTGAATCAGCATATGGAGAGTGGAGTGGAAGAATGGCTAAATTTACATAATTCTTCAGTTTTCAATATAGTACTCACACCTTCAATTTTGTCCTTTTGCTCTCAGATCAGAAAACAAAACTCCAATACTCAGTAAATATAACTGAGATTGATTCAGAAATGTTAAAAAAGACCAGAATTTGTCCAAGCATGTATGTCTACAAATCTTGTCACATTTTAGGGAAAACTGTGGCTTACAATTCCTGAGGACCCAATAATGGTTTAATAAAAATAACATAAGAAATACGGAGCATCAAATAGACACATCAATTGTAATGGCTTGTATTGCAGATATATATGTGTGAGCAGCCAACTTTACATTAGATGGAAATGATTATGGGTATTGAAGTTCTTGCTTTCTCAGTTCTTGACCCTGAGCATCCCATCCTTTCACAAGAAGGTGGCCCAGCAGGACACGTCACTCAAGGCAAACATGTCAATGAGATCGCATTAAACCATCTGCACTTGCAGTGTGCTCCTGCCTGTCACTCTAGGAAACTGAGAACGCCTTTTCTGACTGCATATCTGAGATCAAGGTGAGCTTCAAGTGTGAGCACACGTTTGCTTCTGACTCTAAAATAACATTTAATCTCTGGCATTTCTGTATAGTGGCCAAGTCCCTAAAGTATTCTGATCAACAGAACCTACCTATCCTAGAGTCCTGTTTGGAAAGTAAAGACATCACAGAATTGAGGAAAAAAACATTTCTTTTCAACCACAGTAACGGGGACTTCCTTTATGTTTTGAAAGATCTTTACTTTCATTTGAATTTGAATATTGTTTCCTTTCTGACATTCAAACAGATCTTGTTAATAAAATTTAGGCCACCTTCCACTTGACTAATTAGGCATGATTAGTTCCATCAATCAGCCTTTCTAACATTTTTCCCCATAAATTAAGCTTTGGAGCTTTGAAAAATACGAAACAATCAAATTACTGTTATTTGAAATAGATACAGTGTGTCTCGCTGCAGTCTGGTTTATAATGGGAGCTCATTACCATACTCATTACTGTGAATTATGGGAGTTTCCTGGCTGGCCTTCATTAACCATCTGGCTTTAAACATTGATTTGTGGTTATGTATGTTATTTTTAGAAAAGAGCACCTGAACATCTACGGAAAACATTTGTTTCATCTTGTTCTACATATTTTTAAAGGCCATGAATCTCGCTGTTGTGACAATCTCGTACATTCTGGTGTATCTTCATCTTTGGGTTATGTTCATGTATTATTTAGCCAATGGAAATGCTAGCCATGTCATCATGTCTTGATCCTATAAGCTACTCAAGAAATTTCCTAGCAAGTGTGATAGGGAAATATAATAGGTAGAAGGCAAATCTAATCTTACAGATTTTCATTCCAACGTAGAGGAAAATTTTATATAGCTGAAAGTACATAAAGACTTTGATGTTGGAGTACTTTAAACAAGATAATACTAAAAAAATACATCATTCATTAGTTTAGTCATCAAATATCTAATGAGCACTTTTAAGGAATAGAGACTAGTCCAGGTGCTGGAGATGCTGGGCAAGGCTCCTACTACATATAGTTCAAAAACAAAGGAAAGGACCAATAATCAAGATAGGAGTATGAAGGAGATAAGTTGTGCTTCATAACAGAGAAGAAGTAGGGAAGGAAAGACTTCAGAAAAAGTAGAATAAGTCTCCCTGAGGATGACATGAGGGTGACCGTGTGAACAACCCGTAAAAGAAGCTTCTCAGGAGAAGATGCTGTGAATCCAAAAGCATCAGTCCGTAAAGAGCTGGATGTGTCATGAGACATAAAATCTGAATCCAGAGCACAGGTAGGGCAACAGACTAAGGTGGGAGATGAGCTTGGAAGAGCTGGAAGGACCCAGGTCCTACAAGGCCTAAAGGAGTCTAAAGGTATAAAGGTCTACAAGGAGTCTAAATTTAATTGCATTATGACTTAACGTTTAAAAGCATTACGGCCCTGATGTAGAAAAATGCCTCTAGGAAGGCAAGAGTTGAAAGATGGTGGCCTCGTAGAAGGCACCCTGATAGCCCAAGTGACAGCTAGTGATGACTGACGCCAGGGTAAGGGCAGAGGGGACGTGGAGGAGCAGACAGGCACGTGGTTTTGGAGATGGAACCAACATTACACATCTATGGACTGAATGTGAATAACCCGGGGGTGAGGGCCAAGTCCTCAATAGTTTATCATAAAATAGGCTTTGTGTTAGATGATTTTATCCAACTGTAGGCTACCGTAAGTGTTCTGAGCACACTTAAGAAGGTTAGGTTGAGCTGTGATGTTCAGTATGTTAGGTGTATTAAATGCATCTTCAACCTACAGTATTTTCAGGTCATGATGGGTTTATTGGGAGAAAATCATATCACAAAGGAAGATCCATGGCACTGTACATATGGTCTTGCACATGAGCATGAATATATCTGCAAGAAGAGTCCTAGAGAGGTGTGTGCCTTATGAATCTTTCTATGTTAATTTTACACTTTGGTAGATACTTCCAAATAGATTTCCAAAGAATTCTATCAGTTTTGATCCCCACCAACAACAGCACTTTCGCCCCCATGCACGCAGTAAACCACAGGACGTTTGAGTTCTGCTTGATCTGCCATATGAACACTGTGTATCACTATAATTTTGCCTTTTCTTTATCAGAGAGATCGAGTTTATTTTCACGTGTTTAAAAGCCACTTGCTTCGAGTGTTTGTAAACTCCCAGCTCCTGTCCTTTGCCCACTTCCAATGGACTGCTGAGCTTATTTCTGTAACAAGTTCATTACTGCTTGCCCTCTCAAGCAAGCCCACAGAACCAGTGGTTCTGCTCATGAACGGGAAGGAGCAGGGACGACACTCATCCTCTCTCACCCCGCAGCGGACTTGTATTAATAGCTTTGCTGCCAGTTTAGAGGCTGTAGTTGTAATCTTGGTTTCTCCCTTGTGCTCTGGACTGGGAAGCTGACACAAAATGTTTTTAGTTGGGGGGAAACCGAGAATCAGTCTCTATTCTCCCTCTGCCTCCAGATCCTAAATCCTTGGCACAGAGCTGAGAAACATCCCCTCCTTGCAATACCTTTGATTTTCAGAGAAAATCCAAATGCGAGCACAGTCAGAGATTTCTTTTTAGTTTCATATACTTTTTTGCTTGACACAAACTGCAGAAGTTCTTGTGGAAATCTATTTCATGCTTGTACTTGTGGCCGGATGAACATGTGAGAATGTGTCTATGAGATAGTCTATGGAGTTATAGCTATGAGGACTAGAACACAGATACGTGTAAGCAGGAGAAGAATATAACACAGCACCTCTCTCAAAGTCATCCTGCAGCCCTCCCCTCCCTTGGCAATATTTAGTCACCCATTCAAACACTTATATCAATGTTTGCCATGATTTTAAAATAGTAATCAGAGAGCATTTTTCCTTATGGCAAATGATTAAACAAAGAAGGAGTAAATGAAGATGAAATAGAAACTTTAGAGTATGTAATCCTGGAGACCACATAATCACACATACGGAATATTTTTTCATAGCAAAATCCCTCCCCACCCCAGTTGCCATCATTGTAAATAAGCAGAACAGCCCCAGGTTTACCTAAATCCATTCCTGTTTTCCTAAACTTACTGGCTGTATGTGCTCTATCAGATAAATTTGTGGAGAGACTCCAAATGGGGTTGGAAAGAATGTTTACAAAAAGGTAAAAGTGTCACCTCCAGGCATTTCTAAGGTTTTCTCCAGAAATACTGTAAATAACCAAGGGTATCTGCAATAAGACAGCCATCCTCTAAAATTTAGAGGATTACTAAGTGTTAATTATCTTACAAGCTGTCTGTTTTACTTCTTGCCCATGTCTTACTTTTAATTAATGTTTCTCTTTGAGCTAGGAGAGCAATAATTTTCTTGGCTGTTTCTTCACTAAGAGATTTGCTATTCTTCCCAAATCTTGATATGTGGCCTTATTTTCTACTAAGAGAAGCCCAGGAGAAAGACAACATACAGCATCAAACATAGGGATTCTAAGCTTCGAGATACTGTTAAAATATTGTTCAATCACAGAACTTTTCTGAGCCAGTGCTGAACAGTATTTTTCTATTTCTCACTATCCCATGGCTATCATTCATTCATTGATTCTTCTATTTGATCATTTGTCTATAGATTTATCTGTTTATGCAACATTGGTTGAGTATCCTTTGACTTCCAGGCACTGTCAGGCACTGAAACTCACAAAGTTGAACAAGACTCAGCCTGTGGGTGTTTCATTTATAGAAGAGACATGGGGATAAATGATAAATAAATGTAACACGAGTCCTTTATTCCATTTGAACCTCAAACTGGCCCTGTAAGGTAGTGCTACTGTTTGAAAGTTTGTATCCCTCCAAAAGTCAAATGTGGAAATTCCTACCTGTTTTAGTAGGAAGTCTGGTGTGTGAGAGGTGATTAGGTCATGAGGGTGGAGCCCTCATAAATGAGATCAGTCCTCTTATAAAAGAGGCTCCAGAGCTCCTCCATTCCTTCCTCCACGTGGGAATACGAGGAGAAGTCGGACGCAGAAGAGGGCCCTCTCCAGCCATGCCGGCACCATGCTCTTGGACAGTCAGTCTCCAGAACCGTAAGAAATAAATCCCTGTTGTTGGTGAGCTGCCTGTTCATGGCATTTTGTTGTAGCACCCTGAATGAATTAAGACGGTTCAGTGGATGGATGTTGACAGTCTCACCTTATAGGTGAAGAAATGGAGCCTTAAATGGCAGTTAAGTAAATTATCCAGGGCCTACAAATGTAGGACCAGGAGTTCACTTCAGTTCTATAATTCCAAAGCCACATTCTTCTCCATGCTACACGATGCGAAAGTCCTTTCTTGAGAAACTCCTGGAGACAGCACTCAGCACGGCTGAGAAAAAGAAGCTCCTTTTGCTCCCTGATGTGGCCACTTTACTGACCCTTGCCATCTGAGCCATGAGCCATGAAGTAGGCCCTCAAGCTGACAAGTTCACTAAATAAACTACGACTTTATTCCTCTTGTCTGTTGATAACAGAAAGACAAGCTTGTACTACGCCCCCAAGTTTACCACACCTGTCCTTTAGCAAGAGCAAACTTAAAATCCAATTAAGACCCAGGAATGGAGGAATCAGACTTGTCCCTCAGAGCAAACTAACACACATCTTCCCGGTGATGTTATCGACACACATTTTCCTTTCCTGCAACAAGTCAAATTATCATGGTGTTCCCTGCAGAGCCAAATTTTAATATATAGCAAACCATGTTGTGATAAGCGTAAGAAAGAGATAAAGCTAGGTGTGTGTCACTGGCCTAAAACAAGCTGACTGTCTACTTAGGAAAAATTTGTCCAAAAGCAGAATTGAAACATGAATGGTAGGGAGGTAGGCCTGGACTTAGGAGAAACACATGTATTGCTATAGTCAGTTCAGTTCAGTCACTCAGTCGTGTCCGACTCTTTGCGACCCTGTGAACCGCAGCAGGCCAGGCCTCCCTGTCCATCACCAACTCCCTCAGTTTACACAAACTCATGTCCAACGAGTCGGTGATACCATCCAGCCATCTCATCCTCTGTCGTCCCCTTCTCCTCCTGCCCCCAATCCCTCCCAGCATCAGGGTCTTTTCCAATGAGTCAACTTTTGCATCAGGTGGTCAAAGTATTGGAGTTTCAGCTTCAGCATCAGTCCCTCCAATGAACACCCAGGACTGATCTCCTTCAGGATGGACTGGCTGGATCTCCTTGCAGTCCAAGGGACTCTCAAGAGTCTTCTCCAACACCACAGTTCAAAAGCATCAATTTTTAGGTGCTGAGCTTTCTTCACAGTCCAACTCTCACATCCATACATGACCACTGGAAAAACCATAGCCTTGACTAGATGGACCTTTGTTGGCAAAGTGATGTCTCTGCTTTTAAATATGCTATCTAGGTTGGTCATAACTTTCCTTCCAAGCAGTAAGCATCTTTTAATTTCATGGCTGCAATCACCATCTGAAGTGATTTAGGAGCCCCCAAAAGTGAAGTCTGACAGTTTCCACTGTTTCCCCATCTATTTCCCATGAAGTGACTGGCCCGGATGCCATGATCTTAGTTTTCTGAATGTTAAGCTTTAAGCCAACTTTTTCACTCTCCTCTTTCACTTTCATCAAGAGGCTCTTTAATTCTTCTTCACTTTCTGCCATAAGGGTGGTGTCGTCTGCATATCTGAGGTTATTGATATGTCTCCTGGCAATCCTGATTCCAGCTTGTGCTTCTTCCAGCCCAGAATTTCTCATGATGTACTCTGCATATAAGTTAAATAAGCAGGGTGACAATATACAGCCTTGATGTACTCCTTTTCCTATTTGGAACCAGTCTGTTGTTCCATGTCCAGTTCTAACTGTTCCTACCTGACCTGCATACAGGTTTCTCAAGAGGCAGGTCAGGTGGTCTGGTATTCCCATCTCTTTCGGAATTTCCCACAATTTATTGTGATCCACATAGTCAAAGGCTTTGGCGTAGTTAATAAAGCAGAAATAGATGTTTTTCTGGAACTCTCTTGCTTTTACGATGATCTAGCGTATGTTAGCAATTTGATCTCTGGTTCCTCTGCCTTTTCTAAAACCAGCTTGAACATCTAGAAGTTCACGGTTCACAGATTGCTGAAGCCTGGCTTGGAGAATTTTGAGCATTACTTTACTAGTGTGTGAGATGAGTGCTGGTAAAGAATCTGCCTGCAGTGTGGGAGACCTGGGTTTGATCCTGGGTTGGGAAGATCCCCTGGAGAAGGGAAAGGCTACCCACTGCAGTATTCTGGCCTGGAGAATTCCATGAACTCTATAGTCCATGGGGTTGCAAGGAGTCCGACAGGACTGAGCAACTTCCACTTTCACGATATATTGCTACAGTGGTTGTAAATAAATAACGTCAGGTTTGGTAAGACTTCACTGGCCCACACACTCCTCCTGGATGTTCAGATCATTCCTGGGGTGATGAATGATATGACCCAAAATTGGCCAAAAAGAGGCTCCCACATTCTGGCTGTCACTGGTCACATGATCCTAGCTAGACCAATAAGACTCAATTTGTGGATTTCTGTTGGTTCAACAAGAAAGCTCCTTTTTCTCCCTCCCTCCCTCCCTTCCTTTTTTTTTTTTTTTTGGTTGATTGGAAGCTGGGAGGATATGTCTCCACAGAGCTTATAAGGGGCAGAAGATGGAAAGAGCCTGTCTGAGAGTCAAGCCAACACAGAGAAAATTTGATTTAAAACATGAAGGAAAAGTGAATCCTAATAGTATCCTCTCAACCAAGCACCCAGCTGAGCCGGAAGCTGTGCTCCTCTGGTCTTAAATCTACAGATTCCTGTGGATTTCCTCTCTCCCCTCCCTCGCTGTTTCTCGCTCTCCTTTTTCTTCTGACACCAGTTTGATACGTATTTCTGTTACTTATTACTAAGAGTTCTAACTGAGGAAAACAGCAAGCAACAGTTCTTCCCAGTGATTCTGTATTTGTCTGAAAAGCTATAGGTTATTAGAGACAGCAGACATTTAGCCCCACAAATCCTTCACGGTGAGGTCCACAAGATTCAGCCTTGTCCCTTTTCTTGATTTTTAGTGAGCAACCGAAATAGGTTTTGGAGAAAATATAGCCTAGAATGATTTAAAATTTTAGTTCTTTTTTTTTAAATTGAAGTATAGTTGATTTACAGGGCTTCCCTCGAGGCTCAGACAGTAAAGAATCTGCTTGCCATGAGGGAGACCTGGGTTTGATCCGGTTGGGAAGATCCCCTGGAGAAGGGAATGGCAACCCACTCCAGCATTATTGCCTAGAGAATTCCATGGGCAGAGGAGCCTGGCGGGCTACCGTCCATGGGGTCACAAAGAGTCAGACATGATTGAGCACTAACACACACACACACGTTAATTTACAGTACTGTGAGAGTTTCACATGTATAGCATAGTGATTCAGCTTTTTGCAGATTACATTCTACTATAGGTTATTAAAAATATTGAATATAATCCCCTGTGCTATACATTAAGCTCTTCTTGCTTATCTATTGTGAGTGTAGTAATTTGTATCTGTTAATCCCATGCTCCTGATTTGTCTCTTCCCCCTCTCTCCTTCGATAGCCATGAGTTTGGTTTCTATGCCTGTGAATCTGCTGTCTGTAGATTCATTTTTAATATTTTTTAAGATTCCACATATAAGTGATATCATGCAGTGTTTATCTTTCCCTGTCTGACATAATATTTTATTTGTTAATGGAAAGCTAATTTTATTATGAGATCCTGAGACCAGAAGCAGTTAAACCAAGCATTTGTATGGTTAGTGACATTTTCTGCTGGTGTAATAAAATGCAATCTTTTATTTTAAAGATCATAGCCATTTAAAATGATCCAATAAGCATGGTACACTGAGTTCATCATAAGGCTTTTTCTCTAGTCTCTTTCTCATTATCTCTTTAATCCTGCCAGATCCCCCTGAAAAAAAAACTCCTTGGTTTCCATGAGATTCCATAAGCACATAGTTTTGTACGGTTTCCTTAAGCTGAAAAAATAAGAATAGTTTCTAAAAGTACAGATCCCTGGAGCCCTGCATCTGAAATCCCCCTGGTAGACATCATGTCTCAGAAGGTCTTCCTTCCTCTGTTTACTCCTCATTCAACGACAGCCGTGACAACACATGATTCTTGAGGAACCGCAGACTGTGCACACAGACTAGCAGACCATTCTCACTGTCTGGGGCAGAGAGGGAAGAGAACACTCGGTGCTTTTTGTTTCCTTTATTCTAAAAATCTCCGCACTACTTTAATGCTTTTATGTGAAAAGTCTAGGCACCCAAAATTATAGATTGAATTTTTTAAAGGATAATTTAACAAATTTTTAATTGAAGGATAATTGCTTTACAATGTTCTGTTTTCAGAAACTATAACAAGCAACACTTGCTAGGTTTCTGCCATACAACAATGTGAATCAATGATAAATATCACACGTCGCCTCCCCCTTGAACCTCCCCCCACCCTGCACCCCATCCCAGCCCTCCAGGCCGTCACAGATGGGTTGAGTTCCACGTGTCGTAAAGCGACTTCCCACTAGCTGTCTGCATTACTCACGGTAGTGGGTATGTTTCAACACTGCCGTCTCTAATCATCCCCCCTTCTCCTCCCCCTGTTGTTTCCACAAGTCTGATTTCTGTGTCTGCATCTCTATTCCTGCCCTGCAAATAGGTCCATCAGTGCCATTTTGTGTGGATTCCATATATATGCATTAATATATGATATTTGTTTTCCTCTTTCTGACTTAATTCACTCTAAATAAGAGGCTCAGGTTTCCTCACCTCAGTAGAACTGACTCAAATTTGTTCCTTTTAAAGGCTGAGGGATATTTCATTGTATATATGCACCACAACTTCTTTATCCATTCACATGGATTAAATTTTGAGTAAACAGTTTAAACTTGAAACTAGTTTATCAGGCAAATATGTTGACTTGTCTGGTTTTGGTACCATATATAAACCCCAATACATTATATGGGCCTGGGGGGCGGGGTGGGCTAAGGTTTAAAATAAAACATGAAATAAAACCATAAAATAAAACATGAAAACAACTTTAATACTTCAAGTAAAAGTGAGCGTGTGTGTGTGCATGCTCAATCATGCCTGACTCTTTGCGACCCCATGGACTGTAGCTGCCAGGCTTTTCTGTCCCTGGGATTTCACAGGCAAGGGTACTAGAGGGGGTTGCCACTTCCTTTTCCAGGGGATCTTCCTGACCCAGGGATCGAGCCTGGGTCTACTGCACTGGTAAGCGGCTCTTCACCACCGAGATCAGGGAACCCAAGAGTCAGTGTGTGACCCGTGCAAATGCTAGAAGAGGCTGTAAGGAAACGAGCACTGGCTCCGCTCTAACGTGGTAAGTGCTTTGGTGATAAGTCTTTGTCGGTTAAGTCTCAGGATCTCCTACGTGATGGCGCTATCATCCATGCCCTGCCTCCTCCCGGCAGATGCCATCCTCCAAGAAGTTTGGAAAGGCTGGGAGCGCCCTCTGGGGAGGCCTGGGTACACCAACCCTCTGCAAGCAGGTACCACGAGTGTGGGCACGGGCCATTCCCCGTCTAGGGCTCCGACTTCGGCGGTTTCCATCCCAGCAGCAGTCTGATTAGACTCGGCGGCACAGTGCCTGACTGAGTCTCACCTCTGACTCTCACCAAAGTCAGCTCCGAGAAGCAGCAGGCCCTCCACACCAGAGGCTCTCTCTGCTCAGGCAGGAGTGATCCTTTCCTACACAATCATAGTCTCTGTTGTAACAAGAAGTTTGGGCTGTCACCTAATCCCCTTTCAAACTACCTCCCGGGTAATTCTTAAGGGAACATTCATTCAATTACAAGGATGGTTTTCTTTGTAATATTATTATGTTAAACCATGGATCCTATCGTCAGGGCAACCTCATGTAGGGCAGAGTATGTAGTTTTGACCGAGAGCTTGTTTCCTACCTGGCCAGAGTCCTTTGCTCCCTAGATCTCCCACCCTGCGGTTACAGGAACGAAAATCCTGTCATTATTCTGCCTCTTTCTCACCTCATTGTGTCATTGCCTCTACCTATGCTCTGCCGGATCTGCACAGTTCTTGTCCTGTCTTAGATCAGTTCCTGCTTTTTCTACTTGCTGTTCAGTCGCTCAGTCGTGACCGACTCTTTGCAGCCCCATGGACTGCAGCACGCCAGGTTCCCTGTCCTTCACCAAGTCCCAGAGCTTGCTCAAACTCAAGTCCATTGAGTCGGTGATGCCATCCAACCATCTCATCCTCTGTCATCCCCTTCTCCTCCTGCCCTCAATCTTTTCCAGTGTCAGGGTCTTTTCAAATGAGTCAGCTCTTCACATCAGGTGGCCAAAGTATTGGAATTTCAGCCTCAGCATCAGTCCTTCCAATGAACACCCAGGAAGGATCTCATTTAGGATGAACAGGTTGGATCTCCTTGCAGTCCAAGGGACTCTCAAGAGTCTTCTCCAACACCCACAGTACAAAAGCATCAATTCTTTGGTGCTCAGCTTTCTTTACAGTCCAACTCTCACATCCGTACATGACCACTGGAAAAACTGTAGCCTTGAGGAGATGGACCTTTATGGGAAAAGTGATGTCTCTGCTGTTTAGGTTTGTCACAGGTTTTCTTTCAAGGAGCAAAGTCTTTTAGGTCCATGGCTGCAAGCACCGTCTGCAGTGCTTTTGGAGCCCAAGGTAAATAAAGTCAGCCACTGTTTCCATCGTTTCCCCATCTATTTGCCATGAAGTGATGGGACTGGATGTCATGATCTTAGTCTTTTGAATGCTGGGTTTTAAGCCAACTTTTTCACTCTCCTCTTTCACTTTCATCAAGAGGCTCTTTAGTTTCTCTTCACTTTCTACCTTAAGGGTGGTGTCATCTGCATATCTGAGGTTATTGATATTTCTCCCGGCAATGTTGATTCCAGCTTGTGCTTCATCCAGCCCAGCATTGCTCATGATGTACTCTGCATAGAAGTTAAATAAGCAGGGTGACGATATACAGCCTTGCTGTATTCCTTTCCCAATTTGGAACTACTCTGTTGTTCCACGTCCAGTTCTAACTTTGCTTCTTGACCTGCATACAGATTTCTTAGGAGATGGGTAAGGTGGTCTGGTATTCCCATCTCTTCAAGAATTTTCCACAGTTTGTAGTGATCCACACAGTCAAAGGCTTTGGCATAGTCAATGAAGCAGAAGTAGATGTCCTTCTGGAATTCTCTTGCTTTTTCTATGATACAACGGATGTTGGCAGTTTGATCTCTGGTTCTTCTGCCTTTTCTAAAGCCAGTTTGAATATCTGGCAGTTCTCAGTTCACATAGTGTTGAAGCCTGACTTGGAGAATTTTTAGCGTTACTTTGCTAGCGTGTGAAGTGAGTGTTATTGTGCGGTAGTTTGAACATTCTTTGGCATTGCCCCTCTTTGGGATTGGAATGAAAACTGACCTTTATCTACTAGTTAGCCCTTATTATCCTCCTGGACTGCAGACGACTGCTCTGAGTTCTCTCAATAGCTTCCATCTTAAATTCAGACGATGAGGCTCAGAAAAGTCAGTTACATCACTGGCAACACTACAGCAAGATTTGAATTCAAAGCCCACATGCTCTACTCTGGTCCTTCCACAATTGCTTCATTTGTGTTGATTTAGAAAATTAAATAGTAACAGAGTAGATTTTTTGGAGTATCTAACATGAATCCTCCCCTATGGCCAATTATCCTGCTGTTGAACATTTTCAACAACACATAAATAAAATGTGTATGTTCACACATTATAATATTTTTAATATTACTTTTTCACCCAAGGACATCCTAAAATTGATTTTTTACCCAGATTTTTAGTAAAAATTGATTGTATCCTATAACCTTGCTCTTTTTAAGAAAATTATATTCATTTAACCTAAAGCTCTTGTGAAAAGATATTCTTCAAAGGAGAACAATGAAGTAAATAATATACAAGGTTAACACTAGTTTCCTCAAAATTGCCCTTGGTTGGATTTGTAATGCCAATCTTATTGGCATTGGTATGTGTAAATATAACTATTGATGAAGTTCCTATGCCAAGTTCCAAATGGCCAATAATTATAGTTAGTCCAGGAAGTTGAAAATATTTCCAAGGTTTTCTACACTTTGATGTTTTGCTTGTGGTACATTTTATGCAAAGTTCTTCTTACCGGATGGGTAAGATTTTATTTTATTTGAGGGTTTTTAGGGCAATGTAACCTCATAAATAATTATTATTTTGGACTGTAAAATGGAATATATCCTTGAGATTCTGTTTCTTTTAGATCAAAGTTACTGATTGCTTGGGCTTCCCTAGTGTCTCAGTGGTAAAGAATCTTCCTGCCAATGCAGAAGCCGCAGGAGATGCAGGTTTGATCCCTGGTCTGGGATGATTCCCTGGAGAAGGACATGGCAACCCACTCCAGTATTCTTCCTGGGAAATCCCGGGACAGAGGAGCCTGGAGGGTTATAGTCCATGGGTTAACAAAAGAGTCAGATACAACTCAGCCTGTAAACAACAACTGATTGCTCATAAAAGTAATACCGTGTATGAATGTTAGTTAATGGCAGTAACTTCCACAGCCTTGTTTTACTTCTACTTTATGCATTTAACCAGCTTAATGTGCTAACAAGCCAGACTGTGGAAAGACTTCGAGGTAATCATTTATTTACTCATTCATGTATGCAAATGATTTGAGTAGCTGTTGTGGGTGAGGCACTGTGCTAGGTACCGAGGATGAACTAGCAGGCAAGACAAAATCTCTGCCCCTGCAGAGTCTAGTTGGGAAGACAGATGGCAATCTAGTAAGCAAATGTCTCACCTGTTACATACCTTGCTGGGGCTATAAAGGAGAACTTGAAATCAAAAGCTGGCGAAAACAAAGGCTGAGAGCAGGAGTCTACACTGTCCAGGTCTGATTGATTCAGGCGTCAGAAACATTTCCTTGCCACATATTCCTATATATTCCTGAATCTTGACCATAGTGCTTTTGCTGTATTGCCAGAGTAACACTGTCTTCCTCCAGAGAGTGGTAAACTTGAATCAGTGAAGAGCAAGAAGCAGGTAAAATTGGCTCTACTTATTTATTTACTTAGCCACCCATCCCAACAAACATGTATTTCATTCTGTCAGCTCCTTTAAAAAAGTTAAAGTCCAGGTGATTTATATATTTTATAAGTTTCAGGTGTACAATACAACATACTGATTCAGCATTTTTATAGATTATACTCCATTTAAGGTTATTATAAAATACTGACTATAGTCCCTGTGCTGCCTAATATAGTCTCATAGTTCATTTGTTTTATACATAGTAGTTTCTACCTCTCAATCCCCTACTCCCATCTTGCTCTTATCCCAACTCTCTTCCTACTGGTAACTATTAGTTTGTTTGCTATATCTGTGAGTCTGTTTCTGTTTGGTTATATTTTTTAGATTTTACACATGAGTGATACCAAACAGTATTTGTCTTTCTCTGTGTGAATTATCTCACTAAGCATTATATCCTCCAAATTCATCCAAGTTGCTGCAAGTGGCTAAATGTCCGTCTTTTTAATGGCTGAGTAATATTCCGTTGTGTGTGTGTCTGAGTGTGTGTGTAGAGGACACACATTCTTTATCTACCATCTGTTGATGGTCACTAAGACTGTTTCCCACATCTTGGCCATTGTTAAGTAGTACTGCTATGATACTGGGGTACAGATAGCTTTTCAAATTAATGTCTTCACTTTCACTGTATATATACCCAGGAGTGGAATTGCTGGATCATATGGTAGTTTTATTACTGATTTTTGAGGGACTTATATACTGTTTTCCATATAGCCGCACTGTAAATTATCACTCTACTCCCTTTCAGCCTACAAAGTTTCTGCAGAAAAGTCCACTGATCGCTTTATGGGGGGTCCCTTGTTGGTGATGCTTTGTTTTTTCTCTTGCTGCTTTAAATTTCTCTCTTTAAGTTTTGCCATTTTAATTATTATATATTTTGGTATGGATTTCTTTGGGTTCATCATGTTTAACACTCTCTGTGCTCTCTGGAGCTGAAAATCTGTTTCCTTCTTCAGCTTCAGGAAGTGTTTCAACCAAAATTTCATCAAATACTTTTTGGCCCGTTTCTCTCTAGTCTTCTGAGACCCCTATAATGTGAATGTTGGTACACCTGATGTTGTCCTAGAGGTTCCTTAAAATATACTAATTAAAAAAAACTTTTTTTTAAGTCTTTATTGAGCTTGTTACAATATTGTTTCTGCTTTATGTTTTGTTTTTATGGCTACAAGACGTGTGGGATCTTAGCCCACATGTGTTTAACCAAACATGGATTGAACTTAAACTTCCTTCGTTGGAAGGTGAAATCTTAACTATTGGAGCATCAGAGAAGTCCTAAAGCATCCTTATCTCTTTAAGTTTGTGTTTCTTTTTCTTGTTCTGATTCCACAATTTCCACTATTTTATCTTCTAGATCACTTATGCATTCCTCTCTGTCATCTAGTCTGTTGTCAATTCCCTCTGAGTGTATTTCTCATTTTTTGTATTCTTCAGTTCTGGCCAGTTCATTTTTAATATTTTCTAGTTCCTTGTTAAAATTCTTATGTTTATCTGTTCTTTCCCCGAGGTCAGTTAGCAGTTTTATTAGTAATGTTTAGAGCTCTTTATCTGGTAAATTATCTACTTCATTAGGCTTTTCTTCTTGTTCTTTCATTTGAAACAGTCTTCTGTCTTCCCATTTTGTTTAGCTTTCTGTCTCTCTGAAATTAGGTGATGCAGCTATCGATCCAAGTCTCACAGGGGTGCTTGGTGGGGAGGGTCCCTACGGCCCCACTGTGCCAAGTGGCTCTGGGGGGAGCTGGAGCCACGGTGAGGGTGTCTGGCAGCTGTCGCCCTGGTGCGCGGTAGGGCTGCAGATGGCAGGGCGGAGCCAGGCCCTGTGTGAGCAGGGGCTCCTCCTGCTCAGGGTCACTGCCACCCCGTCGGGCAGGGCTGAGGGCCAGGGCGCCGGGGCAGACCGCCTGAGGGTCAGGTCAGAGCAGGCTCTGTTCCCTCCCAGCGTGTGCCCTCCCCACCACCAAGGGCACTCTGCTCTAATGGTGAGCAACAGCAGGGCCAGAGGGTCCCAGCCGGTGCCCAGCGCGGGTCTACCGTGTGCTTGGCGTGCGCTGGGGTGGTCCCGCCAGCCGGTGGGGCCCCCGGGCAGCGTCCCGCCCAGCGCCTCTGCGCCCTCTCTGGTGACAGCCGCCCTTCTCCGCTCAGAGGCCGAGCCGGGGCTCAGCTGACTTGGTTTCTTCCTGTTGCATGCATCCCCCTCGACAGGCAGTGGCCTCTTCACCCTGGTGGAGAGCAGGGTCAGGAGAGGGGCTGGCGGAGGGGTGAGGGGGGGCTGGGGATCCGCTGGGGGGTCCCGCGACCCGCCAGAGCCTCAGGTTCCCGCCCCACCCCAGCTCCAGGCCTCACGGTGACCGCCGCGTTCCTCTTGCTCGGACGCAGGGCTGCTCCGAGCGGGCCCTGCTTCACGCGTGCGCGCTCCTTGGCACCGGCAGCCAGCCTCCACCCTGGTGCAGAGTTGAGCCACAGCAAGAGGACCCGGAGCGGGCACCCGGTTCCGGCCAGGCTTTACGCCGGGGCAGTCGCAGGGAACCGGCCAGGGCCCCGGGCTGTTTCCAGTTTGCTTCTCCACCTGGTTTCAGGAGCAATCAAGCATGCACGGGTTCTCTTTTCCGTCTGAGTCTCGCTTCCTTTTAGCCCTCAGGTACGCTCCATTGGTTTTCAAACCAAGTGAGAAGACTTGCAATTCTGGTGTTGGACCCCAGCGCTGGGGCGCCTAACACGTGGCTGGCACTCCTCCCCCGCCCCGCCCCTGAGAAAGGATCTGTAAGTCTGTGATAACCCCTCCTCTCCTTGCCCCCTGTTGGAGGTGCGGGTCCTAACCTGATCGCATTTCCTCTTTCCCTTCCTGACTCTGTGTGGATCTTGTTTTGCAGCCTTGGTTCAGGAAGAGGCTTTCAGCCAGCCTCCAGTTTGTTCTCGGTGAGAGTTGCTCCGTATGTAGATGCTTTTTGATGTGCTTGTGGAGGGCGGTAATCTCTGTGTCCTTCTACTGTGCCACCTTCATCTCCTTCCGCTTCTGTTAGATTTTCTTGGAAGGCCAGAGTTGTAAAGGTGCGAGATATGTGGAGGAGGACTTCTGCTTCTGAGCAGGACGTGATAGGCCAATACTGTTACGTGAATAACAAAATATTACAGAAGCCATTTTCAAATCATTAGAGAGCTGTGAAAGCAATGAAGACCAGCATTCTAGAGAGGGAACAACTCTGAGATGACCTCAAATTGTTAGTATTTTTCTCTTGGGGCATTTGTTAGTCTTAGAGATGCAATGATACTTGAATTTGACCCATGTGGAGGGACTTTGCTGGAAGAAGAGAAACCAGCAAAGCTTTTATAATCTTCTGGAGCACTGGAAACTTGAAGGGCCTCAAATGAATGCCTGAGTCTCCCCATTGTATTGAAATCTCCCACGGTCTCACAGAGCCTAGAAACAAATTCACATTAAGAAGAGATCAGTCTCAAACACACGGTCAGTCCCCCATTTTGGACATTTATGAAATCTTGAAGATGCATGGGACGGGAAGCAAAAAAGTAAGCTTAAAACTTCTGAAGGGCAGATATGTATCTTTGCAGGCTTTCAGTGATGAAAAGGCAAAGAATCACCATGCTTGAAATGAAAATAGTTATGGGATAGTTATGAACAAGGAAAGTGGTTAAGCCAGAAATAAACTGAATCTTACTAAAATTTTATGCCAGTCCAGTTCCTGATTGGATTTAAGCGACTAGCCCACATTTTTCTGCCTAATAGTGGTGTATTAGTCAGCCTGGGGACTGCCCTGGCAGTCCAGTGGCTAATACTCTGTGCTCCCAATGCAGGGGACCAGGGTTCAATTTCTGGTCAGGGAACTAGATCCCGCAAATAAATATAAATAAATATTGGGCTTTCCTGGTTGTTCAGACAGTAAAGAATCTGCCTGCAATGCAGGAGACCCAGGTTCGATCCCTGGGGTTGGGAAGATCCCCCGGAGAAGGGAATGGCTACCCAGTCCAATATTCTTGGTTGGAAAACTCCATGGACCGAGGAGCCTGGCGGGCTACAGTCCGTGGGGTCACAAGGAATCGGACACGACTGAGTGACTAGCACATGCGTCAGCCAGCTTGGGCTGCCGTTGCAGCACACTACTGGTTGGTTCAAACGCCCCGAGCTTTATCTGTCACAGCTCTGGGGCTTGGGGAGGTCGAGATCTTGGTTTCAGCTAGTCTGAGTCTGTTGAGCTTCTCCCGGTTTGCTGATGGGGGCCTTTGGCTGCATCCTCTCCTGGCCTGTCCTCAGTGTGTGAGAACAGTGAGGGGTGCGGGTGGTAAACAAGGTCCCTGATCGTAACAGGTTAGGGTCCCACTCATGGGATTTCATTTAATCTTAATTACTTCCTTAAAGGACCCATGTCCAAATATGGTCACATTGGGAGTTAGAGCTTCAGTATAAGAATTTTGGGAGGACACAGTTCATCCACAGCAAGAAGACAGGGAAAACTTTTTTCTTATGAAAATAGTAATTGGAACTTCTATCGGTCTTTTGTACAAAACATCCTATCTGCATTCAAGGATTACTAGACATGTGAGGAGGCAAGTTCATATGACTAGCAATCAAGAGGAACAAAATCAACAGAAGTAAACAGATGATCCATGTAATTGAAGTTAGCAGGCAAGAACTTCAAAACAACTGTTACTGGGGGCTTCTGGGTAGCTGAAGACAGTGACGGCTGCCTAACTACTTGCCTCCTGATATTTCTTCCTCAAAGGATTCAAAGCAACGAGATAGGATATGCAAATCTGCATAGAACCATGCCTTCAGCATAACTTCAAGACAGAGAATGCCAAGACTTTAAAAACGACTGTGAATTAAAAGAGAAAAATCACCACATCCCAGTGCAGGGTCTCTTATACTTGCTGACCCCTATATGACCACAAGACTCTGTAGTAGACAGAGGCATACTGAGAAAAGCCTCAGCTAAGTAAGAAAGGGAAGATAGCAGAGAAGCTTAAAGCTCATCCAAAACTACCATCTTCAAGTCCAAAGTCACCTTCCATACAAAAATATTATCACAGTATCCAGGCAGAGGATAACATGGAAAGAGGAGTCCTTTCCCTGTGGAAAGTTATTCAAAGGGCATTGTTCAAAACATTGTTTAAGAAGACAGAAAAGAAAAGGAAAGGAGAAACACCCTTTGTAAGTGGGTCGTGAAGAGAAATGAAAGAAAAGGTAGAAATTTTAGGGTCCTATAAGATCAAAGAGAAATAAAACATTGGATAGCTGACATTTCTTCCTCCTGCTACTAAAAAAATGAGCACAATAACCCCTAAAAACACATGGATCTTGCTAAATTGCTGAAAGATGTATCCATTAAGTCAGAAATCTTAAAAAACACTACAATACCATAAAAATAAAAAGAAATATCAACAAATTCATATAAAGTTGTTTCAAAAACAATCAGGAAAAAAATTTTCTACGTATGTCAATTGAGTAACAACCTACCTACCATGAGAAGCAGAAGAATTTTGTAAGTCAACACTCCAAACAGAATCATATACACTCATCCAAGCATTTGAAAGTATAAAAAAACAACCTTTGAATCAAAAATTAAAATAATAAAGGAACATAAAAGGATAAAAATTCAAAGAAACACAAAGAGTTGATTGAATTCCGGAAATAAATGCATTAAAAAGACAAAAAAATAGGATAAATAACAAGAATATAAGGTGCCCAAGGAAAGAAAAGACCTGAAAATCTAATAGGCATACAAGAAAGGCAGGAAAATAAATAAGAGAATAAGGTAAAAGAAAATAAAAACATGATTAAAGAAAAAGTAGTGGAAGAGAAGAAAGGCAAAGAACAATGCCAAAAAGAAAACTACTAACCAGTATCCTCTTGGTATTGATGCAAAAATACTAAAAAAATATTAGCAAGCGGAATCAACATCAAGAAATACACCACAACCAAGTGGAATTTATTCAAGGAACACGCATTAGGAAAAGCATGAATATCATATACTATCTCAACTGTGCTAAAGAAAAAAAATCACATGATTATCTATATGGATACTGAAAAGACCTATGACAAAATTAAAACCCATACACAATAAAAACACTGAAAAATAAGAATTTTGAAATAAACAAATGGGACCTAATCCAATTAGAAAAATTTTTATAGCAAAGGAAACCATAAACAAAATGAAAAGGCAAACTATGGGCTGGAAGAAAATATTTGTAAATGATGTGACTGCCAAGGGGTTAATTTATAAAATATACAAACAGCTATATAATTCAATAACAAAAAACAAAAAACCCAATCAAAAAATGAGCTTAAGACCTAAATAATAATTTCTCAAAAGAAGACAAACAGATGGCCAACAGGCATATAAAAACATGCTTAATATTGCTAATTATTAGAGAAATGCAAATAAAAAGTACAATGAGGTACCACCTCACAGCAGGCAGAATGGCCATCATCAAAAGTCTGCAAATAAAATATGTTGGAGAAAGAATGGGGAAAGGGAACTCTCCCTGCTGTTGGTGGGAACATAAACTTGTGCAACCACTATGGAAAAAGAGTATGGAGATCCCACAAAAACTAGAGTTCCATATGATCCTTCAATCCTACTTCTAGGCATATATCCAGAGGAAACTAAAATTCAAAAAGGTACATGCACCCCAGTGTTCACTGCAGCAGTGCTTACAATAGCCAGAACACGGAAACAACTGAAGTGCCCCGTGACAGATGAGAGGATGAAGCAGATGTGTTAAACATACAACAGGACACCACTCAGACATAAGAAAAAATGGGGTGAAACAATGCCATCTGCAGCAACAGGGCTGGATCTAGAGATGACCAGACTAGGTGACGTTGTGGGAAAGAGAAAGACAAATGCCATATGGTATCACCTATCTGTGGGGCCTAAAATATGAGACAAACGAACTTCTCACAGACATTGAGAACAGATTCGTGGTTGCCATGGGGTGGGGGTAGAGAGGTGGATTAGGAGTTTGGGATTAGCAGATGCATATTATTGCATATGCATATAATGTATGCATATAATTGGCTATGTAAAAAGGCAAAAAGATATGACACTGAAACATAAACTCCTCAGGTCAGTAGGTTCCCAATATGCTAGGGAGAAGAGTGGAGAAATAACTCCAGAAAGAATGAAGAGACGGAGCCAAAGCAAAAGCAGTTCCCAGTTGTGGATGTGGCTGGTGATGGAAGTAAAGTCCGATGCTATTAAGAGCAATATTGTGTAGGAACCTGGAATTTTAGGTCCTTGAATCAAGGTAAATTAGAAGTGGTCAAACAGGAGATGGCAAGATTGAACATTGACATTTTAGGAATCAGTGAACTAAATTGGTCTGGAATGGGTGAATTTAACTCAGATGACCGTTATATCTACTACTGCGGCTAAGAATCACTTAGAAGAAATGGAGTAGCCCTCATAGTCAAAAAAAAGAGTCTGAAATTCAGTTCAGTTAAGTTCAGTTCAGTTGCTCAGTCATGTCTGACTCTTTGCAACCCCATGAACTGCAGCACACCAGGCCTCCCTGTCCATCACCAACTCTCGAAGCTTACTCAAACTCATGTTCATTGAGTCAGAGATACCATCCAACCATCTCATCCTCTGTCACCCCCTTCTCCTCCTGCCTTCAGTCTTTCCCAGCATCAGGGTCTTTTCAAATGAGTCAGTTCTTCCCATCAGGTGGCCAAAGTATTGGAACTTCAGCTTCAGCATCAGTTCTTCTAATGAATATTCAGGACTGATTTCCTTTAGGATGCACTGGTTGAGTCTCCTTGCAGTCCAAGGGACTCTCAAGAGTCCTCTCCAACACCACAGTTCAAAAGCATCAATTCTGTGGTGCTCAGCTTTCTTTATGGTCCATTTCTCCCATCCATACTTGACTACTGGAAAAACCATAGCCTTGACTAGATGGACATTTGTTGCAAAATAATGTCTTTGCTTTTTCATATACTGTCTAGGTTGGTCATAGCTTTTCTTTCAAGGAGCAAGCCTTTTTTAATTTAATGCCTGCAGTCACCATCTGCAGTGATTTTGGAGCCCAAGAAAATAAAGCCTCTCCTCACTGTTTCCACTGTTTCCCCATCGATTTGCCATGAAGTGATGGGACTGGATGCCATGATCTTAGTTTTTTGAATGCTGAGTTTTAAGCCAGCTTTTTTACTCTCCTCTTTCACTTCCATCAACAGGCTCTTTAGTTTTTCCTCAATTTCTGCCATAAGGGTGGTGTCATCTGGATATCTAAGGTTATTGATATTTCTCCTGGAAATCTTGATTCCAGCTTGTACTTCACCCAGCCTGGCATTTCTCATGATGTACTCTGCATAGAAGTTAAATAAGCAGGGTGACAATATACAGCCTTGAAGTACTCCTTATCCTATTTGGAACCAGTCTGTTGTTCCATGTTCGGTTCTAACTGTTGCTTCCTGACCTGCATACAGATTTCTCAGGAGGCAGGTCAGGTGGTCTGGTGGTCTTCATCTCTTGAAGAATTTTTCACAGTTTGTTGTGATCCACAGAGTCCAAGGTTTTGGCATAGTCAATGAAGCAGAAGTAAATGTTTTTCTGGAACTCTCTTGTTTTTCTATGATTCATCAGATGTTGACAATTTGATCTCTGATTCCTCTGCCTTTTCTAAATCCAGCTTGAACATCTGGAAGTTCTCAGTTCACGTACTGTTGAAGCCTAGCTTTGGGAATTTTGAACATTACTTTGGTAGTGTGTGAGATGAGTGCAATTGTGCAGTAGTTTGAGCATTCTTTGGCATTGCCTTTCCTTGGGATTGTAATGAAAACTGACCTTTTTCAGTCTTGTGGCCACTGCTGGCATATTGAGTGTAGCACTTTCACAGCATCATCTTTTACAATTTGAAATAGTTCAGCTGGAATTCCATCACCTCCAGTAGCTTTGTTCGTAGTGATGCTTCCTAAGGCCCGCTTGACTTCACATTCCAGGATGTCCGGCTGTAGGTGAGTGATCACACCATCATAGTTATTAAGATCTTTTTTATACAGTTCTTCTGTGTATTGTTGCCACGTCTTCTTAATACCTTCTGCTTCTGTTAGGTCCATACCATTTCTGTCCTTTATTGAGCCCATCTTTGCATGAAATGTTCCCTTGGTATCTCTAATTTTCTCGACGAGATCTCTAGTCTTTCCCATTCTATTCTTTCCTCTATTTCTTTGCATTGGTCACTGAGGAAGGCTTTCTTATCTCTCCTTGCTCTTCTTTGGAACTTTGCATTCAGATGGATATATCTTTCCTTTTCTCTTCTGCCTTTCACTTCTCTTCTTTTCTCAGCTATTTGTAAGCCTTCCTCAGACAATCATTTTGCCTTTTTGCATTTCTTTTTCTTGGGGATGGTCTTGATCACTGCCTCCTGTACAATGTTAGAAACCTCCATCCATAGTTCATCAGGCACTCTGTCTATCAGATCTAGTCCCTTGAATCTATTTGTCACTTCCACTGTATAATTGTGAGGGATTGGATTTAGGCCATGCCTGAATGGCCTAGTGGTTTTCAGTCGTGTCTGACTGTTTGTGACCACATGGACTATATCCTCCATGGAATCCTCCAGGCCAGAATACTAGAGTGGGTAGCCTTTCCCTTCTCCAAGGGATCTTCTGAACCCAGGGATCAAACCCAGGTCTCCCACATTGCAGGTGGATTCTTTACCAGCTGAGCCACAAGGGAAGTCTGGTTTTCCCTACTTTCTTCAATTTAAGTCTGAATTTGTCAATAAGGAGTTCATAATCTGAGCCATAGTCAGCTCCTGGTGTTTTTTGCTGACTGTATAGACCCTCTCCACCTTCCACTGAAAAGAATATAATCAATCTGATTTTAGTATTGGACAAACATACACAGTGTTTTAAAAAGCAGAGATATTATTTTGCCAACAAAGGTCTGTAGAGTCAAAGCTATGATTTTTCCAGTAGTCATGTATGGATGTGAGAGTTGGACCATAAAGAAGGCTGAGCGCCAAAGAATTGATGCTTTTGAGTTTTGGTGTTGGAGAAGACTCTTAAGAGTCCCTTGGACTGCAAGGAGATCCAACCAGTCAATTCCAAAGGAAATCAGTCCTGAATATTCATTGGAAGGACTGATGCTGAAGTTCAAGATCCAATACTTTGGCCACCTGATGCGAAGAGCCTCCTGACTGTAAATGACCCTGATGCTGGGCAAGACTGAAGGCAGGAGGAGAACAGGATGACAGAGGATGAGATGGTTTAATGGCATCACTGACTCAATGGCCATGAGTCTGAGCAAGCTCCTGGAGATGTGATGGACAGGGAAGCCTGGTGTGCTGCAGTCCAGGGGGTTGCAAAGAGTCAGACACATTTGAGCTACAAATGAACAACAACAAATACATGTATACCCATACAGATGTATATATAAATATACATTTCACATACACATTGTGCTCCATTGTGCTGGTCTTAATCGTGTCTGACTTTTTGCGGCTGCATGGACTGTAGCCCTGAAGGCTCTTCTGTTCTTGGGATTTTCCAGGCAAGAATAATGGCATAGGGTGCCATTTTGTATACTTCACATATATAATAAGCTCCCCATCATGTAAGAAAGAAGGGGTATGAGAAAATCTGCTTATTTGTGAAAAAAAAAAAAAAGGAAGTATAATTCTAAGGTTGAGGCTTCCCTTGTGGCTCAGCTGGTAAAGAATCCACCTGCAATGCGGGAGACCCGCGTTTGATCCCTGGGTTGGGAAGATCCCTTGGAGAAAGGAAAGGCTACCCACTCCAGTGTTCTGGCCTGGAGAATTCCATGAACTGTACAGTCCATGGTGTCACACGGAGTCCGACATGACTGAGCGACTTTCACTAGTGCTAGTACTAGCACTATAATCCTAACGCTAAAGGAACCTGTTCCCTTGGGGTGCGGCGGGGGAAGGGGGTGGACAGAACAGAGGAATGAGGAAGGAAGAGTGAGTGTGAGAAGAACGTGACGCTAAGTCCCTTCAGTGTTGCTGTCACTATTTGAACCCGCGGGCTTCCCTGGTGGCTCAGTGGTAAAGAGCCCACCTGTAGAATGGGACCCCTGGGTCGGGAAGATCCCCTGGAGCGGGGCGTGGCACGCACTCTAAGATCTTGCCTGGAGAATCCCATGGACAGAGGAGCCTGGCGGGCTGCAGTCCATGGGGTCACAAGGAGTCGGACACGACTGAGCCACTGCGTACATTTGAGCCCGTGGTCTTCCAGCTGGTTAAGCGCAGAGGCCAGGGGCCAGGGCTTTTTCAGGATTGGACACAGGACGCCAGCAGAGATATTCATTCCTTACATTTGTGCTTTTTACACTAACTATATTGCTTTCTGTACAAACAGCACATCATTCTTTGTTTAGATTTTTTAACCTTAAACGAACACTGCATTTAGAGCAATGGTCAAAAGCAAGATCAAATAGCAGAGAGATAATTTTATTTCTGTCAATTATGCAGCAGCCATTGCCTTTTTTTGACAGCCACAGGGTACCCTAGGCAATTTTCACTATTCTGGACAATCAAAATCTTAATTGGCTGGCTTTACACAGGGGTCAATTATCTCCTTAACACATTCCTCTGTCTCTCTCAGCACTAACTGCTCTTCATTACCTTCGGTTTGGGATGAGATAACTGGAGAAGATCAGGGGAAGACTGGGAACTCTGGTATTTTCATTTTATGTGTGGGTGAAGCAGGAGTTACTCAAGCAATTACTAAGGCAGTTCAGAAGCCTTTTCTTTCACCACCATAGCTCACATTTGCTACCAGAACATGTGATCACCGTAAACCATATGTCCTGATTATTTTGGTATAACTTTATTTAAATTTGCACTTTTTAATTTAAGGTGCTAAGTTATTTAGCCTTGTTTCCTTTCTGTAGGATAAAGAATTAGGGTTGAATTTGAATTCTGACTCCTGGGTACTGACGTCAGGCAAATCTTTCTGAGTATTGGTTCTTCTATTTGTGAAGCTATAAAGATAATAACTGTATGTAGTGAAACCTAAACCACAGTGCCAGTTACTAGTAATATTCAGTTAACCTTCAGTTCAGTTCAGTCGCTCAGTCGTGTCCAACTCTTTGCGACCCCATGGACTGCAGCACACCAGGCCTCCCTGTCCATCACCAACTCCCGGAGTCCACCCTAACCCATGTCCATTGAGTTGGTGATGCCATCCAACCATCTCATCCTCTGTCGTCCCCTTCTCCTCCTGCCCTCAATCTTTCCCAGCATCAGGGTCTTTTTAAATGAGTCAGCTCTTTGTATCAGATGGCCAAAGTACTGGAGTTTCAGCTTCAACATCAGTCTCTCCAATGAACACCCAGGACTGATCTCCTCTAGGATGGACTGGTTGGATCTCCTTGCAGTCCAAGGGACTCTTAAGAGTCTTCTCCAACACCACAGTTCAAAAGCATCAATTCTTCTGCGCTCAGCTTTCTTTATAGTCCAACTCTCACATCCATACATGACCACTGGAAAAACCATAGCCTTGACCAGACAGACCTTTGTTGGCAAAATAATGTCTCTGCTTTTTAATATGCTGTCTAGGTTGGTCATAACTTTCCTTCCAAGGAGTAAGTGTCTTTTAATTTCATGGCTGCAATCACTATCTGCAGTGATTTTCGAGCCCAGAAAAATAAAGTCAGCCACTGTCTCCTCTGTTTCCCCATCTATTTCCCGTGAAGTGATGGGACCAGATGCCATGATCTTAGTTTTCTGAATGTTGAGCTTTAAGCCAACTTTTTCACTCTCCTCTTTCACTTTCTTTTTTTTTTTTTTTCCTCTTTCACTTTCATCAAGAGGCTCTTTAGTTCTTCCCTTTCTGCCATAAGGGTGGTGTCATCTGCGTATCTGAGGTTATTGACCCATCTATTTAAAAAAAAATTAATCTTCCTTCTGTAATCAGTAAGAACTCATTTTTTACCACTCTTTTGAGAGCAACACAGAACAGGGTTTCCCAAGGTCATTTGTTTCAGTCAAGGTTTGATTTGTGATTGCACACAACAGAAATAACGCTGGCTGGTTCGAGCAGGAAGTTGTTTAATTAAAGGCTATTGGATAGATCAGAAAACCTCCAGGAGAGTTTGGGAATGTGGCTTGGAGGCCATGTAAGCGGGGAGATGAGCTGCATGCCAAGCAGGATTCCCCGGAGCCACACCCCTGCAGTGGGCACAGGCGGCCAGTGGTTCCCCCCGGCGCCGCAGACACTGGGGCAGGGGTGAGCCACGAGACCACAGCGCCTGTGGCCGCCCTGCTCGTGGCCTTGCCAGACTGCGTCTTGGCAGCCCCAGATTCGACTCGTTGCCACCTTTGGAATCGTGTCCAGGGCAGGCTGGTCAGACTGGACAGGCTTACGTCTTGTGTCTGCACTGACCACAGGGGAGACTGGAAAAATGCCTCTTAGGTGTCTTCCTCTTCAAGGAGGAGTTGAGTTTATACCCTGGTTTAATCCCTGGGGGTCCCCCCAAGAGGAAAGGTGTTCAGGTACTGGTTGGTCAAAAAATGACAAATGTGCACCACAGGATTAGAGGAGATGCAGCAAGCATTTAGGAGAAAATGAGGGCAAATGCCGTGAGCAGGCAAAGCGGGGGTGCCCTTCCTCATCTCCCCCCACCCCCGGTTTTTACCTTCATGTCACATAAAGGACCTCATTTCTTAGGCACCTTCTCTCTCTCACCCAAGAGTGTGTGTGAGATCTTAGGAAGGGGCAGTGGCATTGGGCTCAGGATAATCTTGAATCCTCTCTAGTTCATTAAGGAGAAAGTGAAGTGAAAGTTGCTCAGTCGTGTCAATTCTTTGCAACTCCATGGACTCTACAGTCCACGGAATTCTCCAGAATACTGTAGTGGGTAGCCTTTCACTTCTCCAGGGGATCTTCCCAACCCAGGGACCGAACCCAGGTCTCCCACACTGCAGGCAGATTCTTTACCAACTGAGCCACCAGGAAAGCCCAGTATTAAGGAGAAAAGGGGAATCAATTCTAAAGTTTGGCATTTATTATTATTAGCAAATATATTAGACTACAGTGGATTTTAATATATGACATTAGGACTAAAGCAGAGTTTAGGCAAAAGAGTATCAAAAAAGCATGCTGATCACAATGTGCAGGTTTGGCGCTTGCTCTGTGATCAACATTAATTTTCAGCCAAAACCTGAGTGGGCTTTGCTTTGTCTGCCTCCATTTCTTTACTTTCTATTGCGTTCAGCAGGTTATGCTGTTGCCAATATTACTTTGTTGTGGTGTCCACTTAAGCTTCCTGTATCTTTCCACATAATGTGCAATCGATTCTAAATAATTACAAATTTAAATAGAGCCTTGTAACCAGCCAGCATTGACTGCTGCTTTCTTCAATTACAAGGCTTCCCAAACAGTCACGTCCGCAGGCTGGTTAACGCGCAGTGCTCTCAATCCCAGCCGATTCTCCCGATCACAAGTCATTTCGTGGCGTCTGGTAGCGTTGAGCTGTGAGTTGTGCCATCACTTTATTGAACTTTTGTCCTGTTAATGACCCTTCTGCCACAATGCTTACATCATTCAACATAAATTAGCTTTGGCTCCATGCTCATGAATGGAGAAAAATGTGTGTGTTTGTGTTTGTATCTGTATACGTGTTTCTCTTTAGAAAAAAATCTACTGTTTCGTTAATAGCCCAAGTGTCTCTTACTCAACGATCAGGTTGAGGGTATTGCCAGAGACTGACCAGTGCCTTTAATGCCTTGAGGGAAACCCCACTGTGTGAAAATCACCGTTGGCCCGCACCTCTAGAGAGACGTTTATCTAAATGTAACACACAAGTCCACGAGGCAGCCTATTCTCTTCAATCTGGCCCAGTGTCTTCTGGTTTTGACTTTCATCCCCTTCAATAGTTTGAATTTCTCCTTCTTACTGGAATGGTTCTTGGTCTCTCACTCTGAGCCCCTCCTTCCTCAGGACTCTCCTTGGGTTTTGGATGAAATGGAGATCAAGTCTAACCTCCCCGCTACTGTCCTGGGATGTTCTGGACCTTGCCTGTTCCCAGTGTTCATTATCCTTGATGGGAGACATACATGTCAAGACATCACTCATTCTGTTGGCAGTGCTGGTCTGGAGAAATGCGAAATGCTTCACCTCAATCTTTTCCAGAATTTCTTCTGACAGTGTTTCCAAAGTATGAGAAATGAAGAAAAGGGAATCAACAGGAGAGAAGTTGGAAATTGCTTGTATAATCCATAGACTACATGTTTCAAATTCCAAATAAACAAAGGATGGCTTAGAGACATATTTATAAACCTTAAATTGCTCCGACCTGTTTTTAAAACCTTAAAATTTATTACATTTCAGTATGTCAGGCACAGTGCTAGGTTATATTTGAATATACAACATAATATAGTATAATGTAATATATTGCCAAGTAACAAGTTATATATGATATTATTAATAATATATAAACATACACAGATAATTTACTTCTTACAACAACCCTATGGCACAAGGATTATGGGAAATTGTCATTATCTGGTTCAAGACAATCAATTTGCCTGTCTGAAAAATTGGTCCTAATTTGTATTTGATGCTTGTGTCTGAATTACTGCTATAGGTTTTATTCTTTGAGATCCCCTAAAGGAATTAAATAATGTTAGGTGACCTCCTAGAATGGCAGTTCTGCTTCTAGTAGCAGAAAATTAGGCTAGAATCCTCCGGAGATTTGCCGGCAAAATTAGCAGCAGAGGGTATAAAAGCAGCAACTAATTCTGCTAGAAAATGAATAGAAGGAAAGTCACTAATCTTATTAGCAGCTGTGTCATTAGTCAAAACAGCAAGAATATAGGAATGAAGTTTTGAAGGCTAGTTTCTTTTAGGAGTTCTATTTAAGAGTCCCAGTTCTTATTTCAAGACCAATGGCAGGATAAAGAATAATGGTAGCAAAAGAAATTTCATAGAGGTGAGAAAGTAGAGTTGTATGATTGTTCTATTGCATAACTCTGCAAAACCTGGACAGGGCCTAAGAGGGCCTTCAGGCAGCATGGCGCTGACTGCTCAGATGCTGTACGCAAGCAGTTGTCACTGTGTTCCAAGAACACGGAAGGCTTTGTGAACATGCTTCCTTTGTGGAGGGTTAGCCTGAGTGGGTAGGCTAACTGGATTCAAATGTGAAGGACATGCACCAGGCCCAGGTATTCCTCACAGGAAACAGGCTACCTTGGGCTGTCCCAGCCCACAGTCCAGAGGCCACAAGGATGGGCATGGACCATAGGGGTGTGTTCTGTTCACTGACTTCTAACCACAGAGCCTGCACGAGTGTGCACGCGGCCCATCAGCTGGAGGTCCATCAGTTCTCCCTTTATTCAGTGTAAAGTTACAAGTCAACAACAGCCTAGGGTTTGATAAGAAAACCTACATTTCTCAAAGAAAAAGGACCCAGAAACTATATGAGAAAAAAGATGGTCTCACACTTGACCAGTATGATAGACCTAATCTTAGACAATGACTAGATACTCAAACTTGTTTGTTTACATCAAATTTTTTCCCCTGATATGACTGACCTGAATTTTATCCCTAGCTTTCAGGGTCTCTGGTCTCTAACCAGTAAATTCTCCAAGTCTGCTTCCAATGTTAACACTCAAATTTTGTAACTGATCAAGTCAGACTCATAACAACTGGGACAGTTAAAACATGTAGACACAAGTGTTAACATGAAGTCTTGGGAGGACATAAAAATATGGGACTTCTGAGTCACCAAATCTCAGGAATTAATTTCCAACTAGATACAATTTCTGGTAATGTGAAATGGGACCAATATGAAATTAAAGATATAATTGCTTTCCCATATCCACATTTATTGTTGAATTGATAAAATATTCATTTTTAAAAACCCATATGACTGTTGACTTTTCCTGAACATAATTAAGGGTCTCAGAGTATCAGTATGGTAATTCAGGCTGAATGACAATACAGTCTCATGTGATAACTTTCAAAGGAAATCGTGGTAAAGCCACAAGTAGTGCTGGAGAGGTGAGTAAACAAAGCCCTATCTCTTGTTCTTGGTACTAGAGAGCTCAAAAATGTCATTTCTCATCCCTCCTCTATATTGTCTAGCTTCTTCCTAGAAAATCATGGGCTAAATCCAGAACACTCCATAAAGCTGTCCTGCTGAGGAAGCTTGCCTGTTTTTCGAGCTGAAGGATGGAGACTGGGCTCCCATACTGGCCTGCTGTTGGTCTGTACCTTCCCACCTCTACTCTGATTTCTGTTTTTTAACAGCACCTTAATTTTCTTCTAGGAGCCATTCTTTCACAACGCTCAGCCTATGAGATATAGATGGCTGCTGTCAGGATGGACCCGTACCTGGCTAACCAGCAAATTCAAACACAGAGATGCTTATCTCAGGTTACCTGGAACTCATCTGCCATTGAACCTATTGGTGATATTACAATTCCACTTCTTAAAAGCCAAAAGAATTCTAGCCCTCTTATCTCAGAGCAAAGTCCTTTGTTTTCTGCACAGGCAAATTCTGTTTGTGTGGCCACAGTGCCGCTAAGGTCAGGACATCTGTCATTGACAATGACAGCCCCACACTTGCCTACTGTTTTGATTTTCTGAGCTCTGCTCAGGATAAGACAGTATTGATTTTGAAGGTCAAAAAGGCTAATTCTTAGAAAAGAATACCAAGAAATATGCAGTTAGGGCAGAGCTAATAGTGAGTGAGTAGAATGTAGGAGCAACCTTTTTTTCCCCCTTCCAGATAAGGGCAGTGAGCTTTTCCTAGGAGAAAGAAGAGAAGAAAGCTTATTCATCTATAAAAGCCTGCAAGAGTGCAGAGCAACGGAAATCAATGGCGGCTGTCATTGTGTACATCACAATCAGTGAAGGAGAGAGAGAGCGCTGAGTGGCAGACAGGTGTCTTTCTAGAGCTTTTGACTCTTAAGAGAGGTCGTGCAGCATAATGGTTAAGGTCATGAATTTCGGGGGGTCAAATCGCCCAGTTCCAAATCCCATCATGGTCATTTACTAGGTGTGCCAAGTTGAGAAAGCTTCTTACCTCCTCTGCGCCTTACTCTCTTCATCTGCAAAGTGGAGATTAAAGCGATCACACAGGTCTTTGTTCTAAGGAATTAGTGCATACAGAGGACTAACAGCATTGCCAGGCCCACGGTAAACGCTGTTTCTATTCCTGGCAGGCAGCGCTGCAGCGTCCTGTTGTCATCTGCTCTTTACACTCGCAAGGTTCAGGATCGCTTCCCAGCTCTGTGACCTGTATCTCCATCTCACCGAATCTCAGAGCCTCTCCTGGACTACCATATTTCAGGCAGCCTTGTCTCCATTCTGGAGTCTAAACCCAAAGCTTCGGATCATCTCACGCACTCCTCCCAATGTGATGGATGATCCCAGAGGGGTAACTGTACCAGATTCCAGCCAAGGCCCAAATGGATACGTCTCCCATCACAGCCAACAGCGTGACTTGGCAAATGTGCCTGTGGGCCTCCCGTCTGTAACACAGATGAAACTTCTCCTGTGGAACCTACGCAGGGCGGATGCTGCAGTCACCGCCAGGCCCTACAGCAGCCCTGCAGGTCTGGGGGCGGTCAGCCTGCGTTACTGCGTCCCGAAGGCGGAGCTCCCAGGAGTGAGTGCAGGCCACGCCCTCCTGTTCAGGTACCTCGGGCCCACCAGGGCTTGGTACTGAAATGCACATTTGTTAAATAAGTAAGGGGTTTAGAGATGAGAGCAGCTTCAGCTCTAGGGAAGACAGCTGTGTTATTGCCTCAAGATGAGTCACTCACACGGATTACTCCCAAGAACCACGTTTTCAGTGGCAAAAAATTAGGCCATACCGTGTTTTTTAACTCAATTTTTATTTTAGATTGGAGTATAGCTGATTTATAAGTTGCAGATGAACAGGAGAGTGATTCAGTCATACATATACATATATCCATTCTTTTTCAGATTCTTTCCCCATACAGGTTATTACAGAATATCGAGTAGAGTTCCCTGGGCTGTATAGTGGGTCCTTGTTGATTATCTATCTTATATATAGTAGTGTGTATATGTTAATCCCAAACTCTTGATTCATTATGTTGGTTTATGGGTCTCTAAAACTGCTAATCCTAGTTACTCAATTGTCCAAAGTGAAAGCTACATTTTATGTGTTTGATGCTTACTCCTTGGAAGGAAAGTTATGACCAACCTAGACAGCACATTAAAAAGCAGAGACGTTACTTTGCCAAAAAAGGTCTGTCTGGTCAAGGCTATGGTTTTTCCAGTGGTCATGTATGGATGTGAGAGTTGGACTGTGAAGAAAGCTGAGCGCTGAAAAATTGATGCTTCTGAACTGTGGTGTTGGAGAAGACTCCTGAGAGTCCCTTGGAGTGGAAGGAGATCCAGCCAGTCCATCCTAAAGGAGATCAGTCCTGGGTGTTCATTGGAAGGACTGATGCTGAAGCTGAAACTCCAGTACTTTGGCCACCTCAGGCGAAGAGTTGACTCACTGGAAAAGACCCTGATGCTGGGAGGGATTGGGGGCAGGAGGAGAAGGGGGCGACAGAGGATGAGATGGCTGGATGGCATCACTGACTCGATGGGCATGAGTTTGAGTCAACTCCAGGGGTTCGTGATGGACAGGGAGGCCTGGTGTGCTGCAATTCATGGGGTTGCAAAGAGTCGGACACGACTGAGCGACTGAACTGAACTGAATTGAATAAGGTTTTCTTAGTTTTAGTCTGGCTTTTTTTACATCATGGATCAGTGCTGCACAAAGACATATGCTTTTTGTTTTTTTTAATTTATTTACTTTTAATTGAAGGATAATCATTTTATAGTATTGTGTTGGTTTCTGCCCGACATCAACATGAATCCGCCGTAGACACACATATGTCCCCTCTCTCCTGAGCCTCCCTTCCACCTCCCTCCCCATCTCACCCCTCTATTTTTTTTCATAGAAGTTCATGTGAAAAAAAGGTAAAATATAAAGTTGCTTGAACATAGTTCAGTAACAAACCATGAAATCTTTGGGGGGCATCCTATGAGCACTTTGATAATAGTTCTTGTGCAGTCACATTAAGGAAAACATATTGTCTTTATGTGTTACATTTTCTTTGCTTTTAATCTGTTGGAAAATTCAGAACAACCTTTGGCAATCATAGGTTGTATTTATAAAGCTAGACTGAGGCTTCATTAATCATTGTATCAAGAATTTATATTAGGTTTAGGAAATCTTGCAAACATTTATAACATTTAGTTTTTCATTAACTTGCTAGAAGAAAGTTCGTGAATAATTTGTTAGTTGAGACATCTGTGAAAACAGATTCAGTTAATTTATTAAGGAAGTAGTTGCTACAATCTCTCAGAGCAAAACCTTCTTCCCTGCTGTATTTACTGAGCTCTACCCCTAGTATGTGAATCTGAGAACTAGGCTACTTAAGAACAGAATTAGAAAAGATTGTAGCAACAAATTGGACATTCATATGGGCATTCATTTTCTCCAGCATTCAGTTTTAATGGCAGGTACTTGTTAACTTTGCTCAATTTCTATAACTCTTAGAAGTAAATCCAGTTTTATTCAGGGCAAGAGCTGATGCAGCTGGAGGGTGGATTTTCTTGGTAAGTTACAGAGGGGCTATGAGAGCTGCTGGGGTGTGTGTGCTGTTATTCCAGGAGGAATTTTGCCTCTAAAGCAGCTGATAGCATAGAGAAGCCATCTCATATATAGCAGCTTGTCATAAATTAAGTTGACCTGGGGACAAAAAAATTTTTTTGGAGAACTTTTCTCTAAGAACAAGGCCTCTGGCTTATCAGATAGTTAACAAAAGTAACTGCTTTAGTAAGTCTTGGCATCTCAAATTCAGTTTGGTTTCAAGAAATCGGGAGAAGAGGCCTGTTTCCTGTGCATCCGAGCCTGAGCGCAGTGCCGCAGACAGGCAAGGCGCCGCAGAGTGCTCTTGTGGGGCTCACCGTTACCAGCGAGCAGCAGAAACACAGCTCAGCGAGGACCCCCTCCATCCACGGAGCAGACGTGAGCTCGGAGCTTCCCGTCTCTGAGAACATGCAAGAAAACGCAGGGACCGGAACAGCTGATGTGAGGAGCCCTGGTTTGATTTGCTACTGGTTACATAATTAAAGTCCAATGTGTGCAAAACATAGTAGGATTTATTTGTTCAGCTGACACTTATTTTCACGCTTACCATAAGAAAAAGCCCTGAAGTGAGGGCCTGAACAAGACCCAATGCCTATCCTCAAATTATACAGCAATTACCTGGTGTAGAAAATCCATGCAGATGCCTGAAATGAACAAACAATGTTATTCCACAAACCTGAATCACCAAATCACTACATCCCTACTTGCCCCTTCTGTTGCACATGGTCCAAGTGGTAAAAGCTACTGCAGGCGGCGGTGGTGTGTCTGATTACGTATGGGGCCCTTCACGTTCAGTGCCGTTAACAGGTTTCCCAACACGGTATGCCTGCCCTGCTGGGGTCCACCAGTGTCTGCCCAAGTGAAGTGAAGTGAAGTCGCTCAGTCATGTCCGACTCTTTGCGACCCCATGGACTGTAGCCTGCCAGGCGCCTCCATCCATGGGATTTTTCCAGGCAAGAATACTGGAGCGGGTTGCCATGTCCTTCTCCAGGGGATCTTCCCAGCCCAGGGATTGAAGCCGGGTCTCCCTCATTCCAGGCAGACTCTTTAACCTCTAAGCCACCAGGGAATCCTTGAAGGGTCTGCCCAAGAAGAGCTCAAATGCATTAAAATAAATAGACTTTGGTCTCCAAGAAGCCTGTTCAGCCGGTCTTGGAGGCGGAAATCCTAGCCATGGACTGTAGCCTTGGTCACACTCCTAAACCCTGGCCCCTGGACTCCTGTGCGCCCAGCCACAGCTTATGAGCCATATCAGCTGGCTTCCTGCTTCCTTTCTGGTTCTGGCTAGCCCTGGCAAGGAGCCTAAACTGAGTTCCATACCATCGCACCAGAGACCACAGCACGTCTGCCCTTAGCCCAGCCCCGTCAGCGGTCCTAACGCGGGGCAAGGGAAGGTGGGCTAGGACGGGCTCGCCCTGGGCCTCAGATGAGCGTTCTGACTCCCCTTCTCTGTTAGAAGCTGTGAGATCTTGGACAAAACAGTCAACCGTCCCAGACTCTAAGACTTCTACTTCAAGGCAGAAAATAGTTTTTAACCTCCTTTGTTAGGAGGATTAAATGAGGTGAAGCAGGTAAAGTGCTCAGCACATAACTGTGCTAAGCAGGGGAGAGCTAGCACTTTCTTCTTTCTCAGACCCTCACCTCAGTGAGCCAGCCTCTGCACGTGTGGCTGACCGTTTGCCAGCCTAGCTCTTGAATGTTCACTCCCCACATTTGGCAGCCTGTCTTCTCCAGGCCCTCCATGGAGAGCCCCAGGTCCCTTGCCCACTCCCAGGCAAGGAAGGGGACAATTTCCCTCAACAGGTGATGCCGTGCCTGTGAAACATGGGGTTCCCACAGACAATTCATGCCTCACCTGAGCACAGTCATGCTTCAGATAAAGAGATGCTGAGTATAGGAGTGAAGGGCTGAGCTTAGGCCAAGCCCCGTTACTCCCCGAGAGAATCCCGGAGAAGGTCAAGCGGAGAGAAGAGGTTCCTTATTTCTGTTGGGTCTCTGTCCTATTCCTCACACCCAGGAGCAAGCGTGACGTTGTGTTTGAAGGCCGCCAGGAGTCCTAGGGCCAGACTGCCTGGGTTCAAGTCTTGATTCTGCCGTTCACTAGCTGATGACCTAGAGGGAGTCCCTTAACCTCTCACCTAGGTTTCCGCAACCACAAGGCAAGGACAGCACCCACCCGATAGGGTTGTTTCAGGGGTCACTGAGTTCAGTTCGGGGAACTGCTTAGCACAAGGCTTGGGACACAGTAAACCCTATCCGAGTGTTTTTAAAATACGGCACATTTAAAATGCCAGGTGTTGAACCTGCTCGTAAACCCTGAAGGGTGCATGCATGTACGAGCTCTTCCCTTTTGCCTCAGTCACACCTGGGGAAGCTCTAGTGAAGCCACCCATGAAAATTCTGCGGGTTGCTGCTGTTGCCACGTTTGCTCAAAAATCTAGAAACACAGCCTCGTGAGAGCCACCCTTTCTTCCATCAGAGAGTGAAGGATATGGGCTTCGTGAAATTAGATGAAGTGATCTGACTCGAATGGATTATCCAAGGCTTCTACTTGACTAAAGAAATAATGCTAGCTCTTTGTATATAAAATTTGAAGAAAAAAAACTCTCTAGAGTAAAAATGCCACTTAGCCTTGGGGCAAGCTGGATGGCTTTTATTGGTAAAGGTTATGCATGCTCAGACCTGTGCTTCCGCCTCCCCTTGAAGAGTGTATTTTGTCACACTGTGTCCCCCAAAGCGCTCCGCTCAGCTCCCTTCTGCCGCGCTGCCTGCCTTCATCTCTGGAATGGGGGAGCCTGCTCCTGTTTAGTTTATCTTGTCTCCTTTTCCTATACCCTGGTTGAGCACTCACCAGGTCCTGGGTGACACGGACGAACAAGAAACACATGGGATAGGTTGTCCTGGAACTTCCAATTTTGAGAGTAAGAATTGAGGTTTTCTTGTTTTGTAACTCTGTCTAAACAACTGGTAAAATGGTTTTCACTTCCATGGACATATGATAAACTTAGACTCAAGGAGCCGTTAGCAGAGAGACGGGAGAGTAGGACTCTGTTAGAAATGAGGCTGTATTTTCTTGGATAAGTGTCTGGAGTTTCTGACCCCTTAACTGTGTGATGTTAGGGTTGGCCTGCGTTGTCTTCAAAGGCTCCTGCCTCCTCTAAATGTCACTAAATTGCGTTTGTGAAATGTTAAGATGACTGCAGGCGGGTACCCTAGTGTTAGCTGCCTTTTAAGTGAGGGGGTTGGAATTTAAAACTAAGATAAATTACTAAAACATCTGTGAAAGAAGCATGAAAGTTTCTAGGACCAGTTTCATAGGTTGCTTTTGAGTTGTTATAACATCACTATTTAAGATAGCTAGTGGGGAGCTACTGTATAGACAGGGAGCCCAACTCAGCGCCTTGTGATGGCCGAGAGGGCAGGATGGGGCTTGGGAGGGAGGTTTAGAGGGAAGGGACATATGTATTCATATAGCTGATTCATGTTGCTGTGTGGCAGAAACTAACACGACAGTGTAAAGCAATTATATCCCAATTAAAAAATAAAAAAATAGCTTCATTATTTAGATTTTTGTTTCAAACTAGAAATATAATAATAAAAAAAGAGTGAAGGTGATACCAGGTAAAGGACGGAGTTAGCATTGTATCTTTTAAAACAACTGATAGGAAATTTTAGTTTCAACATAACTGTTTGCTGATAAAGTCTCTTTTCTCCTTGAGTGAGGTAAATATCTACTTATCCAAAAGTGACTACACAGGGGGTAAAATTATCCACAAAACTTAGCTCAGTGTGAGTCTGAAGTAATGACTTCCATGGGCAATTAGGCTTATGAATCCAGGTTCTCCACAACTTGTATGTACTTGTATTTACAGTTTGATCTGTATATATTAAATGACTGATGATTAAGAGGAAAAAAATGTTATACAATCCATATTTCTATGATTTTTTAAAAAGCAGCCTGAATACCACCACAGTAAATTTTACTGAATGAAATGATAGGGAAAATATAAGTCCAGTACTTCCTTACATCAATAATTAATGTTGGATTATACTCATACAGGCCTTTAAAATCCTAAAAGATGATTCATTCAAAATCTGCCATTTTGCAGAAGCCTAGGGAAAGTGATCTTCCCAAGGCCACTCCGTGAATCAACAGCAGAGCTGGGAATCTAACCTTTCCTTTGTGGATTAATCCCACAGACTCTGTCCTCTGTTTGTGGAGCAAAGGGACACAGATGACGTCTGCTACCTATCTTTTAAAGATGCCCAGTTTAGAAAGCTCAGAACATCCTAATGTTATGAATCTTCATTTTAGCTGTTTATCTTAGTCCAGTTGCTTTTTATAAAGCTAAACCTTTCGTTTATCCTTATGACCTAAACATTTCTTTTAAGAGTCCCCCCTTTTCTCCTTCTTCTTTTTCTGTTTCTGTATTTTTTGTATAAAAGGGCTTTCCAGGAGGCACAGTGGTAAAGAATCTGCCTGTGATGCAGGAGATTCGGGTTCAGTCCCTGGGTCGGGAAGATCCCCTGGAGTAGGAAATGGCAAGCCACTCCAGTATTCCTGCCTGGGAAATTCTATGGACAGAGGAGCCTGGCAGGCTACAGTCCGTGGGGTCACAAAGAGTCAGACAGAACTGGGTGACTGAGCACGAACATACACATTTTGTATAAAGCTTACCTTCGCTTGCTTTACCTATAATCTCACTCAACTTGGTCTAACCGTTGGTGCAGCCCTTGAAAAGCTCTAAAGCATTTCCATTTAGGATCCTTAGAAGGATTTTACTTTCAATTTTGAAAGTCGGCACATATGCATTTTTATCTGACATTACTTATATTTCAGTTATTTTTGAGCTGCTATCAAAGATTTAATGTTGACTATGTTAACTTTATCTCTCTCATCTGACACTTTGAAGATAAACTCCTTCATCCTGGGTCATCCTAGGGAACCACACTATTAAGTCCTGGATAGAATGCTAAATTTTACTTGACACATGCGTTTGCTAATCATAACCCATTAGAGGGCACAGGGGGTGGGACAATAAATATAAAATGAATAAAGGAGGAATTAAAGTTTTGATGCTAGTTAGGCAAAGAAAGTTGTTATATCAAGTTTGCACAGGTGGTTAAGTTATCAGCTTCTCTCAGTCTAAGTTGATAAAACACTGGAGAGAGAATCCCTCTTCTTCATTTCTGCTTCTATAGGGAAAGAAAGTCATTTCCCACATCTATGCGAACCTATATGCTTATAATGTCTTAGCTTCCAGTACAGGCTAATTGCTAGAAAGGAAACTTAATGTCTGAGACTGAGTTAATACGATGCATCTAGAATTGTCAGTGTGAAAACCTGATGGTGAGGAATTCTGCTTTTGATTACGTCAGACTAGCTTATATATCACACCAAACCTCTCACTGACTAAAATCATGAAAGCTGCATAAGGAAAATGCCTGAAGCCACCCGAGGGCTTCCAATAACCTTCTCTCTGTGCTTGAGGAGCTGTGATGCCAAAGAGAAGCGAAGCCAGGGAGAGCCTGACGTTTGGTTGACCATTTCTCCTGAGCCATTTGCTGATTGTCAACAATGGATGAAACAAATAAAAACTAAGCAGAATTTCTGGCAGGCTCACAAGGCTGATGATACAAAAATTTGAGTTTAAGCCCTATCAGAGAAGAGGGCTGATAAAAACTCCATATTTTGAATGAGCCCCTATGAAGGCTTAAAGTGAAAGTGAAAGTCGCTCAGTCGTGTCCGACTCTTTGAGACCCCAAGAACTATACAGTCCATGGAATTCTCCAGGCCAGAATACTGGAGTGGGTAGTCTTTCCCTTCTCCAGGGGATCTTCCCAACCTAGGGAGAGAACCCAGGTCCTCCCATTGTGGGCAGACTCTTTACCAGCTGAGCCACAAGGGAAGCCCAAGAATACTGGAGAGGGTAGCCTATTCCTTCTCCAGGGGATCCTCCCGTCCCAGGAATTGAACTGGGGTCTCCTGCATTGCAGATGGATTCTTTACCAACTGAGCTATCAGGGAAACCCATGAAAGCTTAAACTTGAGGGGAATAGGGAACATACCTGCCCTCACAAAAACTGAAACCAAGATTTGCGTTATCTCAAACCCCAATTAGATTAAAATAGTCTGCCTCTAGCCTAATTGCCTAATAGAAGCTGAAGTATAGTCTCTTGAGGAGGAAGATGACATCACCCAGAAGCCTCAAATTATCTCTACAATCTTTGAAAAACAAGGTCTGGAGTTTAATTTTAAAATTACCAGGGAAAAAATAGAAGAGAGTCTTTGTGAACTTAGGTTAGGCACAAATTCCTTAGCTATGGTAGCAAAAGCTTAATCTATCAAGGAATAAATTGATATATTAGACTTTCTCAAAACTGAAACCTCCTACTCTTTGAAAGACACTTTCAGGAGAACAAAAAGAGAAGCTATAGAATGATGGGAAACATTGTAAATTACATTTCTGATAAAGGACCTGAATCCAGAGTATGTAAAGATCTCTCACAAACACCCAATAATAAGAGCACAAATCATTCAATTAAAAATGAACAAAAGAGTTGAAAGGAGACTTCACCAAAAACAATATATACATGACAATAAATGCTCAACATCCTTAGTTATTGAGGATGTTAAACTCTAAGTTAAAATCACAATGAGATGCTACACATTCTAGTTATAAAGACAAAAAGAAAAAAAAGAGACAAAACCAAATGCTTGCAAAGATGTACTAAAAGCCACTGGTATTCATACAGTTCTGGTGGGACTGGAAAGTGGCACAGTCAATTTGGGAAATTAAAGGGTTTCTATTTCTTATAAGATTAAACATCCACTTAAAATAAGACCTAGCAATCCTACTCCTATTTATTTTCCCAAGACAAATAAAAATTTACGTTCACACAAAACCTGTATATGAATGTTCACAGTAACTTTATTTGTAACCTCAAACTAGAGACAATCACAGAGGGCGATTTCAATTATGCCTCTCAGTAACAGACTGAAGAGGCATGCAAACTTTAGCTAGAATATAGATAATTTAACAACATGGTTTACAAATGGAACTTACTGGTATATCTAGGAAACTGTATCCAAAACTTCAGAATATAAATAATGTTCTAGTGCTTTTGAATTATTTACAAATTGAGCTACACTGGACCATAAGACATGTCTCTACAAATTTCAAATGACATAATAGCATATTCTCTGACTAGAGTGAAATAAAGCTAAAGATCTATCTAAAAAGTAGGAAGTCACCAAATGCCCCCAAATTTGGAGTTTATTTGTATAAAATCTGTTGTTTAAAGAGGAGAGATCAATAAAAGTTATAAAATATTTTGGAGTGAAGTGTATAAATAGAATATATCAAATATATTCTAAATATATAGATATATTCTAGATATATTCTAAATATATCAAATAGAATATATCAAATCTTGTAGAATGCAACTTATGTTAAAAGGGAAATTTATAGCTTTTAGTGCATATGCTTCAAAGAAGGAAAGACAAAATCAATTATCTATGTATTTGTCTCAAAAGGTAAAGAAAAGAAAACATCAGTAGAGTCACCAAAAGTAGAAGGAAAAATTAATATATAAAAGTTCAAAAAAAAATGAAATAGCATTAAATCCAATAATGAGAATAAACAAATGTAAAAACTAGTCCCTTTAAAAGTATAATAAGAAAGATAGGCCACTGACAATAATGATGAGAGAGAAAGAGAATTCCTAACACCACTTGTAGAAATGATGACATCACATAAATTCTTCATTTGTTAAACACATAGCAGAATAGTATTAACTTTCTGCCAACAAATTGAAAAATCAAATAAAATAGACAAGTTGATTGAAAAAACACAACCTTTTTCAAAAAATGATATAAGAGGAAATAATATATGACTATCACTAAATATAAGTAATCAAATTTCTATTTAAAGCTCATCCCATAAAAAACTCCAGGCCAAAATGGCACCATTAATGAATTTTCCTAAGCATTAAAGGACAAAATAATATCAATCTTATACAAACACTTCCACAGAACAGAAAACAACAGTCAGCTTATTTTCTGAGGCCATCATAATCTTGAGAACAAAAGTCTATATGAATATTACAGAAAAGAAAAATTATTCAATCTCTTTCATGAACATAGATGTAAAATAATCCTAAACAAAATGCTAGCAAGCCAAATCCAGTGATATACAAAAAAGAAACATATAGCATGGTTAATGATGTAAGTTTGGTTTACTTATACAAGAAACAATCAATATAATTCATTGCATTAAAAGAATATTATATATCAGAAGAAGAATTAAAAAACTTGATGAAATTTAATACCCAATTTTAAAAAAACCTCTCAGCAAAATAGAAATAGAAGGAAACTGCCTTAATTTAACAAAGTCTATCTATTAAAAAAGTTTCCCTGTTGGTTCAGCAATATAGAACCTGCTTGCAATGCAAGAGACATGGGTTCGATCCTCAGGTAGGGAAGATCCCCTGGAGAAGGAAATGGCAACCTACTCCAGTATTCTTGCCTGCAAAATCCCATGGAGAGAGGAGCCTGATGGGCCACGTCCATGGGGTTGCAAAAGAGTTGGACATGACTTAGTGACTAAACAACAGCAAATATAAGATGACTAATGCTTTGCAAGTTGTTGAATGTAAACAAATTAACCACTTAAATACATATAACTAAAAGTAATTTTTCTGAAAAAAATTTTTGTTAACCCTTTTATCACACTTATTTTATTCTTTATTTAAATATCCTCTGGAACTTTATTTTGTGTTCATAGTCCTACATAGTCCTAAGAGTTGGACGTGACTTAGAGTAAACAGCAACACCAACATCTAAAAGCCTGTAGCAGGCCAATACCACTGATGAACATAGATGCAAAAATCCTTAGCAAAATTCTAGCAAACAGAATCCAACAACATATGAAAAAGATTATACATCATGACCAAGTGGGTTTTATCCCAGGGATGCAAGGGTTCTTCAATATCTGCAAATCAGTCAATGTAATACACCACATTAAGAAATTAAAAAATAAAAACCATATGATTATTTCAATAGATGCAGAGAAAGCCTTTGACAAAATTCAACATCCATTTATGATAAAAACCCTCAAGAAAGCAGGAATAGAAGGAACATACCTCAACATAATAAAAGCTATATATGACAAACCCTCAGCAAATATTATCCTCAATGGTGAAAAACTGAAAGCATTTCCCCTAAAGTCAGAAATAAGACAAGGGTGCCCACCCTAACCACTACTATTCAACATAGTTTTGGAAGTTTTGGCCATAGCAATCAGAGCAGAAAAAGAAATAAAAGGAATCCAGATTGGAAAAGAAGAAGTAAAACTCTCACTGTTTGCAGATGACATGATCCTCTATGTAGAAAACCCTAAAGACTCCACCAGAAAATTACTAGAGCTAATCAATGAATATAGTAAAGTTGCAGGATATAAAATTAATACACAGAAATCCCTTGCATTCCTATACACTAACAATGAGAAAACAGAAAAAGAAATTAAGGAAACAATTCCATTCACCATAGCAACGAAAAGAATAAAATACTTAGGAATATATCTACCTAAAGAAACAAAAGACCTATATATAGAAAACTATAAAACACTCATGAAAGAAATCAAAGAGGACACAAATAGATGGAGAAATATACCGTGTTCATGGATCAGAAGAATCAACATAGTGAAGATGAGTATACTATCCAAAGCAATCTATAGATTCAATGCAATCCCTATCAAGCTACCAATGGTATTTTTCACAGAACTAGAACAAATAATTTCACAATTTGTATGGAAATAAAAAAACCTCGAATAGCCAAAGTAATCTTGAGAAAGAAGAATGGAACTGGAGGAATCAACCTGCCTGACTTCAGACTTTACTACAAAGCCACAGTCATCAAGACAGTATGGTACTGGCATAAAGACAGAAATATTGATCAGTGGAACAGAATAGAAAGCCCAGAGATAAATCCATGTACCTATGGACACCTTATCTTTGACAAAGGAGGCAAGGATATACAATGGAGAAAAGACAATCTCTTTAACAAATGGTGCTGGGAAAACTGGTCAACCACTTGTAAAAGAATGAAACTAGAACACTTGCTAACACCATACACAAAAATAAAACCAAAATGGATTAAAGATCTAAATGTAAGACCAGAAACTATTAAACTTCTAGAGGAAAACATAGGCAAAACACTCTCCAACATAAACCACAGCAGGATCCTCTATGACCTACCTCCCAGATTATTGGAAATAAAAGCAAAAATAAACAAGTGGGACCTAATTAAAATTAAAAGCTTCTGCACAACAGAGGAAACTATAAGCAAGGTGAAAAGACAGCCCTCAGATTGGGAGAAAATATTAGCAAATGAAGCAATGGACAAAGAATTAATCTCAAAAATATACAAGCAACTCCTGCAGCTCAATTCTGGAAAAATAAAAGAGACAATCAAAAAGTGGGCCAAAGAACTAAACAGACATTTCTCCAAGGAAGACATGCAGATGGCTAACAAACACATGAAAAGATGCTCAACATCACTCATTATCAGATAAATGCAAATCAAAACCATAATGAGGTACCAATTTCACACCAGTCAGAATGGCTGCTATTCAAAAGTCTACAAGCAATAAATGCTGGAGCGGGTGTGGAGAAAAGGGAACCCTCTTACACTGCTGGTAGGAATGCAAACTAGTGCAGCTGCTATGGAGAACAGTGTAGAGATTCCTTAAAAAACTGGAAATAGAACTGCCATATGACCCAGCAATCCCACTGCTGGGCATACACACTGAGGAAACCAGAACTGAAAGAGACACGTGCACCCCAATGTTCATCACAGCACTGTTTATAATAGCCAGGACATGGAAGCAACCTAGATGTCCATCAGCACGAATGGATAAGAAAGCTGTGGTACATATACACAATGGAATATTACTCAGCCATTAAAAAGAATACATTTGAATCAGTTCTAATGAGGTGGATGAAACTGGAGCCTATTATACAGAGTGAAATAGGCCGGAGAGATAAACACCAATACAGTATACTAATGCATATATATGGAATTTAGAAAGAAGGTAACGATAACCCTGTATGCGAGACAGCAAAAGAGACACAGATGTATTGAATAGTCTTTTGGACTCTGTGGGAGAGGGTGAGGGTGGGATCATATGGGACAATGGCATTGAAACATGTATATTATCGTACGTGAAATGAATCACCAGTCCAGGTTCGATGCATGAGACAGGGTGCTCAGGGCTGGTGCACTGGGATGACCCAGAGGGATGGGATGGGGAGGGAGATGGGAGGGACACATGGGATGTTCAGAATGGGGAACACACGTATACTCATGGCGGATTCATGTCAATGTATGGCAAAACCACTACAATGTTGTAAAGTAAAATAAAGAAATAAATTAAAAAAAAAAAAAAAGCCTGTAGCTAGCTTCAGAATAAATAGTGAAAGACAAAATACACTCTCTTCAGGTCGGGAATGAGGCCAGGACATCTGCAACCTATACTTTTATTTGACATTTTCTCAGAGGTTCTAGCCTGGGCAATAAGTCAAGAAAAATAGGAAAAAGATGTCAGGATTGGAAAAGTCACTGTCATAATTCACAGTCATAATAGTCCAAACTTGGAGACAATGCACAAGTCCCTCAACAGTGGAACGGACAAATGCATTGCAGTATATTCATGTAAAGAGATACTATGCTGCAGTAACAAAGAGCAGATGACTGATACACGTAAAAACGTGGATTAATCTCACAGATGTTTATGTTAAGGAACAAAAAAGCAAAAACCAAGTAGTATATAATTCCATTCACATAAAATTCAAAAACACTTAAGACTAATCTGTGGTATTAGTGTGAATGGCGGCGACCCTTAGAGTATGACAGTATTGGCGTCTGGTCGGGTTGCTTCTGTGCAGTGAAGGTTCCGTTTCTGACTTCTGTGGTAACTACAAAGGTATATTCATATAACAGAGTTAATCAGACAGGACAATTATGACTTTTACACGTTTGCATAGATGTGTATTACATCCATAAAATTTTGTTTGAATAAACCTAATGGGGAGGCAGACAGGAGCACTTCCCAGTTAAAGGGATCGCAGAACAACAAGGTTATTTTCCATTTCTAATTTTTTTAACCCCAAATAATAAATAGCATAATTCTGACAGAATTAAATAATGGAAACAGACAACTTTGTATTAGTTTTTATTTCTCTCATCAGAAAGGCAGAGTGTAAGCTAATAGCACATTATAGGAAAATACTTTATAGTATTTATAATATTTATATTTCCTTTGCACTTTATTGAGTTTCTTAAATGTGTATTCAAGGAGGTTGTGACTATTTCCTTGGGAATACTATATTCTTAGAAGGAAGCAAGGGAAGTATTTCTGGTTTAGTCACATTTGTGATGCTACTGAAGAGTGTCCAGTAGATAAAAATTCATATGCCATGGAGATAAAAGTGTTTGCTCTGCTATAAAACAAGCAAACAAGAAATGCATCATTTTAGAATTAGGATTTAAGTGTCCCTGTAACTAGCAGGAGCTTTCTAAAACTGGTTAAAAAAGGGTAGCGAGAATTGAATGATAGGAATGACGTTAGTGAAAGGTCTTGAGCAAGCATGAAACACAAATGGAACTAAGAAGAACTTTCTCTAAAAATGAAAAATAATACAATTTTGGGACAGAGAATTTAGATGGTATACGAAGGAGTAGAAAGAAAACAAAAATCATCC